>NC_080554.1:857500-1157500 GCF_028640845.1 Ahaetulla prasina
GGATGAAAGAGCCACAGGCGGCTCCAGAGCTGCAGGTTGCTGACTCCTGGACTAAGGGGGTTTTAGTGTGCCATCACGACTTTCCCACAATCTTCTGCTTGCCATTCAGTTGAAATGCTTTCCTCCCACCCCACTGGAGTGATGGAAAAGGGGAGAGAATCCCCCCCTCTCTAATTCATGGGTTGGAGACCTCTTGGTCAGTGTTCCTCAACCTTGCCGTGTTGAAGGTGGGTGAACTTGAATGCCCAGAATTCTCGCACTTAGCCATGCCAATGCTGAGAATCTCTTGTTTTAATCCCTCAGCAACTCTAAGAAGGGTGGACGTCAACTCCAAGAATTCCCCAACCAGCCATGTTTCGGATGGTATAAGGCAGGGGTCTGCAACCTTAAACACTCAAAGAGCCATTTGGACCCATTTCCCACAGAAAACACCTGGAGCCACAAAACCTGGGTGGGGGTGGCCAACTCGACATCACTCCAACCCAGTCACAGGACCCCCACCAGCCATACCTACCCAGGTTTTGTGGCTCCCAGTGTTTTCTGTGGGAAATAGGTATCTCACTCTGTGTGTCTCTTCTCTCTCCCTCTCACTCCCTCTCTCTCTCTCTCTCTCTCTCTCTCTCTCTCTCCTCTCTCCTCTCTCTCAGGCCAGGTGAGTAGTGACTGGAAGGGGAGGGCGAGGAGTGGGGCTAGCCAGTGGTGGGTTCAGCCGATAGGGAGCCACAGCAGGGGCTGGTATACCTGGTACACCTGGTATAAGGTCTCCTGCCTTGAGCAGGGGGTTGGATAGAAGACCTCCAAGGTACCCTCCATCCCTAAGATTCAATGGTTCTTTCTAGGGTCCCAACATCTTTTAAATAATCTCTTGTGACCCTGAAAAGCAGCTGCGCCATCAGAGCTGCTGGTCTGCGTGTCGTAAATTCTCACGTTTTGGGGCAACAGAACCCGCGTCAGTCCAGCTGGGCTCCGTATGGCAGAGTAGACGGTGGGTTTGGGCAGCGGGGGGGCAGCCTAAACCCTCCCCAAAAGGGGAGCTTTTTCATTAGTGGTGCTTGACATGCATCTGCCCTGGGCAGTCGTCAATCCTCAACTGCCAACTGGCTCTTGAATAAATAGCGTGGCAGGTTGAATGTTGATGCGAGCTTTGGCTTTGCTGGAAATTTAGGGGAATCATGCGCTCCAAGGAATCAGGCCAAAAGCTTAATTCCCTCCCCCCCTCCGCCCACCAAGTTTTTTGGTCAATGAGTAGAAAGCCAGATGCAGCACTCAACCCTTGGGGATCCCAGGACGGCTGTATCTAGGTTTCTATGGGGGAAAAAATCTTGTTTCAATAAGACAGGAGACCACAGGGAGATATATTTTATACAAACACATACATATAATTTACTTAAAATACCTGTATAATTAGAAATTGTGTGTGTGTGTCTCTCTCTCTCTCTATATATATATATATATATAATTACTATTGATTATTAATTTATAATTTTATTAAAACTTCATCTTTATCCCCTTTCCGTAGACTAACGTATAGGCAACAGGCAAAAATTTAGAATCTAATTAATGAGTTCCCATTATGCAAACCCCTTTTTCATTAAACTAAGTGTCTTATTAAAATATGTAAGTTATTTGGATATATTACCATTTGGCATGTGCAAATTAATAACCTTGACAGGGGAAGTTTTATGGCTTGCCTTCCTTTCCGATCCCCTCCCTTGCCCCATGCTCTGTTCCCCTGAATTGTAAATAATATCCTGCTCCTAACTCAGTTAATTATATTGACTACCAATTTCAATGTTGGTTAAAAACGACATTTCGGTTGGCATCAGAACCCGACATCGGAAAGGGAGCTGACATGCAGAAAGCTTCAATGCGTGCAGAACATGCTGTCAAAATCCTTTCAGGATACGATGCAGCCTCCTCAGTAGACCCTGCCATGTTTTTGATATATTTAGAATTCGAAAGAATAAAACCTATGCCTTACAAAACCTGATGTCAGCGGAAGAAGGAAAATAACACTCGCCAATTAAAGAATAAGATTCATCATTTTGATCAGATGCAAATTTCTCCCTCTCCCTTCTGCAAATTCTTATTTTAGTGGATGAAGGTAGAAGTCACTTTTGAAGTTTCTTTGAAAGAAGAAAAAGAAGGCTGAATAAATATCTCAGGTCTGTTGAGTTATTGGAAGGAAGGAAGGAAGGAAGGAAGGAAGGAAGGAAGGAAGGAAGGAAGGAAGGAAGGAAGGAAGGAAGGAAGGAAGGAAGGCCGGACAGGAGACAAGAAGGAGGGAGAGGAGAGAAAAGAGAAGAGAAGAAGGAGGGAAGAGGAGAGGAGAGAAGAAGGAGGGAAGAGGAGGAGAGGAGAGAAGGAGGGAAGAGGAAAGGAGAGAAAAGAGAAGAGGAGAAGGAGGAAAGAGGAGAGGAGAGGAGAGGAGGAGAAGAGAAGAGAAGAGAAGAGAAGAGAAGAGAAGAGAAGAGAAGAGAAGAGAAGAGAAGAGAAGAGAAGAGAAGAGAAGAGAAGAGAAAGGAGTGGGAGAGGAAGAGAATTTCAGGATGCTGTATACTAATGTGAATGTAAGAAGCAATTTGCACAAACATGTATATGTACAAGATGTATATAATCAATAGGAAAAAAATCCAGCACAGTTCAAAACAAAGAGAAGGAAAGTTATTTTTTAATTTGCAGGGGAAAAAGAAAGCTTAGAAGTGGGACCTGAAACAGCTGACAGCTGTGTTGCTTTGCTTGACAAATGTGGCAAGAAAAGTCCCTAAAATGGGACAAAAAAATAAATTTCTCACTTAGCAACCTAAATTCTGGGAGGTCAGTTGTGGTTGTAAGTCGAGGACTACCTATATACAATATTATTATTATTTTTCAGGCCATCACCAGCTTAACTGACTGAATCAATTGATGTTCAGGTAGCGGTGTCATCTTCAAACACAACCCTCCTGTTTATACGTCATCATTATTGAATAATTAAATGTCAGGATGGTTTTGTGCCCACCTGCCATCCCAGGTGCTGCAGACAAGAAAATCTCCCTCTGCATTTCAAACAAAGGAAGCCCCCCACCCCACCCCTTCCTCCCACCCCAGACCAAAAAAAGTGACCCCCCCACCCCTGCCCGGTCTGGGGCAACACTCCAATCTAATTGCATTCAAGGAAGGGCTGAGTTTTATTCCTTTTTCTGTTTATATATGGATTGTTTGTGCCCGTGTGTGTTTTTAAACTAATTCCTCCTTCTTGCCCATTGTAAAGGATTTGTGTCTGTAATAAATAATACAGGTTAAATTACAACCTCTTTGGGCTTAAAGTTTAATATTCCTATGGCTGATCTCCATAAAGAAATTGTATTGGAGTTACAGCTGTGCTCATAACCATAATGGAATTGCGAAGCCTGGAGCTGGCGAAAGCCAGAGGAAACTCGCCAATGTGGGGGAAAAGGTAAAAGTTCACAGTTCAGCCAGCGCCCCAATTATTTATCTCCCTAATAACTTAACGGGGTGAATATATTACTTGTCAGTGACCTCAGCGTGTAAGCCCGTGGTTATGTCACAAAATCTACAAGACAGTCGTATGTTGTCGGTTGCAAATGTTTGGATTATGCTAACGAAAGCTCGTGGCCAAGGGCACCTCAAGGAGAAGGGTTGAAAATAAAATGAAAATAAAACCTAGAGCCCTCCCCTCCCCTTCCCCCAATTGTCTGCTCTTAGAAAACGCCCGGATTTAGCACTCAATGGGGTCTCCGAACTACAAAGGACGAAATTTGATGCTTCTGCACTTGGTTGGGCCAGAACGTGACTAATGCTAGCTGCTATAGAAGAAGCAGGGTGGAAATGCATATGGACTTACAACACTTCATTTAGTGACCGTTCAAAGTTACAACGACCCTGAAAAAACTGACGTATGACCGTTTTTCACACCTAGGACCATTTGCAACGTTCCCAGGGTCACGTGATCAAAATTTGGATGCTTGGCAACTGGCTTGTATTTATGACGGCTGCTGCAGTGTCCCTGGGGTGTGTGTGTCATGTGAGCCCCCCTTTGGCAACAAGCCAAGTCCACAGAAAGCCAAATTCACTTAGCAACCACAATACTAACTTAACAGCTGCAATGATTCACTGAACAACGGGCAAGAAATGTCGTAAAATGGGAGACAGTTGACTCCCTTCTAGCACTGATGATGTAACCTAGCTGGGTGATGAAACGTCTACAAGAAAACTACCAAGCTCAGAGAGCACCCTCATTTCAGCCCTGAGCTACAAATATTCTCTTTTATTAGCGTCAGAATTTCCAGTGCCAACGGTGGTTGTAAGTGAAGAGCCCCTGCAGATTGATTGATTGATTGATTGATTTTGTCACAACAATATATGTAGGTATCATACAAAAAGATTATATAGTATATAAACATATATATGAGTAAATATAGGAGGTATAAGCATATATATATATATATATATATATATATATATATATATATATATATATATATATATATAATATTATATATATATATTATATATATATATATATATATAGGAAGAAGAAAAGAAAAACAAAAGGACAGGAACGGTAGGCAAGTTTGTGCGCTTATGCACGCCCCTTATGGTCCTCTTAGGAATGGGGTGAAGTCAATAGTAGAAAGGTTTTGGTTAAAGCTTTTAGGATTATGGGAAGAGACCACAGAGTCAGGTAAAGTATTCCAAGCACTGATGATTCTGTTACAGAAGTCATATTTTCTGCAATCTAGATTAAAGCGGTTAACATTAAGTTTAAATCTATTGGTTGCCCTTGTATTATTGCAATTAAAGCTGAAGTAGTCTTTGACAGGAAGGACATTACAATAGATGATTCTATGAGTTAAACTTAGGTCTTGTCGAAGGCGAAGGAGTTCCAAGTTTTCTAAGCCTAGGATTTCAAGTCTGGTGGAATAAGGTATTTTGTTGTTTTCAGAGGAATGGAGAACTCTTCTTGTGAAATATTTCTGGACACGTTCAATTGTGTTGATTCCTCCATTCCATGTTCTTCATCAGAATCTTCCACCCGGTTCGGCCCGATCCTTGCATTTAAACGTGCAGCCTTCCGAACTCTTTGCTAACAGCCAACGATTCAAGGTATCTCCACGTATTGATCAGTTTGGGGACTGATCGCAATTGAAGCGCTGAAGGTCTTGGTCACCGACCCCCAAATAGCTTATGAATCTCAATCCAATGGACTGATCTTCACACACCGGGCGAGTCCAAGGCTGCTGGCAGGGGGGGGCTGGAGGGGGCGAAGAGCAATGGGGGGGTGAAATCAATGGAGTGCGTTAATGATTCACAATCTATTGAGTTGCTGCCATTTTAATATTAGAATAAATGTTATATGGTAAAGAAATGGGAACAGAGGTGGTGGCAGGGAAAATATTTCTTTGAACACTCCTTTTCTGCCAGATAATTATGTGCAGAGAATTTTATGATCTGTAATTTATCGGGACTCATTGAGACATATAACTCAAAATACTGTATGGGGAATATATTTAGCGGAATATTTAGAGCCCCAGAGTGGAGGGAGCTTCTAATGGGGGTCTTTGTGTGGCCGCCCATTTGTGTGTGTGTGGGGGGGGGAATGACACACCTTTTTGAGATGGGGAGGATCAGCAGGGTGCGGGATCTGTGTCAAAACGGGGCTCACAGCCATGGGATGTGCTAAAAATGGGGAGGTTTTCCATTATTTTCCCATTGTACCCTTCTTGCTTAAGATCCTTATCTGTGAATAGCTCTTTGAAAAGATGACCGACTATAAAATTGTTTAGTTTACTTTATTGTCATTGCACATGCTACAACGAAATTAAATGCCATCTTCAGTGTACATTATCACTATAAAAATAAAAGCACAAACATGCATCCTTTACATTCTGTATAATTGAAATGGAAAACCCGATATTGCATTATACCGTAGAATTCAATATGGTTATTGCCCTGGGGTAGAAGCTGTTTTTCAGCCTATTTGTCCTTGTTTTTATTGTCCTGTACCGGCTGCCAGATGGTAATAGTTCAAAAAAAAAAAGGGTGAGATCCAGGATGAGATGGATCTTGAAGAACGCTTTGAGCTTTCTTAAGGCAGCGGGGGGCTATAAAGCTCTTCCAAAGAGGGGAGAGGGCAACCAATGACCCTCTGGGCAATGAGTTGACCCTCTGGAGCGCTGTCCTATCTGCCACTGTGCAATTGGCAAACCAATTAGAATCATTATTCATGATGTGCAATTGGCAAACCAATTAGAATCATTATTCATGATTAGAATCCTTGTGACGAAGGGGGAAGTCTGGCAGTTATGAACAGGTAGTCCACAACTTACAACTGACTCATCTCTATGATGGCTGCCGTGTCCAGAAAACGGATTAGCTGCGTTCAGAGAAGAATCAAACACGGAGAGAAAGAGAATATAAGGGGCGTGTGATTAGAATTGTTGCAGAAACCCTAACCAAGAAATAAGAGGCTGCTAATCAAATTACAGAGAGGGGAAAAAAAACAACAGAATTATTGCTTACCAGGAGCTGAGCCTGAGCTTCAGGGGTGAAATCTACTTACCTTCCCCACCGGTTCGGAAGTGCGTACTCTGTGCGTGCTCACTTCACTTGGGCGGATGGGCGGACCCTCGTGCTGCCACCGCTACCGGTTCTCTGAACCATGCGCCATTATTGCTACCGGTTCAGCCGAACCAGTCCGAACCAGGAGCATTTCACCCCTGCTGAGCTTAATAGGAAGTAGAAACTACAGGTAAAGAAAAGGGGGGAAATTACTTGCGAGATCCATTCGGGGTCCCTGAAGCCAGTTTTCCCTCATTGGCTGATGCCAAGCCTGGCTGAACATTTTCTGAAACGCTTCGGGCCCCCCCCCACAAATGGCAGACCCTACCAGCCGCCTTTTCATCAAGAAAAGCTTAATTTATGGCCAGCCAAGAATAACAAATCAAATCGGCTCTTTGATTTATACGCTCCAGCATCCGATTGACCAAACCAGACGTGCAACCTTTCGGAGCACTTTAATAAAGTTTTAAAATATAAAATATGTATGCACGCATGCTCCTCCACCCCCCATCCAAATTGTATGTAAATAATACCCGGAGACGGGCGAAGGGCTCCGAACGGTCCCCGTCTTTTAATTATGTAAAAAGACACAGTTGAGACCTTTAGAATCGCAGCCTTAACATCCCTGATTGAAATGATGAAATGCATTAATGGATGGCCCTGGCATTTGCAGGAGGGGGAGAAGGGTCCTCGGAGCTGGGACACGTTATGAATCCGAGGAAGTCCTGGCTGGCCGGATTAAAGGGGAGCGACTCTGGGCTTTGGGGCGGCGGGAAGATGAGGGCGTTGCAAAGTGGAGCAACCTGCCGCAGGGACACAAACACCCCCCTCCCAGGTGTGTCATTTAACTGGGCTAGATGTAGTCCTCAATTTATGACCACAACTGAGCCCAGGAAGTGAGGGAGGGAGAAAGAAAGAAGAATAGAATAGAATAGAATAGAATAGAATAGAATAGAATAGAATAGAATAGAATAGAATAGAATAGAATAGAATTCTTTATTGGTCAAGTGTGATTATTTTTTTTTTAAAAAAATTGTTTTCTTTTAACACAAAACATTCCATCATTCATTAAACAGCGTATCGTCTGGGTACAAATTTTTTGTGTTATAACAGTTAAAGCTTACCACCATATTCATTATTTATATCTACTCTTATTTTAATATTAATGAATACTTAACCTATCTATTATCATAACATTCCTTTCATATTTATTCTCTAACCATTGATAAAATAAATCCCATGTATTGTAATAATCAGATTCTTCCTTTCCTTTAATTGCAAGTGTTAATCTATTCATTTCTGCACATTCCAATATTTTCTTAATCACATTCTCATCTGCAGGAATCTCTTCATTACCTTTCCAATTCTGTGCAAATACAATTCTAGGCCAAGTGTGATTAGACACACAAGGAATTTGTGTACAGTTCAGAGGCTCTCCGTGTGCATACAAACAACAAAGTAATAGAATCATAATAATGATACCAGTAAAAGAAGGTAGCAGAAAAAAATGGGAAGGATGAGCTCCGAACAGATCACAAAACTGGTCAGAGTGACGTGGTAACATCACATTACAGTTGTAAGTCGAGAACTGCATGTAACTCCTTTGCCAAATGCGAGTGGCACCTCAGATGGACATTAAGGGGCTTATCAGTATTACAATAAAACGACAGAAGCCGCTATGTTTAAATGAAAGCTAAACTAGGTACTATTTTTAATGAAAAGTAATCTATTTGACCTGACAATTTGGTTTAGCTTTCTAAAAACAGGTAACTGGTCTTTGAAGATGATTTTCCTTTTATTTCCCAAAGTTTAGTAACATCAACAGCTGGGGGGGAAAAAAATCTCTGAAAAATATTGTACGCAGATTTGAAATAAAATATATGGATTAAAGAACCTCTAGACATCAAAATTATTACTTTCCAGAGCTTAAAAAAAGTATTTGATAACGATTATGTATTAATATTTACTCCTACGGCCATCTCAATCTTTGTTCTGAACTCCGTTAAAATCCCCTCCTATTATTTTATAATCCTTGGCAAAACATCCCCTAAGCTAACAATAGCTGGAAAAATATTTACACAAATGTTCTTCTGCCTTCCCAAGATGGGAAGGGGGCGTGCATAAGCGCACCAGCGTGCCTACCGTCCCTGTCCTACTCTTCCCAATTATATGTCATCGTTCTATGTGCTTATGGCTATGTTTTGCCTACTTATATCCTTTTTTGTGTGTGTGCCAAAAATGTTTCATGTGTCCGTGTCTCTGTCTACTCTGTTGCTTGTTTTCTTGTATTTGTTGACAAATGAAATAAATAAATAATAAGATGGCAGAATGGTTGACCATGAAAACATCTACAACCTTGGCCAATTGAAGATGAGTGGACTTCAACTCCCAGTATTCCCCAGGCAGCCATGCTGGCTAGGGAATTCTGGGAGTTGAACTCCATCCATCTTCAACCGGCCAAGGTTGAGAAACACAATGATCTACACAGAACCAACTCTTCCGTCTCGCTAAGATCTCTCTTTCTTCTCAACCCGCTTCCCATTGTTTCTAAAGCTTCTGCTGCCCTCTGGTCTCCGAAGAGAGCAACATCTCTCTGCCCCCTAAATCCCCCTCCCCTCCCCTCCCCGCCCCACAACCACCACTAATTTCTTGAGACCCAAGCTGACAGCTCAACTGGCTTTGTCGCTAAGACTATGGGATGTTAGGCCAAGACTTATTGATCGGGCGATATATATTATCCAGAAATGCTTGCTTGGTCTTTCCCCGAGCTAACTCCAGGGCCTCTTAAAAGAGGGTTCACCAAATTGACAATTAAGTGCAAATCAATCCTTGGCGATTTATCAAGGTGTTATTTTGCCAACGTCAACCGGGCAGGGAAATCGATACTTTGCTGACGCTGGGGACCCATTGAAGTCGACGAGGGAACCGATGTCATGCTGGGTTGGTTGGGGGGCAGGGAGGGAGGGGGAAAATATCTACATTGGGGTACCCTGTAAAGGTGGGGTACTCATCCGAATCTGGAGTCTTTATTCTTACCACTTGGGTGTTTTATTGCTGAATTTTCTTGTCTCTACGTACCCTGGAATTAATCCTGCATTTTATTTTTGGGTGGGTTTTTTTGCTTTTTTTTTTCATATGGTTGTAAGACTAATCAATTCATAAGCTCTCTACAGGCAATTCTTGACTTAGAGCCATTCGTTTAGTGACCATTTGAAGTTACAACAGCACTGAAAAAAGCGACTTAAGGCCACTTGTCACACTCTGGCTGCAACCCCATGGTCAGCCCGGGTGGACTTCAATTCCCAGAATTCTTCAATCGGCACAGGTAGACTTCGATTCCCAGGATTTGACTGGGGAATTCTGGAAGTTGAAGTCCAGACAAAAGTTGCTGAGAAGCACAGGCAGAGAGGATGAAAACTCAAGTTTCATACTCCCACCCAAACATAGAATCATAGGGCTGGAAGGGACCTCGGAGATCATCTACTCCAGGAGACCTCACATCATTCTGATCAAATGGTTTTCCAGTTTATTTTTGAAAACCTCCTGGGATAGAGCATCCACAACTCCAAACGCAAAGATTTTGACCCTGGAGAAAGCAGGGCCAAGTGCCACCGATCTCGCGTGAGTATCCTCTGCTTTTGAAAAAGAAATAAGAAATATACATATTTAGGCTTCAACATCTGCAGCACGTTAATGCCTGATTCTGTTCTCATCTTCCTGTTTGGCTTTCCAAATCAGATTAAGAGTAATCTGCCCTAGATTCTGCCCCAGATGGTTCATTTCTTAAATATTGAGAAGAGTTTTGTAATTCCTTAATCTGGAGACCAAGAGAAACTGATTTGGAGAAAGGGGGGGGGAGATGGAGAGAGAGAGAGGAGAGAGAAAAGAGAGAGGGAGAGAAAGAGAAGAGAGAGAGGAGAGAAGGAGGGAGAGAGAAGAGAGAGGGAGTGGGAGAGAGAGGAGAGAGGGGAGAGAGAGAGAGAGAAGAAAAGAGAGAGGGAGAGAAAGAGAAGAGAGAGAGGAGAGAAGGAGGGAGAGAGAAGAGAGAGGGAGTGGGAGAGAGAGGAGAGAGAGGGGGGAGAGAGAGGAGAGAGAGAAGGAGAGAGAGAAGGGGAAAGAAAAGAGAGAGAGAGGAGAGAGGGAGAGGGAGAGAAAGAGAAGAGAGAGAGAGGAGACAGAGGGATGGAGAGAGAGAGAAGAGGGAGGGAGGGAGAGAGAGAGGGGGAGATTGATTTGACAACTGTCACATTCAAAAACTGCAAAGTCCTTTTGAGCAAGTTTGTCTGTCTTTGATTTTTAAGAAATTAATTGGAAACAATGAAAAGCTGGCTCCTGTAGTCTTAAATCCAGAGTCCAGAGATAATAATAAAAATAACAGAGAAAGTCATAGAAAATAGTACCTGGAGACAGAAGAACAGAAGAGAAAGAATTGGAGAAGATCAGAAAATACAAAGAGCTGCACAAAGAAATAGAATGCCTTTGGCAAAAGAAAGCAAATTTATGTCCCAGAACAACTGGAGCATCCCTTGAAACACCATCGGCATTGGCAAAACGCACATCAGTCAATAGCAAAAGGCAGCTTGACCTGGCACAGCTTACATCCTGCCGTGATAGTTTTGACACAACCAAACAACCAGGTCTGCCTATCTCAGGTCTTTGGAAAGGACTCGATCGATGGACAAAAATGCCAAAGCCAGCTGACTGACTTTGGACCATTCCCTCTTTCAGCCAACCCACCTCACAGGGTTGTTGTTGGGGGGGAAAGAGGAAGAGGAAGATGTGTTGATTATGTTCCCCAGCTTATGTGACCAGTCCCTTTTCTCAGCCCACCCACCCTTCACAGGGTGGTTGTTGTGGGGAATATAAGGACGGGAAGGAGTATTGTGTATGTTCACTGCCTTGAGATACTTATAAAGTATTAAAGGGGGGAAATGAATGAATGAATGACAGACAAACATGAGAAATCAGGAACCATCAAAACCCTGGTTTTATTCTTCCCTTCCTGTCAACCAGCTCAGAAAAATCTTCAACTGGGCATGTCAAAAGCTTTGGCTCATCAGGTGATGACCTTGGACATTGTCCAGCCTGAGGTGGAGCAGATAAATATTATATTACAGTATAGGAACCCTTTCCAATGGTCTCTATTTAGCTGGGAGGAGGAGGAGGAGGAAGAGGAGGAATTGACCGAGACCCTCTGTTGTCCATCAGCAATCAACCAATAATGGTGTCCTCCAAATGAATTCCACCAAGGGAAGGTTTTGAAAAAAAAAAAAAGATGAATTCACCCACACTGGAGCATCTTTCAAGGAGACCCTTCGGCTCTTTCTTTGACCATACCTGGAGAATATCCTTGTCTTATTTTAATCCAACGTATTCCTCCCTCCTTGTGCAAAACTCCCCTGAGGGGGAGATCGGGGTTGTGGGGTGGGGGGTCTTCCCTGCGAGGCCTTATGATCGAAAGCTTTCTCTGCAGCTGGGAAACTCTCTTTTTTAATATCCCAGAACAGAACAGGAAGAGGGATGGAGGGGTTACTTCCTGCGAGTTGGTGACAGATCTATTTTTCAGCTAGTGATTTATTCATTCAACGGGGGGGGGGGGGGGGAAATACCTTTGGGATGAGCATTCCTCCCACTCTTAGAATCTGCCCAGTAGGAATAATTTGAGGCCCGGCTTCACCAGGAATTCTCAACTTTATTGCAGAACTGCTGTGAGAGGAGAGAGGGAGGGAGAGAGGGAGAGAGGGAGAGAGAGAGAGAGAGGAAGGAAGGAAGGAAGGAAGGAAGGAAGGAAGGAAGGAAGGAAGGAAGGAAGGAAGGAAACAGAGAAGGAGGAGGAGAAGGAAAAGGGGAAGAGGAAAAAGAAACGAGGAGGAAGAGGAGGAGGAGGAGAAGAACAAGGAGAAAGGAAGAGGAAGAGGAAGAGGAAGAGGAGGAAGAGGAGGAGGAGAAGAAGGAGGAAGTGGAGGAGGAGGAGAAGAAGAAGGAAAGAAGAAGAAGGAAGGAAGGAAGGAAGGAAGGAAGGAAGGAAGGAAGGAAACAGAGAAGGAGGAGGAGAAGGAAAAGGAAGAGGAAAAGAAACGAGGAGGAAGAGGAGGAGGAGGAGAAGAACAAGGAGAAAGGAAGAGGAAGAGGAAGAGGAAGAGGAGGAAGAGGAGGAGGAGAAGAAGGAGGAAGTGGAGGAGGAGGAGAAGAAGAAGGGAAAGAAGAAGAAGAGGAAGGAGGAGAAGAAGGGGAAGGGGAATAAGGAGAAGGAGGAGGAGGAGGAGGAGGAGAAGAAGAAGAAGAAGAAGAAGAAGAAGAAGAAGAAGAAGAAGAAGAAGAAGAAGAAGAAGAAGAAGAAGAAGACCACCCTAATTTTGGGGTGACTCTCCTTCCAGGCCCTTTCTTTGTCTCTCGATTTATCCCCTCCCGATGCCTTGCAAAACAGCTTCCAATAAACATGATAAAATACTGAGCCCGTTCAATAATCAGCGCTTCCGGAAACTTCACCCCAAACATCCAAAGCCAGAAAAATCGGCGTTTTCTCCCTTCCAGGAACCCGGCGGGTCCAAGCGAGCGCTGGGGCCTGATCGTATTAGACAGATCCCTATTGATCCGGCTGCCGTTTATCCCCGCAGCCTCATTTCCATAAATGACCAGCCGTGCCCCCTGCCCGCCCTGGTCCCCCTCTTTCCCGGGGACTGACAGGGGCGTGTGATTTATATGTTCCCCCCACCATCCAATTCAGATCTGCCGGTTGGCCGGGCCATTTAATTCAGGAAAAGGAGAGGTTTGTCTATGCAAATCTCTCTGAACATGGTGACATCTCTGGAAGGCCTTTGGATCATGGCCAAAGGGAAGGTGGGGGGGGGGGAGAAGCGCGGTTGCTCCTTGCATTTCAATCGGGTCTCCCCGGGTTACTTAGAGATGCAAGACTCTTTAGAGTGTGGAGAGAGAACTAATGGGGTAGAATGGGACCCCAATTGCTGGAAGACCAAGGCGTCTTTCTCCTCCCGTTATGCAGCTCTGGGCTGTGTCCCCTCTAAACAGAATACCGGAGTTGGAAGGGACCTTGGAGGTCTTCTAGTCCAACCCACAGCACAGGCAGGAGACCTATACCATCCTGGAGAAATGGCTGTCTGCTCTCTTCTTAAAAACCTCCAGTGACGTAGCAGCACCCAGAATTCCTGGACAGAAGTCGTTCCACTGATGAATTATTCTCGCTGTCAGGAAATTTCTCCTTAGTTCTAGGTTGTGTCTTTCCTTGACAAAGTTTCTGTTGCTTCTTGTCCTGCCTTCAGGGGCTTTGGACAATAAGTTGAAGCCCTTTTTCTCTGAGGCAGCCCCTAAGGGAAAGGGGCCAGCTGTAAGTCCCCTACCCTGCCTATCTATCGTCCGTCCCTGTCCCATTTCACTTTTTTACATTTTGTTAATTCGAAATTTGTAATTTTGGTTTGACGAATAAATAAATAAAATAAATGCATTCAAGCTAGAAGCAACAGCCAATCTTACAAGTTCTCTGGGCTGGAAATTGTGGCCGTTGTATCTGAAGCAGACCAATCTGGAAGAAAATTGATTCTGAAGCCTTTTTTTTTTTTTGCCCCCTTTAAAAACTGCCTGGCACGGTAATTGGCATTATTAGATACACTTTGCAGAATCTGCACCCTGGTTTATTTCTCTCCACTCATTTCCAGCTCTTTCCCACCATCACCACAATAATAACAAGGGCATAACAGCACATTAAAACCTGTTGTTGTTTTTTCTTTTAAGAAAACTATCCTCCCCCCCCCACAATGGGCTATATGAAAACTGCGTATTGAGAGGTGGGGGGGTGGGGGTCTGAAGAACAGGAGAAAAAGAGAAAGGGGGGGCGGGAAGCAGAAACAGTTTGCCGCAACAAAAGGAAAATCAAGAGCAAATTATTTTCCAGATTAAACCCTTTTTTGGGGGCTCGGCTGCGATATTGCCCATTTTTCACAGCAGACAAAAACATTTTCCAGGGGATCAATTTCCCTGCTACAAAGTCGGCTCTTTTCAAGTTATAATCCATCATATTTTCCTTTTGCAATCTCCGGGTGTCCAAGTGTTTTAAGTTTCCTATGAATTACTTGACTGCCAGCCTTACAAAAAAGAAAAAAAGAAAAAAAAAACACCCTTCGCCTCCCCCTGAAATGAGAAAGTGGGGTGCTGCCCCTGCAGGTCAAGGACTATTAGATGGCGGAGCAGGTGAGGCTCTTCCGGAACCCCCCTCCCCGTATTGGCAGTCCTGTTAGGCGTTTCATCTGTCCGAGAGATCCGACCATCAATCACCGCCAGCCTGCTCAATATGCAGCTTAGGTAGTCATTACTCCTTCAGCGAGGCTATTACGATGAAGTTGTCAGTGGAAAGCAAACAAAAGGCGAAAATCAGGGGAGAAAATGGTGGTTGGGGTGGAAGGAGGACCACCGGCTGGAGAAAGACGACACCCAACAGGGACGGTCAAAAACCAGGCCACGATGAGAGCAACAAGTCCCCTGACGGATTTATTCCGATGCTCCGGTATGCGCGGTTGAAGGTGAACCATCTTTCAACCAGGAAGGGTGGTAGACACTCGGGCCACAGGAGGAAGATGGAAACCACGACCGCGGCTTGATTGTTCTGTCAAGGTGATTGGTGGGGCCGGCTGGCCGAAATAATGAGGGGAGGTGGCTGCGGATGGACCCAACGAGATCGGCAAGAAAATAGGGGGAGACACTAGGGACAGGGCCTGAGGCAGGGGTCTTTAGCTTCGTCCACTGATAGGGGAGAATATTTGTAGCTCAAGGTTGACACGAGGGGTCCTTGGTGGTCTCTGAGCTGGGTGATTTTCTCGCAGACGTTTCATGACCCAACTAGGGAACATCATCAGTGCTAGAAGGGAGAGGGGTTTGCTCTCTATTTATCTACACTCCTTTCTAGCACTGATGATGTTAACTAGTTTGGTCGTGAAACACCTGTGAGAAAATCACCAAGCTCAGAGAGCACCAAGGACCCCCACAGTCCTCCTCCTTCTCCTCCCCCCCCTCTTCTGTGAGACTCCAACCCAGAATATCCCATTAACTAATTTGGGAGGAACCTGAAAACATATAGAATCATTGCATTAATTTGAACTTCCCATCTTTACGAGACCCAAGTTCCTTCTGAGACCTAGAAGGCAGTTGACCTTTGACCTTGCCCCCCCAACCACCAGCTAGAAGAGGAACCCACACACGAACTCCTGCAGGTCAGAGGAACAGCCGTCCACTGGGGCTTGGATGAAAAACCAAGCAAACAAACATAGATATATGCTGAAAACAGATTCTTGCTTTGGCCACAATTGAGGCCAAAATATCCGTTGCTAAGCAAGACAGTTCTTAAGTGAGTTTTGCCCCATTTCACGGCCTTCCTTGCCACAGGCGTTAAGCGAATCACTGCGGTTACTGTAAGTTAGCCGTCAAGTTGTAAGTTGTACTGTAAGTTGGCCTCCCCTGTTGACTTTGCTTCTCTGAAGGTCGCAAAAGCAATTCACACAACCCCAGTCGTAAATATGAACCAATTGCTAAGCATCCAGATTTTGATCAGGTAACCGTGGGGCGCTGCGACAGTTGTAGGTGTGAAAAAAGGGTCACAGTTCACCGTTTTCACGGCTGCTGTCGTCGCTTCAAATGGTCACTAAACAAACGGTTGTAAGTCAAGGACTACCCCGCTATAAATAGCCCTGCCTTGCTTTGTCTGCACTAAAACGGAAGCTCGGGTTGCGCTGGCCTCAGCAGCTGCCAGTCTCTTGCATTATTCACCTGGCGCTGAGCAAGGCCTGCTGGGGACCCTGGATGGGCTATTCACGGGCACCTCCGAGGGGCAACCTTGGGGGGCTTCGTAACCCAACACCCACCCACCCACCCCAAGCGATTCCTGCTCTTTTGTCCTTTCGCCCTGCCATTGTTCCTCCCCGGTTGGGACGAAGAGCGACTGGGTGCCTTCTGCCCTTCGAAGGGAGGGAAGAGAAGGGGAAAAAAATTAGCACCACCTTAGCTGCCTCTCTGTTCATTCCAATTTTAGATTTCTTCTTCTACAGTTTTATTCTTTTGCAGGTGGTCCTTGACTTACAGGCATTGGATTAGTGACCGTTCGGAGTTAGCAGGGCACCGGGAAAAAATGACGCAGGGGTGTTTTTCACACTTCCAATGTTGTAGCCTCCCCCGGGGGTCACGTCCCACATCAGGCGCTTGGCCATGGACTGATCGCAAGGACTGCGATCCCCTTCTGGGACCTTTTTGTGACAAGCAAAGTCAAGGGAGGAAGCCAGATTCACTTAACAGCCGTGTGATTTGCTTAACAACGGTTGCCCTAAAGGTCATACAGTGGGGTAAAACTCACTTAACAACTGTCTTGCTTAGGGATGTAAAATGTTGAGCTCAATTGTGCTCATAAGTCAAGGGCTACGTTTATTTTGACTGAGAAACTCCAGAAGTGAAAATTGGCAGATCTGTAGGTAAAGGTTCTCCTCGCATGTATGTGCTAGTCATTCCCGACTCTAGGGGGTGGTGCTCATCTCCGTTTCAAAGCCGAAGAGCCAGCGCTGTCCGAAGACGTCTCCGTGGTCATGTGGCCGGCATGACTCAATGCCAAAGGCGCACGGAACGCTGTTCTCTTCCCACCAAAGGTGGTCCCTATTTTCCTACTTGCATTTTTTTAAGTGCTTTCGAACTGCTAGGTTGGCAGAAGCTGGGACAAGTCACGGGAGCTCACCCTGTTATGCAGCACTAGGGATTTGAACTGCTGAACTGCCGACCTTTCAATTGACAAGCTCAGCGTCTTAGCCACTGAGCTACCACGTCCCTTATATCTGTAGAGAGGCTTCCAATTCCCAGCATCCTCTGCCAGGTCCGGGGAATTCTGGGACTTGTAGTCCTTATTGCAGGTAAACCCTGAGATAGTGATGATATTTGATTTGCAGTTTGGGGTTTTTTTTCCGGCATCCTTGATGTCGGTTTGTCTTGTGATCCTTGGAAAGTGATATGCCCCTGCCAGTCATGTAACCCTCTCTCCCTTTCTGCTGACATTCATTTTTTAAACGATATCCCGCATTAATATTTAACGCAGAGCATTAACAACAGATCTGTAGCTAACATTTGGCAGGCCGCGTTCTCCATACAATGGAAGAGGAGGAAAGCCGAAAGAAAGGAAGAACGGGGAGAAAAACACCCTGATATATAATGTCTGTCGCTGAGCAATTAAACCGGGCCAGATGAATAATAATCCGTCGCAGATCGGAATAAAAGCAATGGCTTAATTTGCAGTAAATAAATAAATAAATAAATAAAGTAAGACCTACTGTTTCACCACACCTGGACAAGAGGCTTTGCACGGGAGAAAATGGGAAAACAATGACAGTCATAAATCCTGATAGTTGGGACCCGTAGTGGGTTTCTACCGGTTCGCCCCGGTTTGGGAAAACCGGTAGTGGTGGTTCCAGGAGGCTCCGCCCAGCCCCTGGACGTCATCACGGACGCACTGCGCATGTGCAGAAGCTTCCAGGCATGTGCAGAAGTGCCGCTCGTGAGCGAACTGGTAGCAAAAATAAGTGGAACCCACTACTGGTTGGGGTCATGTGACCAACCCCATTTCAAGACCCTTTTTTGGGCTGGTCGTTAAGCGAACCCACCGTTCTACAAAAGGCGGACAGACTAGAAACCCCAAAGAAAGATGAAAAACTTTTCAGCTGCTCGAAAAGGGCAGATCGCACGTTTTATACAGGTGTTTTTTCAGAAGGAGAAGCATTAAAAAAAAAAAAAGGCCATTCCAGCCTTTGGCCCACGGATCTCCCAGCTGAAGCCCAATGAGCTCTGAAATCCGTTCCAGAGAACGGGACCTGCTGGGATTAACTGGTGGCCTTGTGTTCCCAGACTCAGACAAAACCCCTCAAATTCATTAGTGCCCGAACGGTGCACACTTACCACTCCTTAATTGCTCTACAATCCTGCACACAATGGTGGGTTTAAGGGCTGGGAAGAGACTTAAGGGTAGAAAATTGGACCAGTGTTGACTTTCAGAAAAATGTTTCCGCATCGAGCAAAGCCCCTGCATCGCTCACATAGGCCATCTCTCATTACTACAGTCCCTTCTTTGTCCAGCCCTGAAATTTAGATCCCTCCTTGGCTGGGGAATCTGCTCTTAATCAGGGCAACTGGAAACAAACGAGGGTCACTGAAGAGGAAGAGCTAAATCTCCTCTCCTGGGTGTCTTCTTTCCAGAAGACTTTCCACAAAGGTCACCCCAAATCTTGAAGAGTGCACAGAGTCGGATCTACCACTTCCTTGTTCCTGCACTCCAGTTACCTTGAAAATGCAGGTAGTCCTTGGCACACTTTGGTTTAGCGACTGTTCAGACTTACAACAGCACTGAAAAAAGTGGCTGATGACTGTGTTTCACAACTTACGACCACGGTCATGTGATCAAAATTCAGACTCTTGGCAACTGCCTCCTATTTATGAATAGAATAGAATAGAATAGAATAGAATAGAATAGAATAGAATAGAATAGAATAGAATAGAATAGAGTAGAATAGAATAGAATTCTTTATTGGCCAAGTGTGATTGGACACACAAGGAATTTGTCTTTGGTGCATACACTCTCAGTGTACATAAAGAAAAAATAAAATACATTAATCAAGAATAAAAAGATACAACATTTAGCAATAGTCAGGGTTACTAATAAGCTATCAAATCGTACTAGGAAACAAAAACAATATAATTGAAAGATACAAGCAACACGGTTATAATAATAAGTGGGAAGAGATAGATATTAGTAAGGAAGAGAATAATGATAATAATACAGTCTTAGTACATTATTCAACAGCGTTGTGGGAATTAGTTATTAAGCACAGTGATGGCATTTGGGAAAAAACTGTCCTTGTGTCTAGTTGTTCTGATATGCAGTGCTCTCCAGCGTCGTTTTGAGGGTAGGAGTTGAAACAGTTTATGTCCAGGATGCGAGGGATCTGCAAATATTTTCACGGCCCTCTTTTTGACTCGTGCAGTATACAGGTCCTCCATGGAAGGCAGGTTGGTAGCCATTGTTTTTCCTGCAGTTCTAATTATTCTCTGAAGTCTGTGTGTGTCTTGTTGGGTTGCAGAACCAAACCAGACAGTTATAGAGGTGCAAATGACAGACTCCATAATTCCTCTGTAGAACTGGATCAGCAGCTCCTTGGGCAGTTTGAGCTTCCTGGCGATCGTGGTGTCCCGGGATCACATGATCTCCTTTTGTGAGCTTCTGAGAAGCAGGATCAATAGGGAAGTCAGATTCACTTAACAACCGTGTTGCTAACTTAACTATTGTAGTGATTCACTTAATAACTGTGGGGCAAGAAAAGTCATACAATGGGGCAGAATTCACTTAAGAACTCTCTTGCTGAAGTACAGACCTGTTAGGCTCAATTGAGGTAGCAATTAGAGGACTTCTGGTATGTAACAGAGGTGGGTTTCAGCAGGTTCTGACCAGTTCTGGAGAACCAGTACTCTTCTTAACATTGTAAGATGCCCAGAGTCAGGGATGGGTGGCCAACAAATGTAATAAATAAAAATAAAATAAATTGCATTTTAACTTCTCTCTCCTCGAAGTTAGATCATGACTCTTTTCTTTGCATAATTTAACTTCTTTCTTCATCAATCGCAAGTTTTGTTTTTGTTTTCATTTTTATTCAAAGAGTCTGTAAGAGGCTTCCAATCCCGATTAAAGGAAGAAAAGTCAGTTTATTTTGATTCTTGTTTTTCTAAGAAACCTAGGAAAATTGTTGCAACCAGTTTGCCCACCGGTCTACCTGTCGCTCGACTCCTTCCGTCTGTCACCTGTGGCCCAATGAATGTTTCATGTCTTGCCTATTCATCCGCTCTCATCACCGCAGCTCTTGACCGTGCTCTCCCAGCCAAGAGCGGGATTAATGACAGCGTTACATATTTATATTATTTAAAAGTCCCTGAAGGGAAAAAAAATAATCTCTCCCTCACTCAAGGAGGAAGGGCTGCGGGGGAAGTTATCATAAAATAACCATGGTTGAGTCCACACGACCCGCATAATTGGTGGCTTTGAATGCCGGTAAACAAGCCACAATTGACGTGGTCACATCCAGGGAAGGAGTTAAGCGGAGTTAAAGCGGCAAAGAAGCATTTTGTCGTCACATCACACGTTCCGCGAGCGACTTTGGTGATGAAATGTTGATGAAAACCTGCTGTCCTGCGGATGTCTCTTTTTTCCTTCCGTTGCATATATGGCCAATCCTCGATTTACGGTCAAGTCCAAAATGCCCGTTGCTGAGCAAGACAGTTGTTAAGCAAAACGTGCCCTGTTTCGCCACAGCTATTAAGTGAATCGTGAGTCAGTTGCCAAGCAGCCAAATTTTGATAACGTGAACAAGGGGATGTTGCAACCGTGGTAAGTGTTAAAAATGGGCGTAAGTTCCTTTTTCCAGCTTTGATCGGTCACTAAAGGATTGGTTGTAAGTTGAGGTCTGGCTGCAAACACGAATCCTTCTCCAAGCAGCTTTCCCGTTAAATCCAGACGCCTGGTTCCTCCAAGGCGTAATCCTTGGCCGGAGGTTGCGTTTGTCTTGTGCAAAGACGCCAGCCGGGCTGCGAGGCTGGGAAACAAAATCCTGGAGAAAATTTATAGCGGAGCTTTTAACAGATGAGATCCGTCCCTCAAATGGATCGGTTATTGGCAGGTTTCATCCTGCCGTTCTTAAAAAACAGAAGGAAGAGAAATTGTGTGTGTGTGGGGGTGTTTCATTCAGGCTTGAACGTCAACATCTAGAGAGGCATTATTTTTTAAGGCCAGCAGAATCCAGGTTGGGGACCCCACCCCATAGCCCCTTGACGCCCTGTGGACTTCAACTCCCAGAATTCCTGAGCCAACAATCCATTTAGTGACCACTTACAACAGCATTGAAAAAAGTGACTTACTGTATGTCTGATTTTCATTCTTTTATGATCATTGCAACATCCCTGTCGGTGGTCATGTGATCAAAATTCAGAGGATTGGCAACTGATATGTACTTACGACGGTTCCAGTGTCCCAGGGTCACGTGACACACACACACCCTTTTGCGACAAGCAAAGTCATTGGAGGAGCCAGATTCCTTTAACAACCCCGTTGCAATGTTTCACTTAGCAAACGGTGGTTTGTAAAATGGTGTAAAACTCACACAACAAATGTCTCGGTTAGCAACAGAAATTTTGGCCTCAATTGTGGTCATAAATTGAGGACTTCTTGTACCTCGACTTGGGAGAGGACAAAACCTTTTGGGCCAATCTGGCTTTTTGTGCTCAAGGCACATAATTGACTCCCTTGACCCTGTTCCGTAATCCCAAAAGGTAATTAAAGCTGCCAGAGTCCAATTAAACCACTTAATTAGAGACTCCATTGACTGTGAGATTGAGAAGGGAAATTGTTTATAGGCCTCTCTGCCGTTCTGCATGCTGTATTTCCCTTTTTGGAGCAAAGTGGACGGTGGATAGAAAGCAGACGGAGAAAACCACCCTTTACAAACGGGGTGGCCCTCACAACTATGTGTCTAGTGACTGATGTTACAACAGCACTAAAAAATAGTGACCTTGGACCGTTTTTCACATTATGACCGTTGCTGCATCCCCAAATTCAGGTGCTTGGCACCCGGCCTGTATTTCTGATGGCTGCTGCAGCATCACGTGAGGCCTTCCCTGACGGCTCTGGACAAGCAAAGTCCATGGAGGAGGCTGGGTTTCTTTAACATGACTTAACGTCTGCAGTGATTCACTTAACAACCGTGGCAAAAAAAAAAAAAGGTCATGAAATTGGACCCGTCTCACTTAACCAACTCATTTAACAAGTTAGTGACGGAAATTCCGGCCCCATTTTTGTTACGAGTCAAGAACTATCTGTATTCTTCCCCCGAAAGGGAAAATGCTCAGATAATGTTTCTGAAGACTTAGAAAGAAGATAAGAAAAAGGAAGCCCAGTGGATTTTACTCTGCTAGTCGTTCCCGAATCTGTAGGGTGGTGGGTGCTCCTCTCTAATTCAAGGGCATTGAGCCAGTGCTGTCCGAAGACATTTCCGTGGGCATGTGGCCAGCATGATGTCACGGAGCGTTGTGACCTTCCCACCGAACTGGTACCTATTTATCTACTCGCACTTGCATGCTTTTGGACTGCAGGAGCTGGGCAAGGACAGGAGCTCACCCTGTCGCGTGGCGCTCAACAGTCGAGCCTGGCTGCCGGCTTTCCAGCCGACAAGCCCAGCGTCTTAACCGCTGAGCCGCCCTAACAAGTAACAAGGTGGACAAAGAGACATGCAAATCTTTTAATTGTGGAATTCTCTCTCCAACATCTTGGCCCTGAAAACAGCAGATTCTGTTTTTTCGGTTCTTTCTGTTTCTGTTGGCCCTGTTCTGTTGTTCAGCTGCCACCGTGTGGGCAGAACTCCTGCTGAAGCAGCGGGAGGATTGGGAATGTCAACACAGGGCCAACCTTATCCTGGTGGGAGATGAATGTCTGAAACGTGTCAATAAATCCATAGAGAAGCCGAGGCCCATGATGGACATTCAGGAGGGAATGTCAGTGCCAAATGGTTCTGAAATAGGCCCCTGGGTCTTCAGGCCTGGCTAGGGAGCAAAACCGCCTTGCCCCTTGTTAATCATGGACACTTTGA
The DNA here is from genome assembly GCF_028640845.1 of Ahaetulla prasina. Lineage (NCBI taxonomy): Eukaryota > Metazoa > Chordata > Lepidosauria > Squamata > Colubridae > Ahaetulla > Ahaetulla prasina. The sequence goes on from NC_080554.1 coordinate 880,726, forward strand.
ATGGAGAGGCAGGGGCACTGCAGCCCCTTAGAGGCTCCTGAAAGAGTTTGTCTTGAGTTGGGGGACAGCAGCTGAGGGAAAGCCCACCGGTTTCTAGCACAGGGTCATTTCGCCAAATGAAAATTGACATTTTGGCTTGAACCTGGTGACCTCTGTCATTACATTAATGGCCTCCGAAGAGGAGCCAGGCCAGGTTAGGCTGATGGAGTTGTATGGATTGGTTAAACTGCAGAGCCCGGGATGAAGGGAGGGGGAGCTGAAAAAGATAGTGCGGGGATGTGGGGGGCAGGAAAGGGCTGAAAAATGAAGGCAAAATTCTCTCCTCGTTGAATTTCTGGCTGGCGATACAGGCAGATCTTCTACCCTGCGTCCTGCCGATCTAAGCAAAGGAAACAACACTTTACAAGTTATACTGTTCTTGCTAGGACCACAAACAAAACCCAACCCAGACTGCTACAGAGCAATTTTGCAAAATCATAGTATCATAGGGCAAGAAGGGACCTTGGAGGTCGTCTAGTCCAACCCCCCTGGCCAAGGGAAGAGACCGTATACCAGCCCAGACAAAATGATTGTCCAGGCTTGAGAACCTCCAGTGATGGAGCACTCACAACTTCTGGAGGCGAGCAGTTCCCCTGGATATATGTGGAAGCCCATCAGAGACGCACCCAACCTGGAACTAAGGAGAAATTTCCTGACAGGGAGAGCAATTCAGCAATGGGACGGCTCCCCTCCAGGAGTTGTTGGTGCTCCATCACTGCAGGTTTCTAAGAAGAGCCCGGACAACTATCCCATTCTTTGGTTGGGGACGATGGGAGCTGAAGTCCAACCACCTGGAGACACTAGAGTGAGAAGGTCAGCACAAGCCAAAAAATATTTGTAAACGTTGTCGGCAGCCAAACCCAACATTTCTTCTTCTTTCTCTTCCTTGCAGGATGCTAAACTTTTAAAACAACTCATTCTGATGTCACCCCTTTTAGCAACGAGACGTTTCCTAGCATTGTTTACTTACTTCGCCTGTGGGGTTTTGTTCTGTTTTTCTTAATGCCCTTTCCCCCCCCCCCTCACCCGACAGTTAAGATCTTCTGTTATTTTCGGCAGCTCCAGCTGGCAATCTTGTCTCCAAGCCCACACAGATGTTTCAGAAGTCGCTAATCCCGAGGAAGATTTAATGCTAAGGAAAAATGGGTTACGTAAAGACGTCTGATCTTCTTAAGGAACCAAGCCTGCCCAGGGCATATTGTATGCTAAACGAGACTATATAAACAAGGAGCAGAGGCGAAACAGCCACTTGACAGACGTTCGAAAACGAGGATCATTCAGCCGAGGAGTTTTCCCAAGTGCCCTGTTTGCAGTGTCGCCATTCCTGCCATATGGATTTTCCTGTCGGTGTGTGCGATTCCTACAGTGTGGATGGAGCAGAGGAAGGTTATGCAGAATTTCCCTTTCACGCCTCAGACGGGCTCCCACCTTCGCTCTTGCAGCTGCTAATTGACAGAGAGGTTCTCGAATAGCGGCAGCTGATGGATTGATTATCTGCCATCAAGCTGATGTCAACTCTTAGTGACCTCATAGATCAGGGGTGGGCAACGAAGACCCTTTTACCACCTGTGAACCTCAACTCCCAGAATTCCCCAACCATCATGGAGTCCACAGGTCATAAATTGGCCCTTGAAGAGTGGAGGACTTTAACTTCCAGAATTCCCCAGCCAGCAACTTGCTCATATTTATAGCTCATGCTGGCTGGGGAATTCTGGGAATTGAAGTCCTCCACTCTTCAAGGGGCCCACTCCACCCATAGATAGAAAAGGACTAACAATGAACAGGTGAGGGACTTAGGCATGCCTAGTCTACTGAAGAGAACTAGGAGTGACATGATAGCAGTTTTCTAATATTTGAGGGGCTGCTAAAGAGAAGAAGGGCTCAAGCTCTTCTCCAAAGTACCTGAGAGCAGGGCCAGAAGTAAGGAGTGGGGTGGAGGATCATAAAGAGAGAACCAATCTAAAACTAAAGAGGAATTTCCTGACAGCCACAACAATTCAACAGTGGAACGATTTGCCTCCAGAAGTTTTGGGTACTCGTCCATCACTGGAGGTTTTTAAGAAGAGAATGGATGGCCATTTGTCTGTCCAACTTTATCTCTCAACGTGACACCGCAGTTAAGCAACCACAAAGCCAAATCGGAAGGGGTAAAGCCCTGAACTAAGTAGCCAGGGAGGATGGGGTGGGAGAAGAAGACCTTTCCCCACTCGTCCCCCACCTCATTGTGTTTGTTCAGGCTCAGGTGCGAGGAAGCCACACCTGTCTTCTTGAGTAAACAAAGCCTTCTCCCTTTTCACTCTGTATTTCCGTGAGTTCCCTCACCATCACTTGAAGAGCCAAACGATTCCCAGGTCCCAGAAGGAGAGTTTTGGTTGCCAGAGACGACAAAAACGCAATCATCGCCGCTTTAATTAAAAGCTTTAATTAAACACAAAATACCCTGGGTGCTTTATTAGGCCGGGTAATTGATTTAATGCTCTGCTCAAATTCTATTAAGTGAGGATCCTGGCTCTGGAATGAGTTGATGGGACGGGCCAGCCAGGCCTTGGAGGGTGGGGGTGAGGGGCGCTGTGCATCTTTGCCCACCCAGCCAAACGCACGGCTGAGAAGAGCTGCAAATATTCTTCTTTCTTGGTATTTTATTTATTTTTATTTTAAAAGCCACCCATACTTTATGCACAATTGGCTTGCCAAGCAGACCACTTTTGTAAAACTCTTGCTGATGAAGGCCCTTCTGCCATCCTCGGCTGTTTTTTCCAACTTTTCAGGAGTTAAAATTCATCCCCCCCCCACCAGGAGTTAAAACTGGATTTGTTTCGTCCACTTACTGGCTCGACATCCCCCACTCCAAATTCAATATAACTTAGAAAGAAATCCTGCCGGGTTCCAATCCTCAAAGCCCTCCAGCCCAGGCCAACAAGCAACTCTCCCCCTACGGGCTCTCTAAGCAGAGTGAAGTCTTCAGTCAGGTCCTCTTGTGGAGATTAGAGAGACAAGCAGATTTGCTCCTGCGGACTGAAGTTTTCACTCAGGTCCTCATTTACAGCTTATATATGTATGTATGTATTTATTTAGCGTATGGCAAATACATGGACCTACAGTAGTTCAAATGTTAATGTCTAGTCCACTTATTCCAGTGCAGTCCAGCCATTCAAGGACAGGGTAGTCTATGTTGAAAAAATCGGACATTGGGCCGATATAATTTCGTCAGTAATACCTTATAGAAATTGATTAAATTTAATACATAAATTACAAATCAAATTTTTTTTCAGTGCAATGGTTAAGAAACACAGACAGGTGTACCTTGGAGGATGAGGAGAGATTCCTTCATCCACAACTGAGAGACAGGCTTACCAGGATCCACAAAAAGAGCTTTTAAAAAAATTCTACAGGATTGTTCATCAACCCCCCCCCTTTCAGTTTGTCCAACCAGAAATATTTTTGAGATGGTGTCTGTAAGTATTTGGTATCTCTTTCCCCAGAGTTAACCAAGTTTATTTGTGCCAGGTGAATAGGAAAATCTAGGAAGATCAGGAAAGATTCAAGACAGGATCCATTTCTCATCAAGAGCCAGCTAGCTACTCCCCCTGAGAGAGTGTCTGAACGAAGGATTTAGAAGCTTTTGGCATTCCACTCTTAACTGTGTACTAAAATGGACTATTATCAGTTTTATATGGCTACATTTTTCTTGCTCTTCTCTGCCATTCTTCCCCTTCGCACAAGCATCTTTTCAAAAGTTTTGGACGTTGTTAGATGAAAAAGCACTCAAACGTAAAAAAAAAAAAAATCTTTTCAATTGCAATTTTGCTTAATAGGCAGACAAATTTCAAGCACTTTCAAATTATGTGGCGTTTGGGGAAAGGCCAGGCTAAATGAGTTTACCCTGGAGTTTCTCCAATTTCTAGAGTGGCTCTGAGCACTAGACGTTTGCCACACACAAGCCACAGCAGATGGCTTGGTGAAATGGTAAGAATGTTGGTTTAAGATAGGATAAGTAGAATCTGTATATAGAGGTTAAATAGGATAAGAGATATTGATGTAAGAAAAGCTGTTATGAGTAATGTATTTTCTTCATTTTACGCAACGATACCATTGGGAAATGAGATCGCATCGGTTCCCTGGCTGGCACTTTCCAGATGTGAAGTGCCAATGGAGATCTAACCCAATGCATCTGTAGGGCATAAGGTTCGGGAAGTGGCTATTAACATTCTCTCTTCCCCCCCCCCTCCTATTAGAAATGGCTGGTTTGGGCCATAATTTTGCCAAGCGCTCCCTCTTGTGGTGAAATGTCAGTAGTGCCTCTGGTCAAAAACATCTGGTTTTGATCTCAAAGGTGCTTTTTCAAAAGGCAATGGACTGTGGTTGTTTTTTTTCCTTGAGGAAGAAGAAGAAGAAAAACGTTTCACTTCTCATCCAAGAGTTGTGATGGCAGGTGATGGAAGGATAGCTACTGACAGTCGAGACTGGACTTCTCAACTGTCTCAAACAGTTTCAACGCTTCCTCCTTTTGAAAAAGACTTGGTGTCCTGACAAGTGAGAACCATTAACCAGTGGAACATCCCTTCCAACTCTGATATTATTATTATTATTATTATTATTATTATTATTATTATTATTATTATTATTATTATTATTATTATTATTATTATTATTATTATTATTAACTTGCCTCCACAAGTTGTGGCTGCTCCATCACTGGAGCTTTTCAAGAAGAGATTGGACAGCCGTTTGTCTGGAATGGCATAGGGTCTCCTGCCTAAGCAGGGGGTTGGACTAGAAGACCTCCAAGGTCCCTCCCAACTCTCTTCTTATTCCTGTGCAGAGAATGGAGGACATTCCAGCCTTGACCACCTGGACTGACAGCCAGGACACCAGACTCTGTCCGCGACCATTTTCCCAAACCTGAATGGATCTGAAAGCGGATTCTTTATTCCCTTCTGAGAATTTTTTTTTTTTTTTAAAAAAAGACCAGCGGATTCTGAGCCTAACATGAAGTTTTTGTCCTGTCTGCTTTCCCATCATCCTCTCCTCAGGACAAAAAAGCCATTGTAATTCATCACTCCTGGAGATCCGAGTTATTCTACTCTTGATTAAATTAGTAAATGCAATCAGGATCTGAAGCGATATAATTGAGAGAATTTATGGGAACCTGACAGTTTTATGCATGTTTGATGAAGTATTATAAGCCGGGTGGTGTTTTTTTTTTTTTTGCATAATTTAACTTTAAATTCTATGCAGGGGGAGCCCCCCCTCCCACATATCACCTATTCATGACCTAAATAAACTCTTTTAAGATGCATGTATCTATAATTTATTTCAAGATCAGTATCTGTCAGAGGTTGGTCCAGCGGTTCCCTCCTTTCCATTCTTGTTCTTTTGCCAAAGTGACAAATACGTTGAAAGTAATATTTGTTGCTCTTCAGCTCACAGTATAAATCCTTGGCAATGCATGCATTTTATTTAAAGTTTTGAAAGAAGGAGAAGTCATCGTTTATAGGGCTGGAAGCGTCAAATAAATGCACGCAGAACGTCTAAGGCGCAATATTCTCTGCCGGTTGCCAGTAAAAAACCCCATCGACACAACCCTTGTTCAGTCAACAGGAAGAGAAGCTGCAGCATTAGGGAAATTACCACCATGCTGGGACTGCATCTGAATTTCCCTGCAGCTGAAGGGAAAGTAACTGAAGGAGCATGAAAGATGCCAAGGAGCCGTTTTTGTCTCTGTTCATTTTATCCTTCATCTCCCGCCTCTGTCATGGTGCTTGGCCAGAGCCTGATGTGGGGCGAAGGGAGCCACTGGCTTCTTTTGCTGTGTGTCTTGGACTGCAGTGCCCATCCTCCACTGGCCCACCAGGCCCAGCAAAGGCGCATCTCTTCCTTTCGGGAGACGCCTGGTTCAAATGGGCATCACCCCAAACGGACTGGGGCAGAAACCGGATTCCTGCTCCCATCATTCTTCACTAGCTGCTGGATAATGGGAGGGGGAGTCCGGCACTCCTGCAGAAAATGAGGCTAAGGATGATGGGCCACATGTTGCCTTCCAATGTGCCACACTCCCATTCCCATCATCCCCCATCTCCATGCTGGTGGAGGATGGGCAGGGGAAATCCAGCCCTGAGCCAGGGGTTACTGGACTCCCTCTCCCATCCTCCCCAATAGGGAGGGCCAATGCTGGTGGATGATGGGAGGGAGAGTCCAGCCTCTCCCCGATCAGAGGGTCGGCCGCGCAGATGGGAACTCGAGTCCAGAGAGGGCAAAGAGCCCCGCCTGCGCCTGCGCGCCCGTTGCTAGGCGACGGCTTCCCGACGCGCTCTTCCTCCCCCCTCCCGGGGAGGCGGCGCCTGCTGATGACGCCATCGCCGCGCGCGCGGCCCTTCCGCCGCCGGCCCGGAGGAAGGGGGAGTCGCCGCCGCCGCCGCCGCCGCCGCCCGAGTCCGGCCTCCCTCCGTTCGCCGCCATGGCCCGCAGACGCCGACGCCCGGTGAGTCCTCCGACGGCCCCCTTCCCCAGCGCCGGCCCGCACGACAGCCCCGCGAGGTAGGCCGGGCCCAGCAGGTGGGGCTCTTCCCCCCCCCCCCGGGCGCCGGCTGGCGGGACTGCAGGTCCCATGCTCCCCCGCCGCGTCTCTTTTGGGGGGGGAAAAAACCCTCCCGTGCGAATGAAGAGGCGCAGCCGGGGACCCCTCGGCCTCCCCCTCTCCCCCGAGTCCGGGAAGCGGAGCGGGAGACCCCGGCCGGGTCCAGGCTGGAAGGCCCGAGAGCAGCAGCGGCCGAGATTTGGGCTTCCTCTCGGGGGGGTTGGGGGGGGGGCTTCGGGCTTGAGAGGGCGTCTCTTGAGGGTGGAAGGGGGAATTGGAAGGCCTGAACGGGGAAAAACATCCCAGCCGGATCCTGGGTGCGAATCCTCCCCCAACGGGGTGGGCGGGGGGGGGGCTTTTTGCAGCCACGGTCCGGGTCAGTGAGTGAGCCCTTTGGGTGGAGAACTGGGAGGCGGTGGGTTCCAGTCCCGCCTTAGTTTGGGAGGCTTTGGTGCCCCCCTTTCTCTTAGCCTTTGCAGGGTTGTTGTTGTTGTTGTGGGGCAAAGAGGAGGAGGAGGAGGCGGAAGAAGAAGAAGGAGTATACAGTGTTATGGATGTTAGGGGTTGTTTACTGAAATAATAAAAACCCGATCTGAAAATGATGCAATGGTATCCAAGCCAGACTAAGGTATCAGGCGGCTTATTCAAAGGGCCCCGTGGAGAACTATTTGCGGAAGGACACGAAGGGCCGAAATGACCTTGGGAGGCAGGAGAAAGAGCTGCGGGGGCTCAGGGGACCACCCTGCGCAAGGGCCTTCCAGCCCACCAAAGGAACACGGGAGGGGAGGAAGCATCTCAGGAGAGTTTTGGGGAAAGCCAAACGGGAGAGGAGAGGAGAAGATTCCGTTATCATTGCTTTAAAGTAAAGATCAGGTGTTTTTAACACTTGTAGTTGGACTACCTCGCAGGGCTGGCAGTGGGCAGGTGCAGAACCTGCTAGAAAGGAAGAGGCCCCCCTCCCCTCCCCCTTCGCTCCCATCTCTTCCTTCCGATTAAATCGCACAGGTCTTTTTCTGCGCCTGGGTGGCCCTCCCTCCCAACTGCCTAGCTGACACGATTCATCCACCTTCTGATATATATTTTTTTCCCAAACCTTGGCCGGTCCTTTGGAACTCCCCGCCACCCAAGAGGGTGGTGACTTAGCCCGAGAGGCTGAACGAGCGACCTTACTTTTGCTTCCGTCTTTCTTTTCCTGACTTTAAAGCATTCTCTAACCTCTGGTCTTATAACTGATTTCCCCTCCAGCTTTTTGCTTTTGAACGGTGGCCTCCAAACTTGACAACTTCAAGCATGGCTGGCTGAGGAGTTCTGGGAGTTGAAGTCCACAAGTCTTAAAGTTGCCGAGTTTGGGCTAGAGACTTTTGAGCCAATACATCAATGGCGACAGTGACGTATCTGCAGCTGTTGTGACCTTCCAAATCCCAGTAATGGGATTAATGATTAATCCAGGTTGGTTTCCTGGCGGATCCAGTGCCTGGCAGCCCCGCGGAGAGTATCGGGCGCGCGTCTTCAGCTCGGAGCTGGCTGTCCTTCTCTCCCTTTTCCTCAACCTCGCTCTCCTTCTCTTCCTTCCTGCAGGCAGCTTCTGTCTCAGCACGTCCAGGCCGTGTTCACCCTCCTGGCTCGCTGGCCTCCCCTCCCATCTTCACGGAAGCGGTCGGGGCCGCCCCCTGCCAGCCTGGCTCTCCAGTCCTGTAAAAAGCCGGGTTGCCCGATGCCTGTCATTCCTATCCCACGGCGGGTTCGGTCTTTCCACGGGCCCCACACGACATGCCTGCATTCGGCCTGCGGGCCGGTCCGGACCGCCCCCTTGGTGCGCACCAAGTACAACAACTTTGATATCTACCTGAAATCCCGCTGGATGTACGGGGTGATCCGTTTCCTGCTGTACTTCAGCTGCAGCCTGTTTACCTCCGTCCTCTGGGTGGCGCTGGCGGTCTTGTTTTGCATCCAGTATCTCGGCATCCGGTTCTTCCTCCGCTTCCAATACAAACTCTCTATTACCCTGCTGCTGATGGGCAGGCGGCGGGTGGACTTTAGCCTGGTCAACGAGTTGCTCATCTATGCCATTCATGTCACCATGCTGCTGGTGGGCGGGCTGGGCTGGTGCTTCATGGTTTTTGTCGATATGTAAATAAAAGTCGGTGTGAGGGGGGAGCCAGAGCCAGGGTGACTCTTGGCCTGGGGATCAGATCCGTCTCTGATCCTTCCTCCACCCTCCTCCTGTAATCTCTCCCCTCTGTCGTTCTCTTGGCTTATGATAAAGGCAGGTTAGAGAGAAAGCAGGTTAGCTCTGATCGCCTTGTAAAAGTCAGATGTTGCAGTTAATCCCCCCCCCCGCCCCCAGGTAACAGGAGAACCATTGGCTGGCGCTTGCCGCCTCTTCGTGGATCCTGCACCGTTTCCTTTCCCTTCTGCTATTCGGTCTATGGAAGTAATCTCTTGGTGTTCTCTTGTTGGGTCGATCTTCTCTGTTCATTTAATATCTGGAATATATTCATATTTTGTGTTTTTAGAAATAGCTCTCCTCCTTTCCCCCCACCCGCCACCCCCAAAAAAGCCTAGTAATAATTTTAACTTTTCTTCAGTGGCCTTGTTTCATTTTGCAGTTTACCCTTCGAAAGAGACATGAGTGTTGCTGCTGCCAGGCTCATGTGTGGTCTTGTACAGTAAGGGCTGTGCTACCTTTACGTCCCATTTACGCGCCCTTCGGGCTGAAGATTGTGGGCCGTGTAATATGGGAGAGAAATGATCGGGCTGCGAGTTAGAATGTCCTGGGTTCAGGTCCTGTTTTTGCCCAGAATTTAATAACTGGATTCACACAACTCACTTATCCTTCGGCCTGGGTTAATAAAGCAGGGTGGTTGGGATCATAGCACCTGCTGCGTGTGCCAACAAACCGTACTGTGTCTTTAACAAGGTGCGGAAGCAACAACTGAGGCCCCCTACCAAGCTGAATTACGGATGGTAACCTTTTGAGCCTAACGGAGTGCATTGAGCAAACACAGCCTTCACGTGGACTTTAGTAATCTATCATTCCTTGCTTTCAGCCCATCCACAGTATCCCTCAGATTGTGGCCTGTATCATGGAGCCATGGCGGTCAAGATAAGGACAATGTATGGGTTGCCCTCAGGACATTCCAATATGCCTTCTTTGGCATCCACGTTGTGGCAGGAAATCACGTTGCATATACATAGCCTCTTGTGCATCCGAGCACATACGTATGAGCCATGGTGCTGCTGTCCAGCAGAGAAACACCCCTCCCCCAGGGGCTGGTGAGAACCGCAAAGAAAAGGAAATCTTTCTTTCCTGCTCCTTGAAAAAGTTGGGTGAAAGAACCGCTCCATAGAGCAGTGGTTCTCAACCTTGGCAGCTTGAAGATGTGTGGGCTTCGACTCCCAGAATTCCTAGCCAACATGTTGTGGACTTCACCTCCCAGAGGTGAAGTTAGGAAATAGGAATGTGTATGATTATGTCCTCCCTTTTTTACGACCCTGTAACCCCTTAATTCGGGGTAAGAGTCAGGGCATCTGGGTGGAACTGAGTGTTTACTGGCTGGATGCCTTTCCTGACACCTATGCGGGATTTCACAGCAGATGTTTTTTCTTTGCGCCCAGAGACAGAAAATCTGCTGCTACCAAGGATTGAGCCCCCAACCTTCCCGGGGAGAAGCAAGGGTCTAAAACACCACACCGCATATTCATCCATCTTCCTTCCTTCCTTCCTTCCTCCCTCCCTCCCTCCCTCCCTCCCTAACCTATACACTTATTCTTCTATACTTCTGTCTATCCAGACACAATTCCCCAGCCAGTATGTCTGGACTTCAGTTCCCAGAATTCCCCAGCCAGCCAACATACGTGGGCTTCAATTCTCATTGATGGTCATACTGGCTGTGGAATTCTGGGAGTGGAAGTTCTCATTCTTGGAAGTTCTCAAGATTGGGAAAACTTTGCCCTTAAAAGCACAGAGGGAGAGACTGAACCTGGACCTGACTGTCTTTTCTGACTTCTTTTTGTTTTTGTTTTGTTTTGACTTATCTTTTCTCGACTCTTCCCCCCCCCCCACTCCTGGAAGGAGAGCGAGTGGCCAAATGCAGCTGCTTCTCCTCCTTCCTGTCTCTGCATTGCCCTTGAAGGGTTCTCCCCACTCGCTCTCCCTCCTCCAGCCCTCCGGTTGAGCTCAACATCTCCTCCTCTGCCCCAAAGCCCAGCTCACCTGCCTACGGATGGCTTTGCTTAGTGTAAGGCTGGGGTTTCCCATGCTGCGGTTGAAGGGAAGCTCCCTCCGCGCCGAGGTGGGCCTGGAAGGGGCGGCTTCAGCCTCTGCCTGCCAAGCCGTGACATTGAGCCTCCCAGGTCTGCATCACGCAGCGCCAGGCTTGCTTGCCGCTATGCAGCAGCCCCGTTTCTGCTGGGCGTAATCACAGGTTCTGCCTGGCATGCAGAACAAAGGCTAGCCTGCTGGCTGCGTGAGGAACCTGGTTCCCTGTTCCCGAGCGAGGGGAGGGGAGGGGGGGATCTCGAGACTGTCCTCCGCCTGCCTTGTTCTCTGAAAGTAATTGGGGGTCCGGAGGGAGGGGATCTCGAGACTGTCCTCCGCCTGCCTTGTTCTCTGAAAGTAATTGGGGGTCCGGAGGGGAGGGGGAGGCAGGGTGGCTGAGCCGCTGCCTGGGTTTGGCAGTGTGGACTTGCCTCTGGCTGAGAATCATCGCCTTCCTGAAGCTGAGACCAGAGGAAGGTGGGGAGGGAAATAAAGAGGAAGAAAGGAAAGGAAGTAAATGGATGAAAAAGGAAAGGAAAGAGGAAGGAAAGGAAAGGAAGATGTCAGATAAGGAAGACTCGGAGGGAGAAGGGAAAAAAAGATGATGAGGGAGGGAAGGGTTGCAACACTGAGTGGTCATTAAGTGAGTTGGATCTTGAGTTTACAATGCTTTTGCCGAGGTCATTAAGCAAACCGTGCGTTCATTAAGCAAATCCAATTTCTCCCATCGAAGCTGGTTGCGGCATTTTCAAATGAAAGAGTCCTGTGTAGTTTGGAAGCTGGCACCATTCCTAGGTTAGCATAATGGCATTTGCCGCTTAAGTTCATCCCGAAGCAACTGCAGCTAAATTGACAGGCTCAGTCCTTGAGCTCTTTATTTGGAATCACAGTGACGAGCCCAGAAAGGAAAGCGTATTTTTGCCGTGTTTTCTTCAGCCCAAGCAAGACCCATCGCTGACGGGCAGGGATCTCGGTGGGGGGGAAAAAGGGTTTATTTATTTACGGTCGATTTGATTTCTACGGCCACCCGTCTCCCCATGGAGTGACTCTGGGCAGCTCACCACGAGATCAAGGTGTTTTTGCTGTAGGTGATAATCCGTGGACACATTTTCACTCTTGATTTCCTAAAATGGCCATGAGGCTTAGTAGAGTAGAGTAGAGTAGGTAGAAGAGTAGATGGAAGGGACCTCAGAGGTCTTCTAGTCCAACCCCCTACTCAAGCAGGAAACCCTATACCATTCCAGACAAATGGTTGTCCAATTTCTGATTGCAGGCATCGTGGGCCAGTGCAGCTACATTTGGGGTGCCAATTTGGGATGATACAGATGGGGAATCTGCTCCCCCCCTTAAGGCTGGGCATTTGAGGTCATTTGAGGGAGAAGAGGATGGCAGCCCTTGCAAGCAAAGGGCAGAAAATGGCAGCGGAGAGGAGTTGGGTCCTTTCCTTGGATTTCCACCCGACTGCGGTCATAGCAGAGTTTGTCTTTCTTCCCTCCTCCTCGTCCCCTCCCCTCCCCTCCTGTGCTCAAGCTGCACCATAATTCATGTTAATGCTGATAGCCACAGTGCAGTGATATCCAAGAAGCTTTGAAAGTAAGGGAGGGAGGGGGGGATCTCGAGACTGTCCTCCGCCTGCCTTGTTCTCTGAAAGTAATTGAGGGTCCGGAGGGGAGGGGGAGGCAGGGCGGCTGAGCCGCTGCCTGGGTTTGGCAGTGTGGACTTGCCTCTGGCTGAGAATCATCGCCTTCCTGAAGCTGAGACCAGAGGAAGGCGGGGAGGGAAATAAAGAGGAAGAAAGGAAAGGAAGTAAATGAATGAAAAAGGAAAGGAAAGAGGAAGGAAAGGAAAGGAAGATGTCAGATAAGGAAGACTCGGAGGGAGAAGGGAAAAAAAGATGATGAGGGAGGGAAGGGTTGCAACACTGAGCGGTCATTAAGTGAGTTGGATCTTGAGTTTACAATGCTTTTGCCGGGGTCATTAAGCAAACCGTGCGTTCATTAAGCAAATCCAATTTCTCCCATCGAAGCTGGTTGCGGCATTTTCAAATGAAAGAGTCCTGTGTAGTTTGGAAGCTGGCACCATTCCTAGGTTAGCATTTGCCGCTTAAGTTCATCCTGAAGCAACTGCAGCTAAATTGACAGGCTCAGTCCTTGAGCTCTTTATTTGGAATCACAGTGACGAGCCCAGAAAGGAAAGCGTATTTTTGCCGTGTTTTCTTCAGCCCAAGCAAGACCCATCGCTGACGGGCAGGGATCTCGGTGGGGGAAAAAAAGGGTTTATTTATTTACGGTCGATTTGATTTCTACGGCCACCCGTCTCCCCATGGAGTGACTCTGGGCAGCTCACCACGAGATCAAGGTGTTTTTGCTGTAGGTGATAATCCGTGGACACATTTTCACTCTTGATTTCCTAAAATGGCCATGAGGCTCAGTAGAGTAGAGTAGGTAGAAGAGTAGATGGAAGGGACCTCAGAGGTCTTCTAGTCCAACCCCCTACTCAAGCAGGAAACCCTATACCATTCCAGACAAATGGTTGTCCAAATTCTGATTGCAGGCATCGTGGGCCAGTGCAGCTACATTTGGGGTGCCAATTTGGGAAGATACAGATGGGGAATCTGCTCCCCCCCTTAAGGCTGGGCATTTGAGGTCATTTGAGGGAGAAGAGGATGGCAGCCCTTGCAAGCAAAGGGCAGAAAATGGCAGCGGAGAGGAGTTGGGTCCTTTCCTTTGGATTCCAGCCGACTGCGGTCATAGCAGAGTTTGTCTTTCTTCCCTGCTCCTCGTCCCCTCCCCTCCCCTCCTGTGCTCAAGCTGCACCATAATTCATGTTAATGCTGATAGCCACAGTGCAGTGATATCCAAGAAGCTTTGAAAGTAAGGGAGGGGAGGGCGGGGAGGGATTGCCGCGTCCCTTTCTTTCTGCACGCCTCCGACACGGGAGCTGCAAAACCCGCCTGAGGAGGTTCAGTCCTCCTCCTCTGCAAAAGTGCATCTCCCAGCCTGTTTCTTTCCCCCTTTAATTCCTTTTTTTTAAAAAATTCTTTTTCTGAGCAGCATCCAGTTCCTCCTTAATCTCCGAGAAAGCCAGCAAAAGGATGACTTGGAAGGCTCTCACTGGTGCAGAAGGCAGTGTTCTCTCCTCTCTCTCCCCCACCTCCCGGTCTCCCCATGGCTTTTGGGGGCTGGGTGGGGGGCTGCTGATCCATGCAGCCCCAGGCACGGACCTTTGCTGCTGTTTGCCGAGGGGGCAGGACCCAGGGGGCCCTCGTCTGGCAGCCGCGGAGCTGCTGTTTGGGTGACCTTGGTGATCTCCCGTCCCCGGAGCACGTGATCTGTGGGACCAAGGAGGGAGCTGGCACCGGTTCTCCCAGGCGTGTTTGTTCAGCGTTTGCTGCATCTTGTGGCCAAGGAGGCTGGGCGAGGGTTGTTTAGCTGCCTGGAGCAGGGCCAGAGGTTGGGGGGTGAGGGGGTGGGGGGGGTGATGCAGCTCTCTGAGGCTCTTTGTTCCTGGCCCAGTTTACGGTGCCCGTTCCTGGAAGCTGGACTTCAAGCGAGCTTGGATGCTAAAGCCATTATCTCCTGCAGGCACAGAGCAGGCGATGGGATTTTGTTATCAATCTGGACACCGAATCGTCTCCCCACCCCCACCCCGCCCCGCTCCCCCCAATCTCCAGCCTTCAGCCCCGCAGGCCTATAATTTTCCACTCTTCTTCTGCCTTGCACTTTTTAAATAAATGTTTATCTGGACGGTTGGTTGCCAGGGGAAGCCGAGGCGCGGCGGTAAAACCTTGTGCTCTTTTCATTCTGACTGCTGGCTGAGTTAATGATGCCCGTTTTGTTTCCTTGGCATTTTATCTTCTTCCTGGGATCTCACTTAAAAGCCTGGGCCATTTCGAGCCAGTTCTTTTTCTCCTTCCCGAAGAGAGAAGGCTGGTTCTACCAGAACAGGTTTAGCTGCCCTCCCCCTTTTTAAAAAAAATAGAATTTAACTTGGAGACCAGGGATCATGGAGCATTTTTGGGCACGGATTTGCAAGAACGGTTCCAAAATCTTTGCAGGTTTTTTTGTTTTGCGTTTTGGAATAATAAACCATCCCTTTGTAGTTCGGTCCTGTTGAAAAGAGATTTGGGATGGAGCGTCTGTTGAAAAGAATATCACAAATCTACAAATTTGTCTTCCTGGGGAATAAGCCCTTTTGCCTTCCTCGCAGTTCAAGGGACACAACCACCATGTGCCAGTGGGCCGAACAGATGCTCGCAAATTGTACTTAAATGAGAGTTTGGGCCTCAGCCATAGCACTTAGAGACTTATATACAGCTTCCCAGAGCTTTACAGTTGTTGAGCTGTCTTTTATTCTGCTGAGTTATTCAGGTTTTTAGGTGTGTTTTTTTTTAAAGTTAAGGAGTTTATGGACTTTGAGTCAAAGCTTTGTGGAAAATGTCAAGGTTTTTGGGTTTTGTGTTCCGTTGCTATTAACCTCATGGAGTCCTTGGGTTTCAATATTACAGGTAGCAGACCTTCACTTACGACCGTAATAAGAGAACATTTGTTATTAAGCAGTGCAATCATTAAGTGAGACATAAGGCTAGAAAGCTGGAGACGTGAGTTCAAGTCCTGCCTTGGCCATGAAAGCCTCTGAGCGACTTTGGCCCAGTCACCAGGAGACAGTGAGTTCTAGTTCCACATTAGCCATGAAAATCCAGTGGGTGACTTTGAGCCAGCCCCTGCCTCTCAGCCCAACCCACCTTGCAGGGTTGTTGTTGTGGGGAAAATAGGAGAAGGAAGGTGTGTTGATATGTTTCCCGCTCTGAGTTATTTGTAAAAATAATAAAGGTGAGATACAACTAAAATAATAATAAAAATAATAATAATCACATGACCAGACCCAAATGTGTGATCCTTTTTGTTGAGGTGGTTATGTGAGCCAGCACAGTCATGTATGTAGAATTGAGCTCTGCCATTCAAAAAAGAAAAAAATCAATTTTGCAGAATATCGTTGACTGCAGTTAAACAATTTAGAATACACACACCTGAATGGCTAAGGGAACCTTTTCAGCAGTCTAAGGTTATCAAGCCAGGAAACTATTAATAAGGTCAACCTATTGGGGGTTGTTTTTTTTTCCATATCAGTGTGAACTTTGACTTGGAAATTTTATCTGGAGACAATCCAGTTGGATTTATTTCAAGAAAAAAATCCAATGAAAAGTATAAACTGTTAAGGAAGTTTACAGACTATGAAGAAATTTTGGGGCATTTCAACAGCCAAAATGGATCCTGGATTCTGAAGATCGCAGAAGGTCAGGTTGGTAGGGACCTAGGAGATCCCTCCCTCGTAGCACTGATGATGTTACTTAGTTTGGTAATTAAAACATCTACAAGAAGACAATCAAGTTCAGGAACCACCAAGGATGCTATAGAAAGGAATTTCCATGTTTTTGAAGGGCACCAGTTTCCTCCATGGGGCTGGGGGGGGGGGCTGTGATTCAAAGCTTGAGGCCACTTGTGGTTATTTAAACATCTCCCTCCTCCAATTTATCCCAATTTCCCTTCAAAGCGTTCTGCCACTCTTGAACCAAGGGGACCACTGAAATCTCAGGAACCACCATGATCGGGGTTCAGAAGTGGAGACCCTCCCTCCCCTCCCTGGGTACTCAGTGAGTTTTTACTCTGAGCAGGAGAGAGGGTGGATTGGAGGACCTCAAGTGTCCCCCCTCCGGCTTATGTAGCCTGTGTTTCTTTTTATTCTGTGGTAAATCGGTTCGATTGACATGGCCTCAAAAGCAATAGATTTTGTCAATAAATGCCATTTAATGACCACGAAAACTTGCCATTATCACAGGGATCAATTTCCGAGCGCAGAATCGCGTTCTAATCCTGCAAACATTTTGCTCTTCCTTCCTTAAAAGTCGCTTCTGGCTCTCCCCTCCCATCTAAATATATCCCGGTTTATCCATATTCCTCTCTTAATTTCATTCTTCCTCGCTAGCCTTTTTTCTGCCGGCTTCTAATAATAGCTTCGGACTTGAAATATGGATGCCTTTTGAAATATTCCTTGTCATGTCATCCATCAGATCCGTATCTACAATCCTTCATTAAATTGGAGCGTACATTTCATCCTTGCTTCTTGGAATATTAATGTTTCTCCTGGTTGAAATGCTCGGGGAATATTCATGAGCGGGGAAGGGGGAAAAAATCAATGGCTGTGCGAGCGGTGATGTCACTTGAGCACTAATCAAGGATGCTATTAAAGAGAAAAAAGAAACGGCTAATTAAATTGATCGCCGGGGGAGGGGGAGGCCTTAATTTGCACCGAGGGGGGTCCAAATCGGCATATCTTTTGGTGGGTTTCCCCCCCCCCCCCAGAAGCCTTGCGTGGGCAAGGGAAGGGGCGCTGGTGAGGCGGGCACGTGAAACCAAAACTATCATTATGTCTTCTGCAAAGAAAATTCGCAGCCAGCCTTCCACAGGCAATCGTTCATTTAGCGGCTGTTCAGAGTTGCAGCAGCACTGAAAAGGAAGGGGCCTTATGGCCAGTCCTCGCACTTACAACCAGTGCAGCCTTGGCCACAATCCTGTGATTTAAAATCCGGGCACCTGACAGTCGGGATGTATTCGTGACGGTTGCAGATTTGAGGGAAGCTGGATTCGCTTAACGACCTTGTGATTCACTGAACAACCAAAAAAAGATCATAAAATCGGACGTGACTCACTTAACAACCTGTTGCTTAGCGATGGAAATTCAGGCCCCAATTAGAGTTGTAAGTCAAGGATAGCCTGTCCTTTTGAGGCATAAATCACTTTTCTCCGTGCTATTGTAACTTTGAACGGTCACTACATGGACATAACTCAAGGCGGTGAAAATATCCAACACACCTTCCTCCTCTTCCTTTCCCCACAACCACCACCCTGCGAGGTGGGATGGGCTGAGACAGAGGGACTCGTCAAAGGTCTCTGGTCAGCTGTCTATCATGGCTAAGACGGGAATAGAACTCTCCATCTCTATGCTGATTGGCTCACCCAAATGGCTTTCACGCATGAGGTGGGACTAGGACTCACCATCTCCTGGTGATTGGCCCAAAGTCACCCAGCTGGCTTTCATGGCTAAGGCAGGACTTGAACTCAGGGTCTCCGGTTTCTTGTGTCGGTGCCTTAACCACTTGGCCAAACTGACTCTTGGGCCCTAATGATCAAAAGGAAGCCCAGACTAGGAAGCCAACTGAGCTGGGCATAACCACGGATTGACCCCAAGATGTAAAATGAATACCGTCGGAACCCCCCCCCCCCCCGGGAAGGGCGTCCTGGCGATGCCTCCGTGAATTTAGAGCATTCTTTCCCCTCAGTGTAAATGTAAAATATTTCAAAACACGCTACTTTGCAGCGCCTTTATTTCCATTCCCTGCTAAGGCAAGGTGTTAATTAAATTTCTAAAGCCCTGGGCTGTTTTTGAAGCCTCCTGTGATCTGTTTTGCTGTTTGCGATTTCTCTCTGGAGATGGAAAAGCAAAGGCATGCGCATTTAAACCCCTTCCTCCCATACCGTTACCTATGCTTCCTGAATAGAACAGTAGACTCCTAGGGCTGGAAGGGACCTCGGAGGTCTTCTAGTCCAACCCCCCTGTAGCATCCCAGGCAAATGGCTGTCCAGCCTTTTCCTGAAAGCCTTCAAGGATGCTTCCAAGGGGAAGCTATTCCATTGATTGATCAGTTAAGGCATTTCTCCTAAGTACTAAGTTGCTTCTCTCCTTGGTTAGTTTCCATCCGTTGGTTCTTGTCTTTTGGTGTCTTGGAGAGCCCCGCTCTTCTTTGTGGCCCCCCTCAAATACAGGGATACTGCTATCATGTCTCCCCCAGTCCTTCTTTTCATTAAACTAGACCAGAGGTCAGCAACCTGCAGCTCTTTCACCCCTCTGCTGCGGCTCCCTGTCACTCAAAACATGCGTCACAACTGCCAATGTGTGGCACACAATTTATTGAGCTTTTCAACCCCCGGTAGACCAACCATGGGTAAATCCAAGAAAAGAAAAGTTTCGGAAGAAAACAGAACGTTTAATTCAACTACCTATGCTAGCTTTGTGGTCGCTCAAGAAATAGGAAGGGTTTTGTGGCTCCCGGTGTTTTCTTTTCTGTGGGAAACGGGTCCAAATGGCTCTTTGAGAGTTTGAGGTTGCCGATCCCTGCAGCCGTTCCTCACATGGTTCAGCCTCCAGCCCCCTGATCATGCTTCCAGCCTCCTGGTCATTCTTGTTGCTCTTCTCTGCACTCTTTCTAAAATCTAAAGCCACGTGGCAGGAACTTCTGAGCTATCCCATTAGACGTTTAAACCCATGCCACGCAACAAGTGTGAGGGCCGCATGCTGTATCTTGGTCTGTATTCTGTATTTTGGTTTAATAACCAAAATAAAGTTCATGGCATTTTTTGTTGTTGTTTGAAAAGTTGTTTGAGGCTTTGTTTCCGAGATCGGCATGCAAACTTACCCCCCTCGTGGCAGAAAGGATCAGGATGTCGTTACAAAGTTTTGTGGCGTGATAACCCCAGGTAGATTAGCACAACACAATAACCATCAGTCTAATATTTAACTGGAATACAGAGGCCGTAGATCCGTAAGCTGTTTATACTGAGCTGGGCACCAGGCTGAGTAAGAGAGAGCGCTCCAGACACATGTTGAGACATGTCCAGATATGACTAAACCTGCCTAGTTCCCTTCCACCTGCCCTGCCTCCCACCTTTGTCTTGGGGTTATTTATGACACAGGAGAAGAAGAATCACAGGTAGATTTGGCTCCTCCATGACTGTTAGAAGCACGCTTCTAGGGTTACCGTAATGTCACCTGTTTTTGAACCGAAGAGCAGGTCGCAAGAGAACCGTGCCTGATCCAGGGTGGGAAAAAATCTGATCCAGGGTGGAAAAAAAAAATCACAGTGGGGCCATCGCAACCCCTGGCACAGAATTGTGGGTGACTAGCGTGAAACCGTGTGCCCCTTCGAACTAGGCAGCTTTCGGGGGGGATTACAGGAGATGAACTCAACCTGTGCTGGAAAGTGGAGTTAAACATGTCATCAGTTTGGAATCCTTGTGTTGCCACAAGAGACCCAAAGTCCCCCTTTGATTCTCACCTAGAGCCAATTTAGCTTTGACCGTTGGTTGACTAGAGCAGGGGTCTCCAACCTTGGTCCCTTTAAGACTTGTGGACTTCAACTCCCAGAGTCCCTCAGCCAGCAAAGCTCCGGGAATTGAAGTCCACAAGTCTTAAAGGGACCAAAGTTGGAGACCCCTGGGCTATAGAGTCAACCGGTCACAGGGGCGGAGGATGGAGTTGGCAGTGGGGCTGAGTGGGCACCCTGGGATGGTGCCCGCAGGAGACTCTCTCACAGTTTGGCCCCCTGGGAATAAGGGTCCCGCTCCCCAGGGACTCTCTTGAGCACCGGGGAGGGGGGCATTCGGTGCATGCGGCTGGGGGCTGGGGGCTCCCTAGAGATGCTGCGGGGAAATCCGTCGCACACGGTGGCCGAGTTCGGGGCCGCACCTGGCGATGCCTTGGAAGCGGACCCGGCGGGCGCTTTCCCACGGCTGGAGAGTCGCTTCTCTTCGTCGGAGGGTCTTTTCCCGACACGGGTCAGTGCCTGCGGGGAGGAGGAGGAGACCCCCGGGCAGAGCGGCTGGGGGCGTTTCCCCGGATGGCGCGGCTGGGGAGGACGGGCTTTGTAGTCCCGGCGCAGGGAGGAGGGGGCTCCGGGCTCCGCCCCGCCTCGTCCCCTCCGCCCCCCACCTCCCACCCCCAAGGCTCGGCCGTCCCCTCCCGGCCGCGGGAATCACTTCCTGCCGCCAGCCGGGAGGAGGAAGGGAAGGACCGCCGGCCGCTCTCCGGGACCGCCCGCCCGCGCCCGGTAAGAAGAGCAGCCGCCCGCCATTCCCGCGCCAGCCCCGGGCAAGGGGCGCTGGGGACCCTCGGCCGCTCGCCCTTCCCCGCTGCGGGGCCTGCCCGGTGGACTGGACAGCCGAGATCCGAGACTGGGTGGGGTGGAGTCGGGGGCTCTGCGGTGCAGCGAACCCGGCGGGGGCTTCCCGCACTCCCGACCGGGCAATTCCCCCTCTTCCCACTCCGGGCTCCGGAGGGAGCAGCTGCTGGACCAGCCTCCTTCCCACCCCCCAGAGGGAAGACCCCCCTCCCTCCCACCAGCCTGGCTGGGGCGACCTGGCCGGCGGGGGTCTTTCTGCTCGGCTCCCCTTGGGGCTGCCCCGGATCTTTCCTTGGTCCAGGCTGCGGTTGTCCGGCTCTGAAGTTGAGCGGCTCGCCTTCTCCCCGCATGGAAGGAGAGAGAGAGAGAGAGAGAGGGCTGGAGGGGGGGGGGCTCCTGAAGTCAGAAAACTACCCCCCCTCCCTGGTTTAAAACTGGCCATCATCGTCACCCACCTTTGAAAGCTTTTGGACTTTGGGGGTCAATTTCCTGCCTTCCTCCCTCCCTCCCTCTTCTTCCTCACCTGAGAAAGGATCAAAGTATAATCTACCCTTTCTTCCTTTCTAATCTTTCTTTCTTTCTTTTCTTCCTTTCTCTCTCTCTCTCTCTCTGTCTCTCTCTCTCCTCCCTCCCTCCCTCCCTTTCTCTACTATAATGGGAATTAGGTCTTGTTGCAGTGTCTTGGGGCCTTGTGATCCCCTTTTGAGACCTTCTGACCATCAAACTCAATGGGGAAGCCAGATTTACTCCACAACCATGTTACTCGCTTAAGAACTGCAGTGATTCATTTAACAACTAGCAAGGAAGGTCGTAAAATGGAGCAAAATCCACTTAACCACTGTCTCGCTTAGCAGCAGGAGTTTTGGGGCTCAGTTGTGGTTGTAAGTTAAGGGCTACCTCCGTGTGCAACATGAATACGCCTCTCGAAAATAAATGGGGGGCTTTATTAGAAATGTGGGGAATGTTTCTTCCCTTCCCCACTTAAGACCTGGTGCTGCCATTCATGCAGGGTTCGCTTCACCCCGATTCACCCTTCAGCTGCAGTTTCACATCAGTGGCATTGACTGACTTCATCCAGCATAAAACCCAGGAAATCACATTAAGATTTAATGGGATGTTGTAAACTCAGTCCTTTTAGTCTCAATTTGGCTCCGCTCCCTAGGCAAGAGCCAGAGTGTGGTGCAGTACAAGCAGTCCTCGTTTAACCACTGCCTTGTTTAACGACCGCTTGCCATTAACAACAGTAATTAAAAACGTAATTTTTTTCTGCCCATCCTCCCATTTGCAATCTCCGAAGTCTGTAAAGCCCGAAATAAGATCGTAAGTGGTCTTGTGCGATTAAATAAATAAATTGTGGCCCCTAAATGAGGACTACTCTTTGTTAGATCGTAAGCACGGTTACAGTTCCTCTTAGTGACCAAATTGCTGGTCCCAATTGTCTCTAAATGAGGATGACTTGTAGTTAGATCATAAGCACAGTCATGGTTCCACTTAGTGACTAAATTGCCAGTCCCAATTGTGATCGCTAAGTGAGGACTACCTATGACTAAGTTAACCAAGGGCAGGAAAGCCAGGTTCAATCAACCCTCGGCTATGAAAGCCCCCTGGGTGAGTTTGGACTAGTCGCTCTCCTTCATAACAGTCTACCTCATAGAGTTGTTTTTCTGGAATGTAGGGTGTACAGAGTCAGTCTTTTAGGGGCACGCTCCTAGGATCGTGGTTGGTGCGCAATTCCAGGAGGCAGACCTGCACGTTTTTTCCAGGTGTAAGTCCCATGTGGCCACCTTCTTGGGACTCCATATCACATGTTCCCCTCCCCATCCTTTTTTTCTCAGTCCCCGAGGGCCGGTAGCTAGGTGACTCAGTGGCTAAGACACTGAGCTTGTCAATCAGAAAGGTCGGCAGTTCGGCGGTTCGAATCCCTAGTACAGATGATCTGCATGAGCAGCGGTTGGACTAGATGACCTCCAAGGTCCCTTCCAACTCTGTTACTGTTAAATCCCGGTTTTGGAACAAGGTGAGGATGCCTGCCGGACAGTTTCCCTTTTAAGCACAGCCCCATCCGACGTTCAGTGAATCCCGCTGGACTTTGCTTGTCGGAAACTGGCTGGGATGGTCACAGGTGCCGATCACGGGAACCGTCGTAAACACGGGCCAGTTGCCAAGCGCCCAGATTTCAATCCCAAGACCCAAAGCCAACGATGTGACACCCCCGCACCCCTCCGTCCTTTGACCGATGCACTCACACACTCACACAAAGGAGCGTACAACTCGTTCCCAACTTAACAATCATTTGCTGCATTATCATCGTAAATGTGAGGACCGCCCTTTTTCCCAGCACCGTTTTAACTTCGAACAGCCACTAAACAAACTGGTTGTAGGTCGAGGGCTTCCTGAACGCTCCTATATGTTTGTGACTTGGTCAGAGGATGGAGGCTTGTTTTTGGCTTTGCATCCGACGACTCCCACCTCCTCCTCCTTCGGGAGACCACATCTGGAATACAGCAACCACTTTTGGTGACCACGTTATAAAAACGATGTAGAGACTCTGGAAAAGAGTGCAGAGAAGAGCAACATTACGGGGCTGGAGGCTAAAACACAGGAAGAACGATTTTAGGAGTTGGGTAGGTCTAGTCCAGAGAATAGAAGGACACGTTTGCATCTTCCAATATTCGAGGGGCTGCCCCAAAAAAGAGGGGGTCAAGCTATTCTCCAAAAAACCCGAGGACAAGACGAGAAGCAACGGATGGAAACTAACCAAGGAGAGAAGCAACCTCGAACTAAGGAGAAATATCCTGACAGTGGGGACCAATTAATTGGTAGAATGGCTTCCCTCCAGAAGTTGTTGGTGCTCCATCACTGGAGGTTTTTAAGAAGAGACTGGACAACCATTTGTCTGAAATGTTATAGGGTCTCCTGCTTGAGCACAGAGTTGGGACTAGAAGACGCCCAAGTTCCCCTCCAGCTCTAATATTCTGCTTTTCTCCTGCTCTGAGCATGTTCCTGAACATGCTGAAAAACGCACTTGCCCTCCTGCGAGGGTTGTGTTCCACTGGCTCAGCTGCTCCAGCGAAGGAGTCCTACACCAAGAGTACACGCTGAACTTTTCTACGTGAGGGTCCGTGCGCCAACGGCCAAGTACAGGAGCACTTAAAAATGACGTGTCCGTTACACATTGCTTCGTTAATTGGAATCCTTCAGGAGGCCTTTTGCAAAGCTGGGCGAATTGATGCTCTGGCCACTGTCCAACCGTTGCCTTGTGACCTGGGTAATTGATGCTCGGGTACATGCTTTTACCTCGCTAACTGAAATATTAAAGAGCTGTTGCAGTTGGATTTGGTCAACAGAATGGAATTTACGGCTGTTCCGGTCGGGGTAGAATTGATATTCCAGAGCTTGGACGAAATACTTTCCTCCTGTCCTGCAAGCTTTTTGAAGTGCCAGCAGGATAAATATTTCGCATATCCGAAGATGGGGAAAAGATTGGGGATGCGCATTAAAAGTAGCACTGGGCCCGAATCTTTTGATTTCGAGAAAAATAACATTGGGTAGCGTCCCCATGTCTGCAAGAAAACAGCCGATCTCAGAGAGAACCCACAGTCCTCCTCCTCCACTCTGCAAACCCCACACTCCCTAATAGCACTGATGGCGTTACCTAGTTGGGTAATGAAACGCCTGCAAGAAAGCAACCGATCTCAGAGAGCAGCAAAGGACCCCTCGTTGTCAAATTAAAAATGCCGCTGCTTTCTCCAAAAGTTTCCAAAACTGGAACGGAGGGTGGAATTCTGGCTATTGAAGTCCACCTGTTTTAAAGTTGCCCAAGGTAGAAGCACGGATGGCTGTAGAGACAAAATGGTGCGTCACTTCTAAGCCTGCAAGGGGTTTCGTGCGCATGTGTGTGTGTTTGTGTGTTTGTGTGTCAAGTGAGAAAGTGAAGCCTGGGAGAATTGTGTGTGTGTGTGTGGGGGGGCTGCTTAATGTTCCTGTGGGTTCGACCTTCACTCGAGACAATTCGTTCACCTGGATAGTTTAGCTCCGTTTTGCGTTTTGCTAACTGGGGGCTGCAGAGCCAACCGAGGCAGAAGCACGACATCCCGGGGCCACCCAGTCTTGTTTTCTTCCCACTTCGGTTTCCAAGTGACGCGTCTTTCGACAAGCTTGCTCTGCCTTTTCGAAGCGCATCTCGCGCCCTGCCAGGTTTCCAGTGAGATCATTGGCAAAATATGTTTCTCAGCCTGCTGCAGGCAGGGTGTTGTTTTTTTTCTCTCCCCCCCCCCTTTCTTTTCTTTTTTTATTATCATCTCACTTGTCTGATGATGCTCATTTATCGGGAACAGCCGCGATTAGCCAGGGATGGGTTTGCTTTTCCTCAGAATAATTAAACGGTGTGCGAAATCTGACAGGGTGTTGTCATTTTTAGAAAACAGCCTCTCTGTGTTTGTAAAAAGAAAGGCAGCTCCTGGTGCTTGCGAAGGACCCCCCCGTGTGGACTCCAGAGTCCTCGACTTGCAACCACTTGTTCGAAGTTACAACAGCTCTGAAAAACATGACGTATGGCCGTTTTTCACACGACCGTGGCAGCTGCCCCGTGGTCAGGCGATCAGATGCTTGGCAACCGACTCACACTTACGACGGTTGCAGTGTCCCAGGATCACGCGATCCCCCTTTTGCGACCATCAGGCAAGCGAAGTCAATGGGGAAACCAGCTTCACTTAACAGCCGTGTGTGACTAACATAAAAGCGGGCAAAACTCACTCAGCCACCGTGTTGGGTGAAATCTGGCAAGATTCCTTATCCTTTTGTAACTCGATGTCGTCTTATCTGCTCTCCCCAGATCACATTTCATCCCCTCTGAGGATCCTGAGCGAGCTGCCTGGATTGAATCTAATCCAGTCCACGCAAAAAGCAGAACTGCAAAAGAGAGAAGGTCAGGCCTCCACCGTCTTTATCCCAAAATTTAAAGAGGTCCCCTCTTCCAACTCCTCACTCCATCCGATACGAACCCTCGTCTGTATGTCTATAGGGAGTCCTCGGTTTAAGACCTCAGTTCGGGTCAGGATTTCCATTGCCAAGCAGCGGGGTTGTTAAAAGTGAATTACATCTGATTTTATGAGGGTATTTCCCCTCCCCCCGCCCACAGTTGTTAAGTGAATCACTGCAATGACATCGATCACCCAGTTGTTAAGCAAATCGGGTCATAAGCGCGGGGACCGGTTGCAGGTCCCTTTCTTCCATGCCGTCGTAACTTTGAATGGTTGTTGAATGAATAATCACCAACGGAAGACTATCCGTAGTATCCCAAGCATAGATTTGTCTATATGTGCCTATAACTTCAGAAGTTGGTTATAAATCGAGGACTACCCCGTAGAATTTCTCACGGTTGTCTCTTCTTCCCCCATTTACAGGAACTCTTTCTAACTGGCGGGTGGGGGAGAATGGTGCCTATTTTGGCTCAGCTCCACACACACACACACCCCCGTGGGGCGTTTGCTTGGGAGTTGAGGCTGGCTTGACCAGGGAGAGAGCTGGGCTTCTATTCAGATGACCATATATAGGCATTCATAATGAGGTTCGTTTATTCACACCCGTCCTCTCTTAACAGAAGACCAACCAGGCTTGTTTTCATGGAAGAGCTCCCCTGTTTGGGGGGGTGACAGAAGGCAGGGCGTCGTAGGTTTAAAAACAACAGCAGCCCCATCCAAGGGAGGAATGGGTTTTACTTTCAGCCCTGGGACTGGGCTCCAGAAGGGAGACCCCAAAGGGAGGACAAGCAGTCCTTCCCTCTGGCACGGGAAGGCTCGGCTTGGGAGCCCAGGTGCCTCTGAGTGTTGTGCTGGTCTCTAGGAAACCAGAAATATTTCTTTCCCAGCTCTGCAGCTAAGAATGTGGACTCTTCTTTAACAGGACGGTCACTAAACAATGGTTGTAAATCAAGGACCGCCTGAATAGGAATTCAGAAGGCAGACCATGTGCTTCGTGACAGGTGGACCACAATCCACAACCATTTGTTGGCCAAACGTTCAAATTCACCACTGGGGAAAAAGGGATCACGACTGTTGCAGCCTGAGTCGTTTAATAAAACGTGTGATTCGCTTAACCACTGTGGCAAACCCAGGGTCGTAAAATTGGGCACGACCCTCTTCAAAAACCACCTTGCTCTTCGCAGTGGTCGAAACTCGGGGACTACCTGTGCGCGTGTGTCGCATCAGGATGGCCCGGCCAGGTTTTCTTGGGTCTCTGAAGCTTGCTTTCTTCGGATCCCGCGTGGCTGCCTTTCCCTCCTGGGTCTCGTGGCTTCCCTTCGTCCCTTCATTTGCTGAACCGCCTTGCGGAATTGGTTAAGAATCACTCAGCAGGTTCGGAAAAGACAAAGAGGAAGACGAAGAGGAGTGATGACAATAAGTCATGTCTGTGAGCAACTGGAAACAGGATCCTGCAGGATTTCTTTCCAGACGGGTGATCCGGTTCTTGTGATGCTGTGAGATTCAAAGGAATCATAGATTCGAGGGAGCTAAGCAGTTGTTCCTAGCATGGAACCAACCAATCAATCATAATAGGGACCTTGGAGGTCTCTTAGTCCAGCCCCCTGCTCAGGCAGGAGCCCCGCTACCATTCCAGGCAAGTGGCTGTCCAGTCTTTTCTTTAAAAACTTCCAGTGATGGAGCATCCACTACCAGAGGCAATTTGTTCCACTGGTTTATTGTTCTATCAGGAAATTTCTCCTTGGTTCCAGGCGGCTTCTCTCCTTGATGAGTTTCCATCCCTTGTTTCTCATCCTGCCTTCTGGTGCTTCGGAAAATAGGTTGACCAACTCCTCTTGAAAAAGCACCTTTGGGACAGCCGTGGCCTGGATGGACTGAGAATCTCCCAAGGACACTTACGGATAGTTGTAAGTTGAGGAATGCCAGAAGCATCCCTTAGTGGTTTTGGAAAAAAAATAATTTCAGGCTGGATTTTGGGAGAATTAACACTTCTCCAACAAGCCAGAATTAAGGGTGTCTGTCATCTTAAAGAAAAGAAGGACTAGGGGAGAGACACGATAGCAGTCTTCCAATATTTGAGGGGCTGCCACAAAGAGGGGGTGTGGGCAATCTATTCCCCAAAACCCCTGAAGGCAGGACAAGAAGCAACGGATGGAAACTAATCAAGGAGAGAAGCAAAGTAGAACTAAGGAATTTCCTGACGGTTAGAACAATAAACCTGTCATGGTTCCAAGAAACTGTCTTCCAAAACTGACAAAACCAGTGGAACAGCTGGCCACCAGAAATTGCGGGTGCTCCATCACTGAAGGTTTTTAAAAAGAGATTGGACAGCCGTAATGTTATAGGTATAGGGTCTTGCTTGAGCAGGGGGTTGGACTAGAAGACCTCTAAGGTCCCTCCCAACTCTGTTATTGTTATCTGCCTTTGCTGAGGCTTGCAGGAACCTCAGATCCTGCTTTTTATACACCTTAACTGGTGTGCGCCTCTTAATTCCTAAGAGTTAAATTCCGGTTTTATTGGCTGTTCTTTTGATCTCAGCAGTTTTCCCTCTCTTCTTTTTTTTTTTTTAAAGACTGCAAAGTCGCTAGTGCGAAAGGAGATTAAAAAGAAGCGTAACAATTAAAATGTTAATGCTGTCTGCATTATCCAGCTTTTATTGCTGTTGAGACATTTGTCTTGGGCGGCCTCTTGCCTCAAACTGCGGTTCTTTAACTTTACCCTGACCCCGGTGGAGCCCCTGGTGCTATTATGGGATATTATGGGGATTTTCTGTGGGTGGGTTAAAAAGAAAATAAACTTTACATGATGGATGCCTTTTTAAAAAAAAAAAAAGTTTTCTCACAGTGTGAAGCTGTGAGATGGGCAGTTTGCTACAGAGGGCAAAACTTGCAGTAGAAAAGGTACAGAAAAAAGGTTGAGCCAGCTTGGAAAGTGGGTTTTGTAGTACTGTAAGGGTTATTGCTGCAAGTAATATTTTCCTCCCCTGCTTATCTCTTCCCCTGCCCTTCCTCGTTCATTTGATATCTTGGCTGGCTTCACACAATCGAAAAGAGCCAGTATGTTCAAGTGGTTAAGGTACCAGGCTAGAAAGCGGGAGACAGTGAGTTCTAGTTTTGCCTTAGGCACGAAAGCCGGGTGGGTGGCTTTGTGCCAGTCACCAGGCAACTGGGAGTTCTAGTCCCATCTTAGGCAGGAAAGCAGTCTGGGTGATTTGGGGCCAATCACCAGGAGACAGGAGTTCTAGTCTTGCTTTTGACATGAAAGCTGGCTGGGTGACTTTGACCCAATCACCAGGAGACAGGAGTTCTAGTCCTGCCTTAGGCATGAAAGCCAACTCGGCCATTCCCTCTCTCAGTCAACCCACCTCCCAAGGTTATTTTTGGTGGTGGTGTGTGGGATAGGAGGAGGAAGATGTGTTGACTATGTTCCCCAACTTATGTGTAAAATAATCAGCGTGGGATATTCATCAATAAATTTTAAAAAACAGCACTGGATTATCTATAGTTGTCAGAAACTCAGCCAGAGTCCAGTGCATGAGGGGAGGCATAGCAATTATATTTGTTAATCCAGTTGGGTTTGGTGAAAAACTCCCGTCTAAAGACGGCAACGAGATCCAAAATCTGGTTTCCTTGATAAGGAAGCAGAGCCAAGATCAATAATTTCTTGTTCAGATAATTGGCAAATTAAACTAAATTCCAGAGAATAGAGGCTGATTGAATAAACTGATTTACAATCAGTCACAAGAAAGTGGAAGGTTAGGAGGGGGTTTTGTTGTTAGTTGGGAAGTCCGACCCATCGCAACCCCATGGACCATGTTCCTTTAGGCTTTCCTGTCCTCTACCATCCTCTGGAATCCATTCAATCTCACGCCGACTGCTTCAGTGACTCCATCCAGCCACCTCGTTCTCCGCCGTTCCCTTCTTCTTCTTTTGCCCTCCATCATTCCCAGCATTAGGCTCTTCTCCAGGGAGTCCTTCCTTCTCCTTAGGTGGCCAAAGTATTTGAGTTTCCTCTTCAGGATCTGGCCTTCTAAAGAGCATTCGGGGTTGATCTCCTCTAGGACTGACCGGTTGGATCCAAGGGACTCACAGGAGGGTTACAACCTCTCAACCTTTGGTTTTGGAGTTTTCCAAAGACGCAGATACCTTGTAAAACACACGTAGGCATTAGCTTATCAAAGGCCTGGATGACAAGTCAGTTCCTCTTTCTTGTTATGGTAACAGGATGACTCTCCTTAAGTCCTGAACACAAGAATGGCCGAATGGGTTCCTTATCTTTACCCTTGAGTAAATCAGGGGGAGGGGGAGGACTTCTGGCATCCATTTCAAAGCTTTCTTGAGACCCAGGGAGGTGTCTGCGGAGTAAGGAATGTAGCTCTTGCCATGGTTGAAGGCAGCAACAGCCTGATTTGCTGGAAGGCGAGGTGAGAAGAAAAAGTTGCAATGTAAATTAAGTTGTTCTCAAGGACACAAGCCTTGCAGTCTCTATGCAGTTCAGAAGGTGTGTTGGGTAACCTTCTAATACTTCCACGTTGGGGCTTTTAATTCTCCATCCTTTCTCAGATGCTACAGCAACTGTTGAGGTTCTTCCTCAACTGGTCTTCTTTTCATGAAGAAAAGAACGGTTGTAGGAATTGGGTATGGGCCAGTCTAGTGAAAAGAAGGACTAGGGGAGACATGTATCTCAGGTGCTGCCACAAAGAAGAGGGGGGTCCACCTATTCTCCAAAGCCCCTGAAGGCAGGAAAAGAAGCAAGGGATGGAAACTAATGAATACTTATAAATTCTTAGAATAAGTCCTTAGAATACTTAGCATTTCTTGGAAGGACTACAAGAATTCCAGCAATCACCTTAGTTCCAGTGGGACTTTTTGAAATAGGCCGTTTAGGGGAGCAGAACCTGCCCACGTCTTCCTCCTTTTTCCTTTCCCAAAGTGTGCGGGGGGGGGGGGCGGGGGGCGGGAAGGTGTTCTCTTATTTGGTGTGAAGGCCCTGCAGCGTCTCCCTGTCTTCATTGCTTTGGTAACAGCTGCGCCTTCTCCTCTCCAGTGTGAGAAATCATTTTCGCAGTTGCGTGGCTTATCCCGAAGTAATTAGTGTGATGCGGTGGGGGGAGTGCATGGTTTCTCCTTGGGGTGCCACCTCTGCCTTGATCCGCTGGCTGAAAAAGGTGTGATTAGCAGGTTCTCAGGTGTGGCAAGGAAACATATCAGGGCCAGAAATGACCGTCGTGTGTTTTGTAACTTGATGTCCTACAAAGAAACTTGGGAGAATCTGCGTCTCCTTCCGGCTGAGTTTCTTCCGGGGCTTTTTGCGATTGTGTAATACCTTTGGATCTGATACCTGCCCCTCCGGTCATATCGTACCTAGGTAAGAAGATGAAAGAGGGACCATCAAGGCAGGAGCTCCTCTGCATCTCAGGCTGCTTTGAGCTTTGCAAGATTAAATGGCTGTTTGTACATTGTGAGCGTGTGATGTACGGAGCTCCTGGCCCTTTGCTGTAAAAAGATGTGTGTGTGTGTGTGTGTGTGTGTGTGTTTTCTCAGCTAGAGTCAAAGGGGGGGGGGAGAGGAGGAATAGTTGAAAGGCACAAATTGTGCAAGTAAGCAGAAAAACAGCTCCTTCTCTCCCCCCCCCCCCCGTGCAATTTTGCCGAACGGTTCTGCGCAATTATTTCTGCTGTGTTTTACACGAGGAAGAAAATGGGCTGCTTTTGAAAGAACTGGGGGGGGGGGGGAACCGAGGCATGGAACACCCCCCCCCCCCCCGCCCCTTCATGCTGCGGTTTTCATTCATCTCTTGGGTCAGAGCCAACTACTCCATTGGAAAGGCCGCAAGCAATTCCTCGACTTAACGACCACAACCGATGAGCCCAAAATTTCAGTTGCTAAACGAAACATCTGTTCAGTGAGTTTTGCCTCCTTGTGCAACCTTTCCTGCCACCGTTGTTAAGCGAATCGTTGCAGTTGTTTAAGCTACTCGCACGGCCTTAAGGGAAACCGGCTTCCCCATCCGGTCGCAAAAGGGGATTCCTTGCCGTAAATGAAGACCAAAGATTTCACAGGTCTGGCTCAGTTCTGGGCAACCCCTGGCTGTCTTCCACCAATGACTGTTTGTTTAGCAACTGTTCCAAGTTACGACGTCACCCAAAGAAGCGGCGTAAAGCCTGTCCTCCCACTTATGACCGTCGCAGCATTCCTCATGGTCGCACGATTGAAACGGGTGCTTGGCAACCCAGCCTTTATTTACCTTGGTTGTCCGTGGGAAATGCTGGGTTCACTTAAGGACTGAACCCCACTGATTTGCTTAACGACCCCGGCAAAATGTTTTGTAAAATTGGACCCTCCTCACTTAGCAATGGACGTTCTGCTCCCAACTGTGCACGTAAATTGAGGACTACCTGTATTCTTTGCCACTGTAAGTAGTAAGACGCGGCTCTTCCAAAGGCTTCCCTTCCCTCCCTCACCTTTCCCTTCTCGTTCCCTTCTTCCCTTCACCTCTGCAGGCACAATCATCTTCATAATCTACCATCTGCTTGCATCACATGCCCAAAAGTCTGCGAGTTTCTGCCTGCCGATCAGGGCCTCAAGGGAGCCATCACCCTTGATTTGGTTCAGGATGGATTCCTCCTCCTCCTCGCAGTCCGCATTATTTTTAGTTGTAGTCTCCAAATCCATAATTAAACGTTAGGCGCCATCAAATCAGGGCTGACTCTTATCAATCCCCCAGATAGGGATCTTATCAATCCCCCCCAG
This sequence comes from Ahaetulla prasina, assembly GCF_028640845.1. Taxonomy (NCBI): domain Eukaryota; kingdom Metazoa; phylum Chordata; class Lepidosauria; order Squamata; family Colubridae; genus Ahaetulla; species Ahaetulla prasina. Next base: position 913,292 of record NC_080554.1, read on the forward strand.
ATCTCCAAGAGGGTCTGTCTAACTTGGTCCTTCAGAACTTCTGCTGCTCTGTCCACCTATTTTGCTGGTAGTTGTCCTCTTCTCTTTCTCCAGTTCTGGTCACCACAGTATAAAAAAAGGTGTGGAGACTATAGAACAATGATTGAAATATGGGACGCAGCAGCTCAGTGGCTAAGACGCTGAGCTTGTCGACCGAACAGTCGGCAGTTCAGCAGTTCAAATCCCTGGTGCCATGTAACGGGGTGAGCTCCCGTTCCTTGTCCCAGCTTCTGCCAACCTAGCAGTTCGAAAGCAGGTAAAAAATGCAAGTAGAAAAATAGGGACCACCTTTGGTGGGAAGAGAACAGCGTTCCGTGAGCCTTTGGCGTTGAGTCATGCCGGCCACATGACCACTGAGACGTCTTCGGACAGCGCTGGCTCTTCAGCTTTGAAACGGAGATGAGCACCGCCCCCTAGAGTCGGGAACGACTAGCACAAACTATTCCCCTGAAAGGACAATAGACCAGGAGGCCCCTCTGATTTCTTGGCTAGGGATCGTGGCCCTTTGAAGTTCACCCATGTCTGGAGAATGATTGGACCAGCAAGGATTTATAGTCAGCTGAAATCTTATTTCTTAAGCTACTTGAAGCCACAGCAGGTGGCAGTACCAACTTTATTCTCAAAAACCTAAGTAGGTCAATCTGATTTTGCTTGGATGGGAGACCACAAGGAGATGTTTCAATAATGTTCAATATACATACATACATACATACATATATACGGAGGCGTTTAGTACTGTATTTCCTCCCAAATAAGACCTAACTGGAAAATAAGCCATGATGCGTCTTTTGGAGCAAAAATGAATGTAAGACCCAGTCTTATTTGGGGGGAAACACAGTATCATATTGTATTTGTATGTCTGTTTTGCTTGTTTTCTTTAATATTGTGAGCCACTCAGCGTTGGTTTGGAGTCATGGGTGGCAGGGTGCGGAAATAGAATTAAATAAATAAATGATAATAACTAATCTCTCTTGCATTTTCTCCTCCGAAAGGGCGAAGTGCATTGCTTTTGTAAGATTGAGTAATTACCTTTGCTCCCTAAAAACCAGGGAAAGAGTTAAAATCCCATTTGCATATTTTAAATGGGCTCCCTCCCCCACCGCCTGCGCCAAAGAGGAAGGCAACCGGCATGTCAATTGGTTATGTAAATTTCAGGCAGGCGACATGATTATTCCAACTTCTTCCTTTAATTTGTGAGCCTTTGCAATAAAAGGTGTCTGGAAAATGAATTGCGGGCCGTGCTGTTTAAAGCAATCTTGGATAAAACAAGCGTCCCATTTCTGCCTTTGAAGGTGCCGAAGGGAGATGCCGGGCTGCAAACTCCTTATTACCTTTAAATGGATGCTTAAATTGAATTAAATCAGTTCATCTCGCCCTAGATCAGTTTTGTCGCTTCGTTCAGGTAACAAACATTGCTCCAGAATTTAAGAGACAGTTTCTCCCTTTACTTGGGATGAGATTCAGCCCGGCAGGTTTGATAAACAAGGACCGGTAGTCTTCGATTTAGGACCACAATCCCAGGAATTGGCAACCTGGGAAACCAGAAAACAATAGAATAGAATAGAATAGAATTTTTATTGGCCAAGTGTGATTGGACACACAAGGAATTTGTCTTGGTGCATATGCTCTCAGTGTACATAAAAGAAAATATACCTTCATCAAGGTATAACATTTACAACCCAATTGATGGTCAATATATCAATATAAATCATAAGGATTGCCTTACAAAAAGACACTGGCAATCCACGTCTATCATATAGGTAGTCCTCAACTTACGACCACAACTGGGCAGCATTCCCGTTGCTAAGCGAGGCATTCGTTAAGTGACTTTTGCCCCATTTTGCAACTTTTCTTGCCACGGTTGTTAAGTGAATCCAGTTTTCCCATTGACGTGGCTATGTTTTATACACCTTTACTATGCTACATTTTTCAGTCCAAAAAATGCTTTTAAAAGTAAAAAAAAAAAACCTCTGATGATCGCGTGGCTCAGCTGGGCATGTGGTGTGGCAGGAATTTTTGCTACCGGTTCTCCGAACCACCTGCCGCCATTGCTATCGGATCAGGTGATCCGGTCCGAACCGGGAGCATTTCACCCCTGGTTCCAATCCCAGTTGTAGTCCTAAATCAAGGACAACCCATCGGCCCTTGGTTACCAAACAGCCAAGTGAAACCAGGAAGGTACATAGAACATAGAATCCTAGGATCTGAAGGGCCCTTGGAGGTCTTCTAGTCCATCCCCCCCATGCTGGCTGGGGAATGCTGGGAGTTGAAGCCCACCCATGGCAAAGTCTTGGCTGAGAAACCCTCCTCTCACAGAATGATGTCCCACCAAACCTCCAGGAGGCACCTTGGATCCTCCAACCCAAAGTTACCTTCCCTGCTTGCGTCTTAATTGCCTAAGTCTGTGGCTGTCGCTGGAACTTAAAAATTTAGATTTATTCAGCAATGAAGCTCCCGTTGATTAATGATGCGATTCTGCTTTCTTTTTCTTCTTCTTCTTCTTCCCCGTTTCACTTCTCTCCTCTCCTGGGCTATTATTTAAAATTTGTCAGACTTCCTCCCTCCCTCCCTCCCTTCGCTTCCCTTCCAAAACCTACCAGGGTTTGAGATAATAATAATAATAATAATAATAATAATAATAATAATAATAATAATAATAATAATAATAATAATAATAATAACAACAACAACAACAACAACAACAACAACAACAACAACAACAACAACAACAATAATAATATTTTAATTTGTATACCGCCCTTCTCCCGAAGAACTCAGGGCGGTGAACAGCCACAATAAAAACAAATAGTCAATAAATACAATACAGATAAAACAATAAATTTGGCCCAAAAATTTAAAATACATTTAAAACCCAAAAAACCAATTAAAATTAAAAACAATAATAGCATCTGAAAAATCTATGCCAGTCCTGTGCGGAAAAATAGGTACGTCTTCAGCTCACGGCGGAAGGTCCGAAGGTCAGGAAGTTGTAGGAGTCCAGGGGGAAGTTCGTTCCATAGGGTAGGAGTCCCCATAGAGAAGGCCCTTCCCCTGAGGGCCACCAGCCGACATTGCTTGGCTGACGGCACCCTAAGGAGTCCCTCTCGGTGGGAGCGCACGGGTTGGTGGGAGGCAAACGGTGGCAATAGGCGGTCCCGTAAAGAACCCGGTCCTAAGCCATAATATTTTAAGTACAGTTGTTGATCATGCAACACGTCATGAATTCTAAGCAAGTGTCCCATTCGGTGGTTCAGCAAGCCTGGCCTTGCACAGAAATTCCCCTAGATCAAGGGTCTCCGAAACTTATTTCCCAAAGCACATTAAAGGTGGGACAAGAAACAACGGGTGGAAACTAACCAAGGAGAGAAGCAACCTGGAATTAAGGAGAGACTTCCTAATAGTGAGGACAATTAACCTGTGGAATGGCTTGCCACTAGAAGTTGTGGGTGCTCCATCACCAGAGGTTACAAGAAGAGTCTGAAATGGTATAGGATTTCCTGCTTGACGCAGGGGGCTGGTTGGACTAGAAGACCTCCAACTCTCTTCTGGTTAATAGAGTGGTTGGTTGGTTGGTTGGTTGGTTGGTTGGTTGGTTGGTTGGTTGGTTGAACGAATTTAGGAATTTTAAAACTAGTGGACTTCCAGAATTCCTCAGCCATCCATGCTGGTGGGGAGATTCTGGGAGTTGAAGGCCACAAGTCTTAAAAGTTGTCACGCTTGGAGACCCCTGCAATAGATGACAATCTCTGAGCTTGGTCCTGATTCTGCAGTTCCACAAAAATGCCACCCAACTCAAGGCCTCTGCGATCTCTTCTGCTTGTTTCTTGGAAAGCTGCTCCTTGAGTGGCCACTGGAAGTTCTGAAGTTCAGGGCCTAACACAATTGTGAGCCTCTCCTCCCTCCCTCCCTCCTTCCTTCCTTCCTTCCTTCCTTCCTTCCTTGCCGACCGTCTTCGGTGTATGCAGGAGCTGGCAAGGGATCGTCATGACATTCTCCAGAAGGTCATGAGAAAGTGTCAGGAGCTGTTTATTATCTCTCCATACTTTGGCTCCTCCATACAGGAGAAGGAAGAACGTGACACACTGGGGCAAAATAAACGTATCCCAGCCCTTGTGGATGGCTGACCGGACGCTATAAGACTGATCATTATAGTTTCATTTTAAACATCCCGCCACAGAAGGAAATCGGTGAAAATAGCCATTGTATTTAATTTAGCATGTTTGAATGCAGTCCTGCATTTCTCCGGGCATTTCCAGGCATTGCCACCTTTGGGAATGTGGCCCCCAGTCCTGCCATGAAAAAAACAAACAAGCCAGCTCTTTCTATCTTCAGCCCCCTCCCCTTCCCAAAAGTTCTGCACCCTTGCAGTGAATCATTGCTGAACAGAGTATTCTCCTGTTGTTCCTTGCATTGTTTTATGATTAACTAATCTGAAAATAGCCCGTGACTAAGCAACATGCTTGTGTCTTTGAGCTGCCTGGTCTTGTAATCATTTCTTAATTTCCGGGTGGGTTGGGGTTGGGGGGGGGGGAGTTAGGAGGAAGGGGCTCCTGGCCTCTGCCAGGATGTTAAATGCAGTGATGGGCTGTGGGAAAGGAGAGGCATCCCCGCATTGTTCTCACCTTACGACGTCCACCGCCGTCTCTTTCCGGGTCTGCAAACTTGGCAAAGAACTGGCACGAAGCCATTGTGGCAAAGTGGGCCCTGAGAGAAAATGAAATTAGCTGCCCAAAGAGTCAGCCTTGGAAAGTTTGCTGGCTTAAAGCTTTTAGGAAACAAGCAGTTGGAAAGAAAGTGGGGCCAATTTGTGCCACTCAGGCTGGCCTGCCTTCCTTCCTTCCTTCCTTCCTTCCTTCCTTCCTTCCTTCCTTCCTTCCTTCCTTCCTTCCTTCCTTCCTTCCTTCCTTCCTTCCTTCCCCCAAGGTCACGGATTTGCTTCTAGCCTTCCTAACTCCTTGCCTAAAATACCTGCAGGGGATTGAAAGCTCCTCGCAAACATTATTAAATTGGCTGAAAAAGGGTAAATGGAGCAATTTAACAGTTTTTCCCCCCTTCACTTTACAATTTATGGCACCCATAAATGTTCTAACTTCTCCTCTGAGTTTGCGAAGAAAGAGTGTATAGCCTCCAGAAATAGACTTTTTAACTGAAACACTCTTTAACAAGCATCTCACCATCGGCTGTGTTATATAAGCAGCTGTTGCCACCAAAAATAATATCAGATTTTTAAAAAAAAATAAAATAAAATAAATTCAGCATAAAACTATCCTCCTTAAAACGGAGAACCTCTCCTCCTGCTGAATAGCGGAAAATTGGGTTGGGGATGATTCACCCCAGACACAAGGACCTTGGACAGATGGCCACTGCTAAGGACAAACTCCAGTTGTTCCAGGTGTGGGCAGCCTCAGCTCAATCTTACACCCTTATTTTTAAACTGCATGCCTTTCTCAGGTCATGGGTAAGAGATTCAATCCATTTTTTAAGACTTAACAGAACTACTTCCTTATGCCACCTCAGTGCCCAGAGCAGCTGTGGCTTCATAACACTGGATGAATGTTGCAACTTTACAGGTACCCTGTTTCCCCAAAAATAAGACCCAACCGGAAAATAAGGCCTAGCGTGATTTTTTCAGGATGCTCGTAATATAAGCCCTACCCCAAAAATAAACCCCAGTTAAGATTGTCAGCAAACGGAGGTGTTTAGTACTGTATATCCTCCAAAATAAGACCTAACCAGAAAAATAAGCATAATACCTGGTCTTATTTTGGTGGAAACGTGATAGTTCTCGACTTACAACTGCTCATTCAGTGACTATTCAAAGTTACAACAGCACTGAAGAAAAATGACTTATGACTGCTTTTCACACTTACGACCGTTGTAGTATTCCCTTGGCCACATGACCAAAACTCAATTGCTTAGCAACTGACTCATATTTATGATGGTTATTTACGAGTTTGGAAGTAACAAGGAATCATCGAGATTTTACCTTCCCAGGCAGGGCACCTGTCCCCAACCTGAAGGGAACATGGACTCACGAAGGTTAACCTGAAGAAATAATTTGGAAGAGCAGATCAACCATAGCAAGAAGGAACAAAATCGGCAGGAAGTTAGCAAAGCAAGAATAAGTTACCTGTGAAGGCGGCAGGGGGCAAGAGTGACAATTCAAAAAGAACAATTTTGTTCATGGGTGACATTATTCATCCCTTTGTTTTCAAGTCGGGAACAATCCCGCGAGCGCTTGCAACAGGAAGCAGAGCGTTCGATATCAAGGCAGCCAGTTCATAAAAATCGAAAATCAATTTCAAGCAAAGCACCCGGTGTAAGAAAAAGATCTTCCCGATGAAAGCCAAAAGGGGAAAACTCTCTTTTTTTAAAAAAACAAACAAACCAAAAACAAGTCCTGTTATTTCTCAGGAGAGTTTTTCAGAAGTAGACAGTCATTGACTCTGGTGAATTAGGCAAAAATGAAAGAGAGAGAGAGAGAGAGACGGAGATAAAAGTCAGGATATAAATTAATATTTAATATGTTAAATCCATGAATAAATAAATTCTGCCTTGGCAGTGATTTGTCCGATGCCTCCAAGATGTCTGGAGCCTCCTAAGGCCTTCCCACCCTAAACTTTCAAAATGGAAGGGAAACGGTTCCATAGTAATTATTTGATCGTCAAAAGCGAGAGAGAGAGAGAAAAACAACCCCAGGCCCATTTTAACAGAAGGAAAAGGTACCGTTTCAAGCAGATCTACGGCCAAAGAGTCTTTGGAGGTTAACGTTCTCAGAAATTTACCCATACATCTTGGATGATTTACTTGTGCAGAATATAGAATAACTAGAGTTGGGACCTTGGAGGTCTTCTAGTCCAACCCTTTGCTTAAGCAGGAAATTCTACAGTCTCTTCTTAAAAACCTCCAGGAATGGAGCATTCCCAACTTCCGAAAGTTATTCTACTGATTACAGCTTGTCTTCAACTTACGACCACACAATCGAGCCCAAAATTCATGTTGGTAAATGAGACATTTACGTGAGCTTTGCCCCCTTTTACGACTCTTCTTGACACAGTTGTTAAGTGAATCGCAGCTGTTAATTCAGTCACGCGGTTGTTAAGTGAATCTGGCTTCCCTATTGAATTTGTTCATCAGAAGGTGTCAAAAGGAGAAAAGGTGACCCCGCAACCCTGCAGCCGTCCTAAATATGAGTCAGTTGCCAAGAAAGTCTGAATTTTATTCATGTGACCGTGGGGATGTTATAATGGCCGTAAGTGTGAAAAAGAAGTCCCAAGGCACATTTTTTTTTCAGCGGCGTTGTAACTGTGAATTGAGTGAATGGTCACTAAGCAAACTCTTGTAAGTCGAGGACTGCCTGTATTTCTCCAGCTCGCCAACTTTAAGGCGGGTGGACTTCAACTCCCAGGGATTCCCCAGCCAGGGTTGAGAAACACCGCTTTAAGCAGATCTCCTCTTCTCGGTTGCAAAAGAGCTTTGGAGAAAGTTGACTTTTGTGGTTCAAGAGGTCCTGCCTCCTCTTCGGCTCAAAGGATTCTTGCGACACGATCCGCATTTCCTTTCCCCCCTCCGGCACCCGGCCCAAGTGCATCCAAACACGGTGCAAAGCCGAAACCAGCCATGGGTGGGGGGGGAATTCCTTTCCTTTGTCCCTGGATGCTGGTGAGGTTCATTGGCCCAGCGGGAATTCCTTTCCCCATAAGCCGGAGCTAAATATTCCTCTTAGGATTCCTCACTCCAAAGTTGGCTTTATTAATGCAGGGAATCGGATAATTTGCACTAGGGCCCTTACAGCCTCGGGCAAAATGATGCAACTCGCATCAGAAGAGCATCTAGAGTTGCCTGCAACGATGACCTGTTTTTGCTGCGGCTGCTAAGCGAATCCAGCTACCTCCATGGACCGTGTCCTCCGTGACCACGGGGATACTGCAGTGGTTGTAAGCAGTGGTGGGATTCAGCCGGTTCGCACCTATTCGGGAGAACCGGTTGTTAACTTTCTAAGCAGTTCGGAGAACCGGTTGTTGGAAGAAATCTTATTTTGTTTTTTTCCACTTTACAGGGCTAATCCTGTAAGGAAGGCAACATTCTGGTGGTGTTTCTAGCCTCATCTTTATTGCCCTGCTTACAGAAACTGCCTCTCTGGTTAACCCTTAGTACATTGTTAACAGCTAAGGCGAAGCGCCCATCGACGCGAGTGACGTTGAGTTGGCCACGCCCACACGGTCACGTGACCACCGAGCCACACCTACCCAGCTGGTCATTAGGGCAGAGAACCGGTTGTTAAATTATTTGAATCCTATCGCTGGTTGTAAGTGCAAGGACCAAATCGTAAGTTACTTTTTTCAACCACATCGAACGGTTACTAAACGAGGAGTTGTAAGTCGAGGACTACCTATGCTTGCCCACTAGCACATCATGGGTCCCGTCATGCTGACCTTTGCTATGGGCCTGGTCCAAATTCCTCTTTGGGCATCCGCAGGTTGTCCCCCACTTACAGCAGTTCATTTAGTGACCGTTCGAAGTTGCGACATAAGGGCCATTTTTCACACTTAAAACCATGGCAACGGACTTGTATTTACGACGGTTGCGTTGTCCTGGGTGTCCCCTTTTGCAAAGTCTAAGGGGGAGGCAGATTCACTTAACTGTGACTAGCCACTTCAGGGATTCGTTTAAGAACTGTGGCCAGGCTGGTCGTAAAATGGGGATAAATTCACCAAACAAATGTCTCGGTTAGCAAGTGAGGCCTCCACTGTGGTTGTACGTCGAGGACCGCCTCTAGTTTAATGAAGCTTTTGCTGGGATTCGTGCAGATCCCTGTAATTTCCCAAATTAAATTGAGGAGGATATAATTCCAGAAAGGGAGCCGCCGTCTCTGGTGCAAATTCATTTGCTGTGCAGGTGGGAAAGGAAGGAAGGAAGGAAAGAAGGAAGGAAGGAAGGAAGGAAGGAAGGAAGGAAGGAAGGAAGGAAGGAAGGAAGGAAGGAAGGAAGGAAGGAAGGATCCCACAGTTGCAAGACAAGGGACATAAATCACAACACCCATCTAAGAGATAAAGAACGTTTGATTTTAGGCAGAATTAAGAATGCAAGTGGGGCACCTCATATTTCACCTCGGCTTCGACTATTTATGGCACAATATGCAAATCAACCCGGCTATGAATATTAAAGATGAATGAGTTATGTACTATCTCCTCTGCCTTTAAGCAAACGCGCTGGTGGGCACAGCCCCCTCGGCTGTTTTGAAAAGGCTGTTTGCGCATTGCAATTTTTATTTATTTATTTATTTAATTTTCCCCACCACCACCTGCTGAGTTTTTGAGTGATGTGGGTAACGGACAGGTGAGCAGTAATCTTCTCTTGAGCTCCACCCGGGATCAAAGAAAATAAAAGTATTAAAAACTGCCCTCCGTTCTCTGGTTAGCAAAAATCTCTCGACTTCAACATAGCTGGAAGAGAAAAAGGAAAAAGTGTACCTAGAATTTACCCAGGGATAGGAACCGGCCCCTGTGGAATCCCAAAAATTGTATTATGAAGAGTTTGCAAATTTGAAGGTAAAAGATGGCAGGCGGTCCTTGACGTACGTTCACAATTGGGAACAGAATTTTCGTTGCTAAGCAGTGGGGTGGTTAAATAAGTCACGCATTACGGATATGAGAGTCTTTTTTGCCACGGTCGTTAAGCAAATCAAAGAGTTGTTAAGCGAATACACCTTTCCCCCCCCCCCCCCCTTTGACTTTGCATGTTGGAAACCAGCTGGGAAGGTCACACGACTCTGAGAATGTGCCAACCATCGAGTGCCTGAATTTTGATCACGTGACCGTGGGGAAATACTGCGACGGTCCTAAGTGCGAGGACTGGTCATAAATGACTTTCGTCATTGCCGCAATGCTCCCAATTCCCACGTGGGCGGCGGAGTTTAGAGACTCGTGGGGCCAAAGATGTTCGTTGGGTGCCCGACGGGGGGGGAAATTCGCAGCAAGCCATGCCCAGAAACGGTTGGAGGTTGTGTGTCACACGCTCCTTAAAATGTCTCCATAACAAGATTTCTGTTCTGCCCTAAATGCATTTTATTAGCTTATGTAATCCCTGAGAGACACATCTGCATTAGACGGGCAGGGTAGAGTTTTATATAAAGATAATATACCTAAGTCAATAGCCCGGCTTGTTGCTTTTATTTGTTCCTTTGCTGCATTTTTATTTCATCTTCTCTCTGGATGTGGCCTTCAAGAAGGCCCTCAGATCGTGGTTTTGCCAAGTGGCCTGGGGAAATCTCCTGACAGCCTTAGAATAGAATAGAATGACAGAGGTGGAAGGGACCTTGGAGGTCTTCTAGTCCAACCCCCTGCCTAGGCAGGAAACCCTACACCACTTCAGATAAATGGTTATCCAGTCTCCTCTTAAAAATTTCCAGTGTCAGAGCATTCACAGCTTCTGGTGGCAAGTTGTTCCACTGGTTAATTGTTCTCACTGTCAGGAAATTCCTCCTTAGTTCTAGGTTGCTTCTCTCCTTGGTTAGTTTCCACCTGTTGCTTCTTGTTCTACCCTCAGGGGCTTTGGAGAATAGCTTGACTCCCTCTTCTTTGGGGCAGCCCCTGAGATATTGGAAGACTGCTATCATGTCTCCCCAAGTCCTTCTTTTCATCAAACTAGACCAGGTGTTGGCAACCTTAAACACTCCAAGAGCCATTTGCACCCGTTTCCCACAGAAAAGAAAACGCCAAGAGCCACAAAACCCTTCCCGTGCCTGACTATTTCCTGAGTGGCCACAAAACTAATATATATAGTTGAATTAAACGTTCTGTTTTTTTCTGAAACTTTTCTTCTCTTGGATTTATCCATGGTTGGGTTACCAGAGGTTGAAAAGCTCAATAAATTGCGGGTGTCGCACATTGGCGGTTGTGACGCATATTTTGAGTGACAGGGAGCCACAGCAGAGGGATGCAGGTTGCTGACCCCTGAACGAGACATACCCAGTTCCTATTTTTCATATGTTTAATATTATAGGTTAATACAAAGCGCTTTCTTGTACTTTTTTAACTTTCATTTATTTTGGTTGTATTTTAAATGTATTTTTACTGTTTTTGTTTGACTTGATGGGATGGAGGACATTTAAACTTCAACCCTTGAGTGATTCCTGGGGAACTTTTGCTTCTAATCATTGGCTGTGAGATTCCCACCAGAGATGAGGACTCTGTCTTTATCTGGAAGGACACGGGGTCAAGAGGTGGCCAGAGTGAAAAAAAACAACAACCCTTTGAAACCCAGTGTTTTTTACAGCATGATGCCAAAGGGGAACTTTTCAAAACAGGGAAGACGGTTGAAAAGGATCATGGGAAAATCTTCTGGACCTGAGAAGTTAGCTGCTTGAAACTTGCCATCTTGAAGGAACGTTGGGTGGGACCAGAATTGGTGTCTTCTACCGCAAGCAGTCCTGGCAAATAGACGGGGAAGAAATGGAGGTAGTGACAGATTTTATTTTCCTGGGCTCCAAGATCACCGCAGATGGGGACTGCAGCCAAGAAGTTAAAAGACGCTTGCTCCTGGGGAGGAAAGCTATGGCAAATGAAGACAAGAGTACTAAAAAGCAGAGACATCACCCTGCCAACAAAACTGTGTATAGTCAAGGCTCTGGTTTTCCCAGTTGCAATAGATGGCTGTGAAAGTTGGACCATAAGGAAGGCTGAGCGCCAAAGAATGGAGGCCTTTGAACTCTGGTGCTGGAGAAGACTCCTGCGAATCCCTTGGACTGCAAGGTGATCAAACCGGTCAGTCCTAGAGGAGATCAACCCTGACTGCTCTTTAGAAGGCCAGATCCTGAAGAGGAAACTCAAATACTTTGGCCACCTAATGAGAAAGAAGGACTCCCTGGAGAAGAGCCTAATGCTGGGAACGATGGAGGGCAAAAGAAGAAGAAGGGGACGGCAGAGAATGTCGGCATGAGCTTAAATGGACTCCAGAGGACGGTAGAGGACAGGAAGGCCTGGAGGATCGTTGTCCATGAGGTTGCAATAGGTCGGATACGACTTCGCAATTAACAATAACAACCAAAAGCAAATTCTGTGTTCGGTGGCCAGGTTGATTCTGCCATCAACATCAAGGGTCTTCTTGGGGAGACCTCTGTTTTCACTACTGTCCATGTTTTGGGGTGAAACCCTGGGTTGTGTTATTTCAAGTGAGCTGCCTCTACTAGCATGGTGGAGGTTCAGACGTTGTAGTAGACCCAAGTCCATCTGATGGTCATTAGACCGTTGCGCACACAAGCCAGGTTCCTGAGGCTGCATGCTTTAGGCAGGAGTGTCCAAGCTTGGCGATTTTAAGACTGGTGGACTTCAACTCATGGCCGGTTGGGAAGTTCTGGGGGTTGAAGTCCCCAAGTCTTCAAAGTTGACAAGGTTGGGCACTCCTGTTTTCAGTTGTGACCTTTGGGGGCTAAGAGACTAGTGTTTTGCTCCCCAGAGTTACCAATCGTGGATAAATCATAAAATCCCATCAACCGACAGAAGCTGGGTCTTCATCTCTGCCTTTCCCCCATCCGATTGTCCGTCTCAGAAACCACAGCACAAACATCGCTGAAGAAATCCTATGAAATTAAGGATCTGAAACCCACAATGACACATCGAAAGCACCCAGGAGGAATATGGTGATTCTAGCCAAAGGGGCTGCTTGAAACAACAAAATGCAAGGTGCGGTTGCCTACCATATTGAGAGGAGCTGTGTTCTGGAAGAGTTTTCCCAGTCTGGTGCCCTCCAGATGTTGTCCAGCTAGCCAGAGGAATTCTGGGAATTGCAGTCCTTAGACATAGATCTAGCGATGGAGATTTAAGCAGAGTTTGAAAGAGAATTTCCAAATATCTTGAGTTTCTCCTGAAAGAAGTGGGTGAGATTCCGATTTAGGGTCTCCTCAGGGTCCCCTGACCTTCCATCTTTGCCCCCCACCTTTTTTGTCCATTCACACGCCCAGCCTTCCATAAATGACAGGACTCCAGCCCCCAAAATCCACACCCTTTGCTCATATTGGCTAGAAATAGAGGCCTTGTACTCTTTTTTTTTTAAAAAAACACATCTGGAGGGCACAAAGCTGGAGATCATTGTCTCTTGGAACATCTGGAAGGCAGCAGAAAGAACATCTGGACAGCTGTTGAGCTCTCTCAATAGCTGGATTTCTCTTCCGTTTTTTGAAAGAAATTTATAGGAACATCTTGTTAATTCTGTCTCTGGTGATGGAGCAATGTAAGAACACGCAGAACGATGGTGGCAAGTTTTGGCTAAGCCAAGGCTGTAGCATTGGGAGGTGTGAGAACATCCATTGGCTTGTGAGATTCAGATGGAAGTGCCAGGTGACCTTCTGTTGGGTCTCCTGTTGCAAAGGTTTTCAAGAAAAAACAACAACTGGACAACCATTTGTCCAGAATGAGATATAAGGCATGACTTTCCAACCTTGGCAATTTTAAGACTTGGGACTTCAACCCCAGCTGGCTGGAGAATTCTGAAAGTTGAGATCCACGAGACTTAAAGTTACCAAGGTTAGAAACCCCTGGTTATAACGCATCTTTCCTTGGGCAGCGGTTGGGCTGGTCCAGCGGTCACCAACTGGTGGTTCATGGGCCCCTGGTGGTCCGTGAGAAAACGTCGGTGGTCTGCAGAAAAATTATTTGCATTTTTTATATTGCACTAAATCAGGGGTCCTCAAACTACGGCCCCCGGTGAGGACAATTAACAGTCAGGACAATTCACCGGTGGAACAGTTTGCCTCCAGACGTTATGGGTGCTCCATCACTGGAGAGAAGAGACTGGACCGCCATTTCTCCAGAATGCTATAGGGTCTCCTGCTCGAGCAGGGGGTTGGACTAGAAGACCTCCAAGGTCCCTTCCAACTCTGTTATTCTGTCATTCTAATTCTGCATTCCAGAAGGGGTGCGGGGGGGGGCAGGATTTCTGCATAACACACACATACACAGGGCAGGGCTGGCTGGCGTGTGCCGCTTCCCCACTCTGCCTTTTTCATGTGGCTTTCCTCCTCTCTTCTCTCTCTCTTTTAAACCCCCCCTGCGGTTGCATCAGGACTCGGCAGCCTTGCTTGAGTTTTCTCATGCCTCTTTCTGCTGACTCACAGAGTAAGTGGCTAGAGGGAGGGAGGGAGGGCGAAGAAACCCCAGAGCTCAGGCCGTCCACCATCCCCAGGCAAGGAGCCGAAGGAAGGAGGAATCTCTCCCGGGGGGCTTTGTTGTGAGTGTGTCGGTGCCTTTCTCTTTCGGCTCTCTTCCCTTCGCCCCTCTCTCCCCATGCCGGGTGCCTAAGGAGGGCTGCATCTTGCCCTTCGGTCTGGATCATGGAGAACGCTGTCATTGGGGAGGGGGGCTTGAGATAAAACTCTCTCGGGGATGCCTTGAGGTTGTGGTGGGGGGGGGAGTCCTGCAGGACTGGAGAAATGGGGAGGGGTCCCTTTGTGAGAATTTGGAGGAGGGGGGTCTGCATCGTCTTCTCGGTGCATGGGAAGACAGTCAAAGTGGCTGGGATCTCTTGCTTGAGTTATTTTGGTCCAGTTTTGAGGAGGGCAGGAGGAAAAGTGGGAAGTGGTCTTTCCTGAAGCTTTCCGGCTGCCCCCTAACTTGATTTGGGGAATCAAGAGAACTTGGAATTTGCCTTGAAAGAAAGCCGGTTGATTTCCCCCTTAAGGACTTGTTGTCACCCTTTTGAGAGTGAATAATTTGTCGAGGGATTCAGCGGAAGGTGCAGAGAAGATGGCTGTCCACTTATGGTCCTCTGGCTCTCCTCCCTAGAGACTTTTTATTTTTATTTTTACGGGCTTCTCTCTTGTGCTGTGACGTGATTCCATTCTCTCTCGATCTGCGCTGTTGTTTTCTCTTTCCCCTGAACCTTGAATTCGGATGTTAGAGAGGCGCCTTCCTCATCCTGCTGGCCTTCAGTCCCCTTAGGTAGATAATTAATATAAGCAAGGCCAGCGAAATAAGATGAAATCATGGACTCACAACCATGCTGGCTAAGGGAAGTGACACTTGAAATTCCACGTAACTTGGAGGGGCGCCAGGTTGGAGAAGGTGGACCAAGCCCTCCTCAACTCTTACCATCTTCTAAGTCTCCAGATGTTTAGTCATCGATGCCCAGAATTCTTAGCAATGGCCATGCGAGCTGAGAAATTCTGAGAGCTGAGCTCCCTATCTCTGGAGGCATCTTTCAATTTCCAGCTTTCCTAGCGATTCCTACTTCCCTAGAATTTCCTACTTTCGTGTTGTCATGTCTGAAAATTTTGGGAGTTGATGTCCGCACATCTGGGGCATGTTTCAAGTTTGGGAAGGTTTTCTCAACCTGTCAGCACTTGGAGTGGGGGAATCACAGCACTTGCTCCCCTTATGATTCTGGATCCCAATTGGCCCCCACTTTGCAAACAAACCTCATTTTCTTTTATTGGTGAAGACCAAGCCTACCCAGAAAAGCTATTAAACTGCAGCATTTCAATTGCATTACGTCTCTTCCCCAGGATAGAGAGTTTTTTCTAAAGGGATGCCCAAAGTTTTGGAATACATTTATGGAAGGAATCTCCCCTTCAATGGGCAGCATCCCTTCACTCAAAACAAGGCTGGCTCGGGAGTTTGCGTTGTGCCAAGGGGCACCTTTCTGCAGCCGGCCCGGGGCGGGTGGCAGCATTTCTCGGCTGAACAAGGGAAGGACTGTCTTGGAGAAGGATGGCGTTGGGACACAGATGCCACCTGCTGGGCATGCCAAATGCACACCCCAAATTAAGAGCCATGGGATGCAGCTGCTGGAGATGCAGGATGGGATGCAGTTGCTGGAGAAATTTCCAGGGCCTTTTGCTTCTTAACACGAGAAGAAGGTCTCCTAGACCCCTCTGGAATTCCGGAAGGTTCCCTTCCCTAACGGGGCAGCCTTCCGGTTCTTTTGGGTCTGCAACTCTCCAAAGGGGCCACCAGCGGCATCTTGGGAGTTGTAGTTCCATCTGCAAGAAGAGAGGCCGTTCTGGGCTTTCGAGCAAAAATTCGGCGTCGCAACTTCCAAAAGTTTGGAGCGGGTGAACGGTGTGATGACGGTGCCCTGAAATAGATTTTAGGCCAGTTTAGACAAAGAAAACAAACCCGGTCAGAAAATGCTAAAATAATAGCAGTAAAAAAACAAGGATGTTGAAACGGTCATCAGTGTGAATCGTGGTTATAAGTCCCCTTTTTCAGTGTCCCTTGTAACTTCAAACGGTCACTGAATGAATGGTTGTAAGTCAAGGATGACCTGTATCGGATACCCAGATTTCTAAACTCCTTCCTGGGTGTCCGGAAAGCAATTTTAGCAGAGGTAGGAAGGCAGGATACTGGCTGTTCCTTGTTAGCTGACCACCTGTAATCTAAACCGGTTTGATTCTGCCAGCATCTTTGCCAGTCTCATTATGGGATGCGCTTTCTCTTCCCCCTCCCGATACTGTTTGCAATGAGATGGTTGGCCATCGCCAAATCCTGAAGGTCCGATTATAATGGACTTCCCTCCCTCTTATCCTTCCATGAATTAAGGAAGCGTCTGTCCGAGCTTCTTCCGGAAGTTTGTTCCCCCGCCCTTAAAAGAAGCGGGGACGATCCTTGCCCTATTTCTCCCCAGATCCTTTTCCTGACTTTTCCGCGCTGCAGAAAATTTTGCACCTCTTTATTAAGCTGCCCCCCAAAGTGGTGCTACTCATGCTCCCTTGCCACTCTGTTACAGGTAGTCCCCGACTTACAGCAGATCATTTAGTGACCGTTCAAAACGGCACTGAAAAAAAAGTGACTTAGGACCGTTCTTCACATTTACAACTGCGGCACATGTGTGCGCGCACACGCACAGTCACGTGATCAAAATTCAGACGCTTGGCCTGTGACTCATACTTACGACGGTTGCAAACGTCCCGGGGATCGCGCGATCGATCCCCTTCTGTGACCTTCTGACAAGCAAAGTCAACGGGGGGAAACCCGATTCACTTAACAACCGTGTGACTATCTTAACAACCGCTGTGCTTTGCTTAACCGCTTGTGGCAAGACGGGTCGTAATATGGGACAAAATGAACAGATGTCTCCCTTAGCGGCAGAAATTTTGGGCTTAGTTCTAATTTTGGTCCTAAGCCGAGGAGTGCCTCGTATTCTGTCATCCTGTTGTTTTGTCCCTTCACCCTCCTTCCTCTCCTCTGATCGATTGTCTCTGAGCCCCCAATTTTAGCTGGGAGGAGAGTCTGGGGGACCCAAACAAGATGACCCGGAAGAGTTTAAGGAGATGCCGGTAAAGAGAGGATGCGCCCAGCCTCACAAGCGCCTCCTTCTCCCAGTTCTCTCTATATTAACCAACCTAGTACGGCGGTAGTAGTACTATTTATCCTCCTCATTATCTTCCTTCCCCTTTTGTTGGTATTACGATTGGCGGCACAGTCAACCAGATGTATTTGGCTGGGGTTTTGCCTGCTTATCGAGTCCTTCCCAGGCACCCAGGATAGGCAGTTGTTTGCTGATGTTTGTGATGTTAGGGGATCTTGTCACGGGGTGCAAGCTATTTTTGAGCAAAGCTGCCTTTTGCAATTGATCGACGGGGATTTAGTCAATGGCGACGATAGCGTTCAAGTGGAGCTCCAGATGTTTTGCAGTTGCAGCCAAGGCGCCTGTGACTACTACTGGTCCTGCCTTCGCTTCCTCTTGCCACAGTCGTTCCATTTCTATCAATGAAGGTCTTTGTATTTTGTGAACTCCTCCAGTTCTCCCTCTTCTCTTCTGCTGTCTCTGGGAACTGCCATATCCATTATCCAGGTTTTTGGGTTTTTTTGTCTTTCTTATCGACAGTTGTAAAGTCCAGGGTGTTATGTGCAAGTGCCTGTCTGTTTTAATCCTAAAGTCCCAGAGTTTTTAACTTCTTTATTTTTCTATGAACTGAGCCCCCCAGTTCTTGCTTGCAGGCAAATGGTATGTCTTGCAGATCTTCCAACGCATCATCATCATCACTATTATTATCTTTATTCATTAAACATGAAACTCAGTCAACTGAACATTCAAAAAGGCATCACAAATACCATTGACTGGTGCTAATGGTTGATATGGGTTGCTGCCAGCATCCTACTAGGTATGAACCAAGGGCCTTCTTAAGATGTTCGACGTTCCGAGTAGTGCAGTTTTTTGCAGTTCTGCTGGTGTTATTGCAGGAAGCTGCAATTTGTTGATGCATCTTATAAAATTCTTGGACATGGTACCAACTGCCCCGATGACAGTGGGTATCACTGTGACATGTTTCATCCATAGCCGTGTAGTTTCGATGGCCAGGTCGCGATATTTCGTGATTTTTTTCCAGTTCTTTTTCTTCGACTGGCATCTCCTGGTACCGCGATGTCAATAAATTGTATGTTTCGGGTTTTCGACAGCTGTGATATCTGGCGTGTTGTGTTCCAAGGGACGATCTGTCCGTATTCGAAAGTCCCACAAGATCTTCAAAGACCTTCTCATTTCCTATAACTTTTTCCACTTTAGGTTCCCATGACTTTTTGGATACAGGCAAGTCGTATTTTTTACATAATGACCAGTGGATTAATTTAGCAACTCGGTCGTGTCTAGCTTTGTAACCAGTTTGTGAGATAATAATAATAAAATTTATTATTATTATTATTCTCACTGCTGCTTTGCACGTAGCCTTCTGTGCTTCTGCGCCGGAGACAAAAATTCCTTTTGTGTGTGTGTGTGTATTTGTGTGTGTGTTTGCCTGTCTGATCCCGTTTGGCCAAAGGAAGCCATTCAATTCAATTCAATCCCTCTCCATCCAGGAGGGGGTTAACCCAAAAGCTGCATCAGCACTGCAGTTTGCTTGAAAGACTTGGAACTGCTCTGACACTCCAAATGTCCTAGAGAGAGGCAGAGGAAGGGGGCCCTTGACGGAGGCACAATTCATATGCAAAACCCGTGCCATAAATTCCCCCTCCCTTCCCTCCCCCCCCACCCCAAAAAAAGTGAAAAGGTAGAAGAGGAAGGAGTGGGAGGAGGAGGAGGAGAAGAAAGCCGAAAGAAAGAAACCCCCAGCACTCTTTGGCGGTGGTAGCTGGTGGGGCATCGTCTCAGCACTTCATCAGCAGGGTGCAGTATATCTGCCATCTTTGTTCGGGCTGCAGTGACTCATCAGAAGTCTGTCTTGAACCAAGACTTCACAGCCTTCCCCTGGCATTGATTTCCTCCCCCCATCCCAGCTTCTTCCTTGCTCTCTCTCTCTCTCTCTTTCTCTCTCTCTCTCTGCCCCCCCCCTTTCTCCCCCCCCCCCGCTTCGAAATTGGCATTTGCACCGGGAACCTTATCAAAGGCTGCTATTCATTGCAGGGAACCGGCTGAACCGTTCAACCACCATCCAGCCACCACCGGGACTGCCAGCCCTGGATCTTCCTGCGGCTGCCGGTACCGCTGCCGCTAGAGAAATCGGACTTGGCTGGAAAAAAACAGGAGCTTCTCATCGGCCGGGCGAAGGAGGAGGAAGGGATTCAGAAGGGATGCTCGGCTGTTTCTGTTCCTCCTTCGGCCCCTTCCTCTTCCCTTTGGCTTAGGGGAGCTTCCCGGGAAGAGCCAAGCTCCTGTTTTCATCCCTGTTAAAGGTACGTCCGCCCGTCCGCGGGAAAGCAGGCAGGCAGATCTGAGCAGAGCAGAAGTTTTTGCTGCACGGGGCTACGCATCGCATCGCATCGGCTGGGCCCCCCCCAGGGATGGCTGCCCAGAACGGGGGGATGGGGGGGCAGATGCCAGGCTGGCACCCAGGGATGCGGTTATCTGTTTAAAAAGCTCCTTTTTTTTCTTCTTTTCCTGGCTCTTAATTCCAGCTCTCTCCCCTTCCTCTTAAGAAAGCACCTCTTTCCTGGCCGGGACGACCCCCCCCCCAGTTGAAATGGGATGGGGTCTATTGGTGGGTGGGCTTGGGGTTTTGATGGTGGGAGGGGGGAATTGTTGCAGCCCCGTGCAATCCCGTTTGAGGCACCAGCTGGGGAAAGTCAGACGCCAGCTGCCAAAGTCAAAGATGCTGAATTTCTCTCGGAGGAGCTGAAGGTGGCTACTTCCTTCTCCTGCTTACGGTTTTTGCTGCATGCGTGCAGGAAGCATCCCTCGTCACAGCCGCCTTAAAATGCCTCAGTTTGGGGTGCCAAGCAGGGAGCCCGGCAGATGCCCACAGAAGCACCTCCTTCCCCCTCCTCTCTTCCCTCCAATCTGGAAGATGAGTCCCTTGTCCACCAGTGTGGAAGAGGCTCCTCCATGGAGGAGAAAAGTTTTGGAGACTTGCTGGCCCAAATTCAAGCCGCCAAGGAGATAACAAGAACCGGTGGGTTCCTATGAAGACCATCTGAGGATACTTAGGGACATTAGAGGTCTTCTAGTCCAACCCCTGCTCAAGTAGGAGACTCTATCCCGTTCTAGGCAAATGGCTGTCCAGTCCCTTCTTAAAAGACGACCAGAACTGAAAGCCTGCCTGCCCACTGCCAGGAGTTCGATCCTGACCGGATCGAGGTTGACTCAACCTTCCGTCCTTCCTGAGGTTGGTCCAACGAGGACCCAGATTGATCGGCTGTCTCTGTAAACTGCTTAGAAAGGGCTGGGAAGCGGGATATAAGTCTTAAGTGCTACTGCTGTTGGAATTTTGATCATAGAGGTAGTCCTAACTGTGGAAAGTGGTCCTAAGTCACTTTTTTTCAGTGCCTTCGTAACTTTGAACGGTCACTAAGTGAACTGTTGTAAGTTGAGAACTGCCTGCATTCAACTCAACCAAGCGTTTCCCTCCTTCCCTCTTCTCCTCCTCCCCTCCCCCTCCCATAATAGATGCACTTTCTGTTGGATGCTGTCGTGGCGCTGAAGGCGTAAGGACGGGGGGGGGGAGACATGTCGCAGATGCTACACATCGAGATCCCCAATTTTGGGAACACCGTGCTGGGCTCCCTGAACGAGCAGAGGCTGCTGGGCCTCTACTGCGATGTCTCCATCGTGGTCAAGGGCCAGGCCTTTAAGGCCCACCGGGCGGTGCTGGCCGCCAGCAGTTTGTACTTCCGGGATCTGTTTAGCGGGAACAGCAAAAGTGCGTTTGAGCTGCCCAGCTCGGTTCCGGCCACTTGCTTCCAACAGATCCTCTCCTTTTGCTACACGGGCAAGCTGACCATGGCGGCCAGCGAGCAGCTGGTGGTGATGTACACGGCGGGCTTCCTGCAGATCCAGCACATTGTGGAGAAAGGGACCGACCTCATGTTCAAAGTCAGCTCGCCCCACTGTGACTCTCAAACGGCCATGATCGAAGAGGCCGGCTCGGAGCCCCAGAGCCCATGCAACCCCGTGCAGATGGCGTCCATGCCTTACGTCATGTCCCCTTCGCTGCCCATCCCGCTCCTCACCCGGGTCAAGCACGAGAACCTGGAGCAGCAGACGCCGCTGCCGGCCAAGAGGGCCTTGGAGGGGGGCCTGCGAGACACGGCGGCGGGGAGCTCCTCGAGCACCACGGCGGTGAAGCTGTCCCGCGTCTCCTACTACGGGGTGCCCAGCCTCGGCCCGCTCATCTCCAGCATCCCGCAGGCTCCGTATGTCCAGGGGGAGCGGACGAGTCCCGGGGCCAGCAGCATCCCGACCACGGACAGCCCCACGTCCTACCACAATGAAGAGGATGAGGAAGATGACGAAGCCTACGACACCATGACGGAAGAGCAGTACGGGCAGATGTACATCAAGTCTACGGGCAGCTATGCAGGTAACCATGTTTTCTTCCCCTTCCCTGTTATTATTGACAGAGTTGAAAGGGACCTTGAAGGTCTTCTAGTCCAACCCCTTGCTCAGGCAGGAGACCACATACCATTGCAGAAAAATGGTTGTCCAGTCTCGTCTTAAAAACTTCCACAACTTCTGGAGGCAAGTCGTTCTGCTGGTTAATTGTTACAATGGTCAAGGAATTTCTGCTTAGTTCCTTCTTGCTGGGCCTTCAGGTTCTTTGGAGAACAGATGGACCCCCCCCCTTCTTCTTGTGGCAGCCCCTCCCCCAAATATTGGACCGTTGCTATTATGCCCCCCTTAGTCCTTCTCGAGCTTTTGTCTACCTCTTCTGAACTCAAAGGCATTTTATCTCCCCTGCATTTATGCTGAGGCAGACCTCAAATGTTGGCTTTGGCCAAGTTTGGGGCAACACCAAACGGTGGTTGAGGAGAGAGGTGTTTTTCTGACTTTTGGGTGGAAGAAATATTGAGCATTTGGGTTTTAGCATTGAATGTTAAAAGTCTCTGGTTGCATTTGCAGCAGGCTCAGGGAAAGTCAGGCTCTGAGATCCTGAGAAGGCCAACCCGGCACTCAAAAGAAATGGATTGGATTGTTTGATGATCATTGTCACATCTCGGTGCTGCTTCTTCCTCTTCCTCTTCCTCTTCCTCTTCTTCTTCTTCTTCCTCTTCCTCTTCTTCTTCTTCTTCTTCTTCTCCCCTCCTCCTCCCTCCTCCCCTTCTTTTCCTCCTTCCCCTTCTTCTACTTCTACTTCTCCTTCTTCTTTTCTTCTTCTCCTTCTCCCCCATCCCCTCCTCCTTCTTCTTTTCCTCCTCCTCCTTCTTTGCCCTTCTGTGGATTTAAAGAGCGAGGTACAGATTCCTTAACCCCAATATTGTTTATAAGCAGTAATGAAACTGAGCCTTGCTAGAGTGAAGACCTTTTGAGTTGAGTTCAGCCTCTGGTGACTGCAGGCAGTCCTCGAGTTATGACCACAATATTTGATTGAGATCTTCTGCCATGGCTCCTGGGACAGTCCCTGCTCTGTAATTAAACCCGAGAAAATTTTTCTTCTTTAGCTTAGAAAATATGTATGTATGTGTGTGTATGTGTGTGTATGTGTATATTTATATATTTGTAGGTCTTTGGTTGTTCGGGTTTTCTCCCGTGTAAAATTGGAAATGTCTTGGCAACGTTTCGACAAAGTCTCATTTGTCATCTTCAGGCTTCAGCTTCGTGCTTCTGGGAGCTCCTGGGAGATGACTTCTGGGAGATGACAAATGAGACTTTGTCGAAACGTTGCCAAGACATTTCCAATTTTACACGGGAGAAAACCCGAACAACCAAAGACCTACATACAAACACCCGTGAAAACCTCAGAAAACAAATTTATATATTTATATATATAAATATATAAATATTTATATATACTTTGCTCACACATATATATATATACACTTTGCTCACATAAGAACAAAGCCAAAGCCTGAAGATGATGAGTGAGATCTCATCAAAACGTTGCCTAAATACTTCCAATCTTACACGGGAAAAGACCCGAACATACCAAAACCTGCATATATATATATGTATATGTATGTATGTATATAATAAGTGGAAGAGGTTCTGGAAATAGATACTCACTCGTGCCTGCTTAACCTGGAGCTTCCTAGTGGCAGGAACCAGCCTCTGACTCTGACTTTGGTCGCTGTGTTTGTCTTCCAAATTGATAAGCATCTTGGGCTATTTTAAGAGGGAGAAGCGGAAGGCAGAAAAGGTCTTTTATCCTTCCACACTTGCTGGTTCCTGTGAGAAACCACTTTGGTGGGAGATGGATGCTGCCCGGGGAAAGCCGGAGAGGAATGATGAAATACCACTAACCGTGGTTGGACCGGATGTCGGTTTGTTATACCCCCACCCCTACCCCACCCCTTACAGGGAGTCCTCGGCTTATGACTGCAGTTGAGCCCAAAACTCCCATTGCTGAGTGAGATTTTGCTCCGTTTTATGCTCCTTTGGGGCCGTGGTTATTAAGCGAATCGCTGCCGTTGTGCTGGTCGGAAGCCAGCTGGGAAGGTTGCAGACGGGGGTCACGGGATATAAATACACGCCGGTTGCCCAAATGTCCAAATTTTGAGCAGGTGACCCTGGAGTGGCCGTAAGTGTGAAAAACGGCCCTAAGTCACTTTTTTCACTAACGGTTATTAAACAAATCAGGGACGGCCTGGACAGTCAAACAGTGAGAGACCCCAGTGCTCAATACGAATGCAGTACAGCCTGAATTTTCAGCTGCTGCTGCTCCTTCAGAATAAATACATAAATAAAAACAATTTACGTACCAGATGAGAAATGTAGTAGGTCTCCAGGAATCCCAGCATTGCAGGACTGGCTTTCTGGATTTAAAATCCGCTCAGAATCTATTCCAAACCAGGTTGCCTGCAGAATTGCGAGACTTCAGCTCCCATAATTCCCATCCAGCAATGCAGTTCCCCCAAGCACCTGGATTTTGAATCCATCCACCAAGTAATAATTATATAAAATAATCACAGGTCCAGTTTGGTTTAGTGCTTAAGGCACCAGGCTAGAAAGCCAGAGATGGTGAGTTCTAGTCCTGCCGTAGGCACAAAAGCCAGCTGGGTGACTGTGGGCTAATCACCAGGAGACGGGGAGTTCTAGTCTTGCCTTAGACACACAAGCCGGCTGAGTGACTTTCGGCCAGTCCAGAAAAGAACCGGGTTTCCTTTTCCAGCTGACTCTTTGCAAGAACAGTTTTTCACACAGACCTCCCAATTCCTGAGTGTGACTTTTCTCCTCCTCCTCCTCCTTTCCAAGGGCCTCCAGAGAAGCCGGAGCAAATTCCCGTGGAGAGCCGCTCCTGCGTCCTCATCCGGCGCGATTTGGTAGCTCTTCCGGCGAGTCTGATTAGCCAGATCGGTTACCGCTGCCACCCGAAGCTCTACTCCGAAGGCGATCCTGGAGAAAAACTTGAATTGGTTGCAGGTAATTTACGAACAGGCCTACGTCTGGAGGCAAAACGAGGCCCAATTTATGCCATGAGCCCCATAAACATTAAAAAGGAAATAATTATAATCACCGGTAATAACAGACGGAAGCCTTAAACTCACAACCGGGAAGTTACAACTTAAGTTTACAATCTGGGTGTTGAAGTCCAGTCTTAGTTGAATGGATCGATTGGAGGGAAGCAAGGACTTTTATTTCAAGATTATTATTATTATTATTAATATTATTATTATCATCTCTTTTATTCATTAAACATGAAACTCAGTCAACTGAACATTTTAAAACGTATCACAAATACCATTGACTGGTACTAATGGTTGATGCCTGCCAGTGCCCTAGGTATCCACCGAGTATTTTCTTAAAACGCACGGTGTTCCGAGTAGCACAGTTTTTTGCGGTTCCGCTGGTGTTATTGCAGGAAGCTGCAATTTCTTGATGTGTTTTGTAAAATCCTTGGACATGGTACCAAGTGCCCCGATGACGATGGGATGATGATGATGGTAATGATTAATTTATTTATTTATTATTCGTATTTGTATACCGCCCTATCTCCCGAAGGACTCAGTTAATCGCACAGTTCAGATCGGTTTTGGCATTTTTCTCCACTGACCAAGTCTAGGGTTAGGGTTAACCCTAACTTTGCTAAACAGAAGTGATGAAATTGGCTACCTGTATTCACCTAATCCTCAACTTACGACCATCATCGAGAGCGGAAGTTCCATTTCTAAGCAAGGCGGTCGTTGAGTGACTCTTCCGTGACGTCACTACTCTTTTGCTGCGGCCGTTAAGCAAATCACTGAACTTGTTAAGTGAATCACACGGCTGTTAAGTGAATCTGACTTCCCCCCCCCCCCCCCCGTCGACTCTCCTTGTCAGAGGCCAGCTGGGGAGGTCGCAACGGGCGATCCCAGGCCCTGGAGAGCTGCAACCTTCGTATAAATGCACAACAGTTGCCAAGCGTCTGGATTTTACTCAGGGGAGGCTGCAAAACTCGTAAGCGTGAGGAGTGACCGTGTTCTTTTTTTCACGCTGTTGTAATTTCAAGGGCCACTAAAAATCCAATAAATAAAGTAATAAACTAAGATTTGGCTTTACCCAAAAAAAATATATATCATTCTTTCGTCTGGCTGGCCACTGCTTTTAAATTCTGTGCGTGGCCTTCCGAGGCAGGTATTCCTCGGGGGCTGGGAACAAGGAGCTTCCCTCACTAATACTTTCAAACGGTGTAATTGCTCTGCTGGGAATGATTGATTTTTATTTTTTATTTTAAAAAAAGCATCTAATTGAATTCCTTCACATGGCCTTGGTCCTTAGCCTCTCTCCCTTCCTCCTCCTTCTCCTTTTTCCCAGGTTCTGGGGTTTACATCACCCGAGGACAGCTTATGAATTGTCACCTCTGTGCAGGTGTGAAACACAAAGTCCTCCTTCGACGCCTCCTGGCCACGTTCTTCGACAGGTAGGATGGCCGTGTCATCTGCGCGGCTCTTCATTGTTTTGACCGGGTTAAAAAAAATACTTTCCTACAATCAGAAAGAGCAGAGCACAAAAGAACCACTCTGGAAACCAGGACTTGTTTTAATTTTGATTTCTATCTATTCATTTGTATCCCAGCAATTAATAGTTTACAAATAGCTCAAGGTAGTGAACATATCCAACATGCCTTCCTCCTCCTATTTTCCCCATAACAACCCTGTAGGGTGGGCTGGGCTGAGAGAGAGAGAGTGAAGGACTGACCAAAAGTCACCCAGCTGGCTTTCATGCCTTAGGCAGGACTAGAACTCGCTGTCTCCTGGTGATTGGCCCAAAGTTACCCAACCGGTTTTCATGCCTAGAGGACTAGAACTCACCATCTCCCTAGCTGGCTTTCATGGCTAAGGTGGGACTAGAACTCACCCGTCTCCTGGTGATTTGCCCAGGGTCACTCAGCTGGCTTCCATGGCTAAGATGGGACTGCATTGGGTTCCAGTTTAAACTGTGTTAGGGTGGATTAGGATCTGCCTGAAGCTCTCCGGCTCTCTTGTCCAGCAGTGGGAGATAATGGCTTAGTTGGAGGTTTTGTTCTTGAGGTCAGAGAGGTGAACTTCCAGCTCCCAGAATTCCCCAACCAGCAAGGCTAACTTGTAAATTGAGATCTACCTGTAAGGAAGCATATTTTCCTGAGGTTTCCCCCCCCCCCCTCCCGCTTCTTCTGGAAACAGGAACACCTTGGCCAACAGCTGTGGAACAGGAATCCGCTCTTCCACCAGTGACCCCAGCCGGAAACCCCTGGAGAGCCGGGTGCTCAATGCTGTGAAATGTAAGTAGGAGGATGTGAGTGGCCCTTTGGGCCCAGCTAGGTGGGAACAGGGAACCAATGAAGGAGGCAGGGAGGGAGAGAGAGAGAGACTGTAGATGATAGATAGATAGATAGATAGATAGATAGATAGATAGATAGATAGATAGATAGATAGATAGATAGACAGGCAGATAGACAGACAGACAGATAGATAGATAGATATCATAGATAGATAAATAGATGGACAGACAGACAGTAGATAGATAATTACATAGGTGGATGGATGGATGAATGATAGACGGGTGGAGACTCTGAAACTATCCCCTCCATGGCCGGTCTAGACAACCAGAACTCTCCTCAAACTTCTTTCATGCCCTTGATTTCTTGATCCTCACTTACTGGACACCGCTGAGGGAAACCTCCCCTGGCCGTAATTGCCCAGCCCGCCCCTTGAGCCGCCCTCGTAGCCTCATCCCTCCCTCGGCTAAACCCTCTCCCCACCCTGTCTTTGCAGTGTATTGTCAGAATTTTGCCCCCAGTTTCAAGGAAAGCGAGATGAACGTCATTGCGGCCGACATGTGCACGAACGCCCGCCGAGTGCGGAAGCGATGGCTGCCCAAGATTAAGTCCATGCTGCCCGAGGGGATGGAGATGTACCGGTCGGTCATGGGCTCCACCACCGCCAATGTCCTCCTGGACCCCGAATTCCAGCCTTCCAGCGCTCAGATGTTTGAACAACGGATCTACACGGAAAGGAGAGGGGATTCTGGGACGATTGTGGCCCTCAGAACTAACACCGTGACGGTCGACCAGAGCAACGGCACCGCCCCCTTGTTTGAGCCGAGCGAGGAGGGTGAAGGGGCCAGCTCGGTCATCCAGGAGTCGGCCGGCCCAGAAGCCATGGCTTCCGATACCCAAAGCACCTCACAGCCCTTCGAAGAAGGATCGGGGTCCCCCGGCCGGCCGGAAACTCCTGCGGGACGGCCGGAGGCGACCTACGGGGCCCCCTTATGAACCAGACCGCCAAGGGTGGGGTGTCGCTCTCTGGAAGGATCTGTAATCCTAAAGCTGCTTGCATGTTCTTATTAATTAGAAAAGAAACAAAAAACAACAACCACCACCAACCAACACCCCGTCCCATATGATCAAACCATTTACCTACTGAACTGCTACCGTTGCCTGAGAAAATTTGATTTTTGAGTCTGCTTGTGTTTTTAGGATCGATGAAGGCGTCGCCCGGTGGGAAGAGCCCCTTTGTTCCCAGATTGGTACAGAAAGGAGTAGCGGGGGTTCCTCCCCCCCCCCCAAAAAAAATAAGGAACAAGGCTATGTTCACTCATCCCACCGCCGTCCTGTTTAGCAGCAAAGAACCGGCCCATCTGGGCTTGGGAGAAGCTAGCTCTGATCATTATCCTGGTTTGATTCACTTCAGTTTGACGCAGGTCCTCGGCTCGGATCTTCGAGTTGAGCCCTTGGATTGTGGAGCAACACGGAAAAACTCCCCTAACCGCTGCTGTAGGAAACGGGGAGCTGCATTTCCCGCACCCGTGGGTATAAAAAGTTGGGATATCTTTCCTTCCCACCATTCTTCTCCTCCAACTTCTCACGCATTTTCTCCTTGCGTTTTCTTCCCTGGTTCCCGGAGGGCAAGACAAGACCAACTTCAGTCTGGTCCCCTGGCACCCTTGCAAAGAAAATGATGATTTTGAGGAAATGAGGAAGCTCTGGGCAAAAAACATTCTGAGTTTAAGGTAGTTTTGAGATATCTAGGTTTCCTACCTAGAGCCGTTTCAAACTTGATTGCTTTTAAAAACGGTGGGCTTCCAACTCCCAGGATTCCCCCAGCCAGCACGGAATTCTGGGAGTTGGAGTCCATCCATCTTAAAGCGACCGCCAAGATTGTGACGCATCGGTCTCAAGCCTTTTGAAACGACGCATCTGAACCGGTCCTGCTTAGTTGCTCAGGGCAAAATGGAGATTTTTTAGGGTGGGGTGGGGGGGTGATGTATGGTGGGAACCATAGGCTTCTCGGGCTCCTTCTCCCAGGAATGGGTGAGCTGCTTCGAGCAAAATGCATGCCGTGTAGCTCTCATGGATTCCCCCCACCCCGTTGTTTTTGAATCTAACTTTACGAGAGAAAGGAAGAATTGCTCTCTTTGCGTCGGGGATTATGCTCTCTAGGCGAATAGCCGGCTTCAGATTCCCCCCTGATCCCCCAATCCATTCGGTCATTC
The DNA here is from genome assembly GCF_028640845.1 of Ahaetulla prasina. Classification (NCBI taxonomy): domain Eukaryota; kingdom Metazoa; phylum Chordata; class Lepidosauria; order Squamata; family Colubridae; genus Ahaetulla; species Ahaetulla prasina. The sequence goes on from NC_080554.1 coordinate 942,584, forward strand.
TCCCCAAACTACGACTGGAAGACCTAATCCTGTTGTGGCGACTGAGCTTTGCTTTGACAAGGTTGAGGTTGTGATAGGCATGAGAGCCTCCCAGCTGTTGGCTGCTTTGCTTGGCATTGAGCTTCAAGGGAGATGAAAGAGGAGCCTGCCTCCTCTTGGGGATTTCAAGGACTTTTCAATTTATTTTCCTGGCAGCAATAAGAAACTAGAAATTAATTTTTTTTTAAAAAAAAACTTGCCCCAGCCCAGCTTACAATGATGAGATCTCCTCGTGGTCTCCTTTCCCTTCCCCTAACAAAATCCACCTGCGCTTAGCTTCTTTTGCAGTCAGCCATGGGGCTGATGGTCCATCCACCCTGCCCTCCCCAGTAGCTGTCCTAGCCACCCACCCACCCACCCCTGGTAAAAGTTGCAGGACGGAAGCAAATACTTGAACGGTTCAGAACAGGATCCGAAGAGAGCATCGCGTTGCACAGTTCGAATCTATTTTTGTACCAAGCACAATTTTATGTACGTCTTTCTTTGGGGGCGAGTTGTGGGGGAGGGGGAGGGGGAGAGAAGAGTCAGGCTTGGATTTTCTCGGTGGCTTCTGACTTTCAAGACGAGAAGGAAAGAGGGGAAAGGAAAAACCTGAAGACAATGTGAACAGTTTTTAAGGCAGGGCGGGGTGTTCCCAGTCTTCAAAGGGGGAGGCCAGCCACTTGCACTAAATGACCCCTGAAATGTGGGGCGGGGTCCTTGGTGGCCCCCCTCGGAGGCTTTTCTCCTTCCCAGCCAGAAAGGAAAACGGTGACACACACACACCCCGCTTCAAAATTAAAAAAAAACTCTTGGCCATGAAGGACCGCGAAACAAAGGGGGAAATTAATCGCAACCTGGTTTTTTCTCAGTGCCTTATCCTATTCCTCCCCATGGAGAAAAAAAAAAGATTTTATTTCAATAGCCTATCAAATTCCTTTCTCCATTTCCTCTTCTCCCCCCTCCCCCATTCATTGACCATGCCCTTCCCCAACCTGGCGCTCCCGTCTTGGGTTGGATTCCGACCCCCATGCTTCCCAGCCAGGTGACTCCGGGAAGGGCATCGGCGCCCAGAAGTTGTTCTCGGACTGTAACGAGGCGTCCCGTGTGAGGCGGGAACGACACCCCTGTAGATTTAACCTAGGAAAAGAGAAAAAACATATTTATGGTATGTCTGCACCTTTATTCTGAATGCTTGACTGTTAGCAATATTACCTGTGTATATTATATTATATATATATAAATATTATATATGTATATGAAAAGTTATATCAAGCACCTTTTTAAAGAAAAGAAGACTGTAAAAAGGAAACTCGGATGGACTTTAGCGATGGCCACGACTGGGAATCCTGATAGGATCTCGTCCCATTTTCTGGGATTTTGCGGGTCTCCCGTTGCCCTTCCCCCCAATCTGTGGTCTTCACTTCCATGGGGGCGGACAGGGGGAGGGGCTGCCCTCCGAAGCCCCCCTTTGGAGTCTACCACAAAGCCCTTGACAAATTGAAACTTAAGGTTCCAGAAATTCATTTTCATTCCAAAGTCGGTATTAAGCCATATTCTGGACATTGATGATCATTGGTTCCCGTTTTCTCTTTTTGGTTTAAATTTCTTCAGTGGGAAATGCTTTAAATTCTACTCTGAAATTGCTGTAGAAGCAATCTGGATGTTAAAATGTATCGCACAACTAAATCTTCTTTTCTTCCTTCCTTCCTTCCTTCCTGTTGCCTTCATCCCCTTCTTTCTCTGCCTCCCTCCCTCTCCCTCCTTCTATCCCCTCCTCTTCCTTTCTCCCCTGTTCCTTCTTTCTTTCTGATTTCCTCCTCTCCTGTCCTCAGATTTGCTCTTAGGGTTTCCACTCGTTCGTTTCCTTTTTCTGTTTTCCCCTGTGTTCTCTCTTTTTAAACGTGTGTCCCCAAAACAATTTGGCTCCAAATTGACCTCAACTTTTAAAATGTTGGGCCCTTCCCCCACCGGCCCCTAACTACAGCCCCAAATTGTGTTTTCCTGGTGCATCTATCTCCCACCCCCGATGTGGCCTTAAGAAAGACACCTGTAGATCACCCTTAGCTTTACAGGCATAAAATTTTATTTTTCCTGCCCATTTTCATCCGATGCCCTCCGAGTGGAGCCCCAAGGCATGTAAAATCCTGCTGGTTCTGTCACTCATTTTCTTGGGGGGGGGGGAACCTGGCAGTCATTGGGGCGAAGAGTCTCCCTACTTGCCAGGTGGTCTCAAAGAGAGGAAGAACGCTTATAAAGGCTGCAGAAAACATGGCAGCTCCTCCACCCCTCGGCACGGATTCCCGTAAGCTCCTTTTGCAGACTTTTTGATGACCTGCCCCCTCTCTAGATAAATTACCCCCCTCCAAAACTGCTTGCATGGAGCCCTCTGCAGGTCTGATGCCATTCCCAGATGTAATTCCAGATGTCCAGGTATTAAAGAGATGGCGGCACCCTTTTCAAGGACATCTTTGCTGGACAAAAGGCTCAGCCCATCGCATTTCTGCTGTAGCTTCCCAAAAGGCAGAAGGGCAGAGGGACCTATTTTGGTCTGTTCTTCCAAGATGATATACGAATCTCACCAAATAGGACCAGCTCAGCGGTCATAATAGTTGCAATGAACTTAAGGCTCCTTTTTGGGGTCGGGGGGGGGGGGGGCAGATTAAAAAGTTTGAGGGTGGTGGTGGGGTCCAGAAATGCAAAATACAAATAAACATAAATCAAAAAGTCGATGGAGATTCTCAGTCATCCAGGTCATGGTTGTCCCAAAGTTGCTTTTCAAGAGGCAACCGCCAGAAGATCCAGTTGCCTCTTGAAAAACACCTTTGGGATAAATAAATAAAAAGGGGGGGGGAATCCATTTAATGTCCACATTCCTGTACTTCCTGCTGTGAAAATCCCTTTTATCCAAATTTGCCAAAACCTCCTTTTTGCTAGGATAGAAGCAAAATTCACTGGCGCTTCAAAACTTTTCCAAACCTTTTAAGGCTCAAATCTGCTCCACCCCCACCCCCCTTTTTTGCACTTTTGCGACCAAAACTGGGACGGGGGGGGGGGGAGAGGGAGGGAAAAAGGGTGGGCGAGGGGGCCAAACCTTGCAATACTATTTTTTTGAGCTTTCCGAAATTATTAAAAAAACAAACAAACCAGAAGTTTATGCGCGAGTCTATAGATATTTTTAACTTGAATCTTTGGATGGCACTTGAGTCTCAAAACTGTCAGTCTTGGCAATTGTCAGAGAAGCGTCTTAAGGGAACAACAATGTTCAAAGAGTCTGTATTAAAGTATCCAATAGTACTGTAATTCATGACTGTTAATAATAAAAAATAATAAATAATAATTCCAGTGCTTAGAGGGAAGTTTTTGCAGTGCTGCCGAAAATTACGTTTCAGCCGTGCTAACTCACTTCTTTTCTGTTGGTTGTTTACGTGCCATTTCTCTCATATCTAGCTCAAGACTGTTACGTTAAGCCTTGATTGACGATCTGTTAAACCGTCACTGCGTACAAGTTCTAAAGCAAGGTTTAAAGTCATCCCTTGGCGGAGCTCTAATAGGAGTTTCAGAGTGTGGTCAGATCTATTTCATATACCGTAAAGGGAAAAAAAAAATCCATTAAAAAATGTGATGATGAATGAGAAAATGCTTTGTAAAATTCACATTTACAAAATAATAAAGTATGTTGAAAATTACACCTCTTGCTCCTGTTTTTTCCCAGCGTCTTCAAAAGCCGCTCAGAGTGGCCTGAAACCCAAGATGGGCAGGAAATAAATCTGATAAATAAATTATAGCTTGGGATGAAGCACCCCACTACAGTACTGCCAACAAGGCGCGTTCGAATAGCATCTCTTTGTTATTATATGTTTATCCCACCTTTATTATTTTACAAGTAACTCAAGGCACGTAACATCCCTGATGCTGCGCCTCCTCCCTGTTCTCCCCTGCAACAACAACCCTGTGAGGTGGGCTGGGCTCAGAGAAAGGGCCTGGCCCGAAGTCACCCAGCTGGCTTTCATGCCTAAGGCGGTACTAGAACTCCCCGTCTCCTGGCGAATTGGCCCACAGTGATTATTATTAAACGTAGATGCTGCCTGGCTCTCAGTGATTCAACTCTAACAAGGCAACAAAGGCATTACAATAAAAGAGATGCAATAAAAAATAAAGATAAAAGACGCAAGTGCAATGAACTGAGGCTCCCTCTCTTGCTCGACCAAGACCTGGGGGGAGAGCTGGGGGTCTTCACGATTCTCGAGCAATAGTAGAGTGGGGAGGGGGCCGGAACCATCCAGATTTGGGGGGGCAGCCTCACATCAGAAGGCGCTTCTGGGGTCCCAGCATTGCAGAATGGAAGAGGCGACGGGGCATCCGCAGTGCAAAAGCCACCACCACCTGGTTGGGCAGTTGCCTGGCGGGCTTCTAACTTGGTTACTGGGCTATATAACCCAGTTCCCGAGCTTGCATGTAGAAGGCGCCAGGAAATGGAATGGCAGTTCCTTCCTGCCTTATCAGGGCAGCTCTTTGCCTGCAAGCCAGAGGGGCGATGCAATCGCTGAATGCCTTCCTCCTCCTCCTCCTCCTCCCCTCCATCTCCCTTTTCCCCTTCCCCTTCTCCTCCTTTTCTTCTTCTTGTTCTCTACTTCTCCCCCTCCTCCTTCTCCTTTTTTTCTTCTTGTTCTCTTCTTGTTCTCCTTCTCCTCCTCCCCTCCTCCTTCTCCCTCTTCCCCTTCTCCTCCTTCTCCCTCTTCCCCTTCTCCTCCTTTTTTTCTTCTTGTTCTCTTCTTGTTCTCCTTCTCCTCCTCCCCTCCTCCTTCTCCCTCTTCCCCTTCTTCTTTTTCTCCTCCTCCTTCTCCCTCTTCCCCTTCTCCACCTTTTTTTCTCTTCTTCTCCTTCTCCCCCCCTCCTTCTCCCTCTTCCCCTTCTCCTCCTTTTTTTCTTCTTGTTCTCTTCTTCTTCTCCTTCTCCTCCTCCCTCTTCCCCTTCTTCTTCTCCTCCTCCTTCTTCTCATTGAACTTTGTATGGTCAGCTGTGTCTCCAGGGCTTCCATATCTTCATTGACGGTGTCTTGGCATCTCTGTTTTGGACGCCTGCAAGGTCATTGGCCATTGACCTCTGGTCGGCAGGCAGTCTTGGCCACGGCGGAAGGCGCTGCTCTCAGGACGGGTCCCTACCAGCAGACTCAGCCTCCTCTCACCTTCTCTAGAATTGGTGCCGCACCAAAATGCTGTCGAAGGTGCCATCTGTGATGTGGTCAAGAAGATGCCCGATAGCCAACGATATCTGAACGCCTTTCCCTGCCTGGAGAATAAGAGAATCCATATGCAAGGGGAAGGCTTGGGGGGGGAGCTTTATGGGGGGGGCAGCCAAAGCTGAACCCCCAATTTTGGCCATCGGGCGACCACGCGCCGCATAGAAGCGCGCCTTACGAGGCTGCAATCCCCGCCGCGGGCGCTGGGGGCAGCAAAGGGGCGACCGTCTAGGAACGGCGCGGCGGGCTCTCTATCTCTCTTTCTCGTGGTTCCCGCACCACCACCAGCGAACCCGCAGAGCGGAAGGGGCGGGGTTTCGCCGGGACTGCAACTCCCGTGGCGCCGCGCGGCGCCCCCATTTCCGGCGCGGGGGGGGCAGTCGGTGGGGCCGGGCCGGGCCGGGCCGCGGGCCCTGAGGCGGCGGCGGCGGCGATGTTCGTGCAGGAGGAGAAGATCTTCGCGGCGAAGGTGCTGCGGCTGCGCATCTGCGCGCTGGACGGCGCCGAGTGGCTGGAGGAGGTGGCCGAGGACACGGCCATCGAGCGCCTCAAGGAGCGCTGCCTCAAGCACGTAAGACCCCCCCCCCACTCCCCGGGGTGGACTACAGAGCCCCTCATCCGCAGCCCGCGGACAGAAAGGGGCTGTCTACGGTGCCCGTCATCCTCGGCCTGCCCCCCCCCCCCACACACACACCTGGGGCCCCTGGAAGAAGGTGGTGGACTACATATCCCATCTCACTTGGCCGGTCCTGAGCTGCCCAAGAAGACCCCCTTGGAGAGGGCGATCCCGGTGCCCATCATCCCCTGCCAGCAGCGATTGTCCTTCATGCTGTGTCTTCCTCTGAGGCCATTCAGATTGGATTGACTGCAGTGCCCATCATCCTCATCCTCCTTCACACACACACACACACACTTGGGACGTCTGTCAAAGCGATGCACTTCATAGCCCATCATGTTGGACCAGGCTGACCCCTCGTGCCCTTTAAGAGGGCATTGTCCACAGTGCCCATCATCCTCAGCCAGCGTTATGGCCCACCTCCATTTGGAGCTCCTGACCGGGAGTGGTGGATTACACGACCCATCATGACGAGCCATCTAATGCCCTTCCAATGGGATTGACTGCAGCCCCCATGGTTCCCAGCCAGCACAGCTCATCTCCAGATCTGCTGGCCCTCTGGAGGTCAGGACCTTCAGTTCCCATCATCCCCAGCCGGGCAGTGCTTCCAGTCTGCTCGAAGGCAATGCCCATAATCCTCTGCTGGCACGGCCAGACACCCTCATCCCTTCCAAATACAATGCCCATCATTCTTTCCCTGTCCAGCCAACCAGTCCAGGTTCCAAATCCACCTGGAAAGCTAGACTACCATTCTCACCCCCTTCCAAGCCACCTTTCCTGGTTTGAAAAGACCCAGGACCCTCACTGAGGACCATATACTTGGCATTGAAGCTTAAACAGGTCTTTTTGAAAATTGGGCAGGGCTGGAAGGGTTTCAGTGGGCAACCCTTGATGTGGGCTAATCTTGAAAGCAACTTATCTCCCCAGTTGCTTTTTGTACCCAAGAAAATGTTTGCAGTAACCAGGTTTAAAAGTCTATCAGCAGAAACCACTTTTGGGGGGGAGGGTGACGGGGGGGGAGTCTCCGGGGTGTATCCAGACAGCTGAATTCAGGTCCATTTTCTCTTCCCTTGTGAGAAAAAACAAAGAAACTGCCTTGTTTTAACAGTCCTACAGATGTGTCCTGAGCCAACCCTGACTTTGCATTTCAAAGTTATTCTGAGAAATGAATTGAAGACTGGGAATAGAACAACATTTCAAGACCGAAATATCCCAAAACACATGCTTTCCATAAAGGAAAAAAATACGTGCATTTAGTTTTTTTTGCGTAGTTTGCATATTTGTATGAAAAAAGACAAATATTTTAAGAACAAAGTTCACGCTGTTGTATAATATTTGGGATGATTTTGCTAAAGGGAATTTTGTGTTTAGCCAAATTTCCTTCTGGGGCTCAAAACATAGAGACGCCAGCCCCAGTATGAGGGCCAATATGAATTTTTGTGAACTTTAGTTTGATCCTCGGTGGATCTGCCTGCTTTATTTTGAGAAAAAAGGGGAAGCTCTTTGCTCATTTCCATTTTAATTTTGTTTTCTTTTTTAAATGGGCACAGATTTCCAAATGAACCATATTTTAGCGAACGGCCATTCTCCCCCTCTAGTTTTTAAAAAGCCAATCAGGATGTTGCAAGGGATCTTAACTCAGACATTTGTGCAGAGTGGCAAGCCTTATGTTCGGGATCAGGTGATAACATCTCCCGTCGCCTGCAAAAGGTCATCGTGGGGGAATATAAAAATAAACCAGCCCTGACGTTATCGCAGAAGAACGACATGCAGAGCCCTGTGCGAATCTCATATATGTGCAGAAATTCCCATGATTCCTCTCATCGGCCTGTTCAAAGTAATCGTCAGTTTACAACCACAGTTGGCACCGGAATTTCCCTTGCTAAACAAGCTGGTTGTTAAGTGCCTCATGCCCAGTTTTACAACGTTTTCAGCATGGATGTTAAGTGAATTATCCAATTGTTAAGTGCAACAGAATCCAAAGATGACTCTCTGACAAGCAAAGTTGTTAGTGAAGCCAGATTGACTTAACAGCCGTGTTACTAATTTAACAAGTGCAGTGTTTCACTTAACAACTGTGGCAAGAAACGTCGTAAAAAGGGAAAAAACTTATTTAACAACCATATTGCTTAGCTACAGAAATGTTAGGCTCCATTATGGTCGTAAGTCAAGGACCACGTGTAATGCTGTAATTTTTGTTCTTCTCCTTACCCTGTGTCTCCATCCCGTTTTTTTACATTCCCCTGGAATTGCTCAGGAAACATACGGTGAGGGGGACCAGGCAGTTTTAAAAGGCTCACTCTCTTTCCCCTCCCTGCAGTGCGTGCCGGGCAGCCTCGAAGACCCGAAATGCGTGACGCACCACAAACTCATCCATGCTGCTTCAGAGAAGGTACTGAATGACACCAAGACGGTCTCGGAGGAAAACATTCAGGATCGAGGTGAGGGAATGGCTGGGGGGTGGGGGGAGGGGGGTGTCACACGGGCTCCAGAAACCCTCCCCCCCCCCTCTGAAATGCAGAGAATGGGAGGCAAGGCTGAATGGGATTTTGAGAGCTGCCTGAAAGAGCAAGGAAGGTCCGTTCCAGCTAGTTCTTCACAATAAGTATTGAAGGCAGGTGCGATTCAGGGAATCCGAATATGTAAGAGTTGAAAGGGTACTTTGGAGATCATCCAGTCCGACCTGCTTTCCACTGCAGGAATCCACCACTACGGGATTCCCAGCCTCTGCTTGAGCCCTTGTGGCAAAGAGACTCTGCTCATTTGGCCATCTCTTACCCAGATAGGAGCTGTCCTTCTGCCTCAGAGTGACCACAGAGTGATACTTTACCGGCTCCATCTTCCTTCCATCCTTCCTCCTCTTTTTTCCTTCCTTCCTTCCTCTTTACTTTTTTACTTTCATCCTTCCATCTACTCTCCTCTTTCCACCCTTTTTTCTCTCCCTTACTCCTTTCCTTCCTTCCTTCCTTTTCTTACTTACTTTTTTACTATCATCCTTCCATCTACTCTACTCTACTCATTCCACCCTTGACTTTTTTTCTCTCCCTCACTCCTTTCCTTCTTCCCTCCCTCCTTTCCTTGATCCTTTTGGCACTGGGCAAGATGTTCTTTTTTCCCTTCCTCCAACTATTTTTTTTTTTGTCCTATCAAAGCAGGAAATGAAGCCAGCCATGACATCTCATTCCATTTATCTTCTTCTTGTCTCCTCAGATGTTTTGGTCCTAGTGAAGAAAAGAGCTCCACCAGCACCTCCCAAAATGGCCGACGTCTCTGCTGAGGAAAAGGTGAGGCCTCGGGGGCCGGGATGTGGAAAGACTTTCAGCCTTCAAAGCTGCTCTTTAGGATCTGGTCCCTCCTTTCATCCTTGGGTCACATCACCAGCCTGGACTCTTTTACCATCTGAGGCCAAAACGAGTTTTTGCCACGAAAGCCAGCTGGTGACTTTGGGCCCATCACCAGGGGACTGGGAGTTCTAGTCCCACCTTAGCTCTGAAAGCCGGCTGGGTGACTTTGGGCCAGTCCTTGTCTCTCAGCCCAACCTACTTCACAGGATTGTTTGTTGTGGGAATAATAGGAGGAGGAAGGTATGTTAGATATGTTTGCCACCTTGAATTATTTCAAAAATAATAAAGGCAGGTGACAAATACATAAATAAATAAAAAATTTAAGATCTTCCATCTTAAAAAATAAACTTAGCTGTCCTGTGGGGTAACCGGATAGCTGCCACAATCACAGAGTGGATGTTTGGAGGTGAGGGGCGATGTCGTTTGAACACGGATTCCTTTCCTGTTTAGCGGAAGCAGGAACAGAAGGCGCCCGACAAGGAGGCGATCCTGAAAGCCACCACCAACCTCCCCTCCCACAGTGTGGATCGGAGCGTGGCCCACCACAACATGAGAGACGTGAGTCCTTGGCTTCTCCTGGGGGCTGCCCCTTGGCCCACTTCTCTCCAGGCCCAACCTCCGGGCATCCCATAATAGTCTTGGAGGGGGAACCGCAATGGGAGGAGGCAGTCCTGTTCTTTGTACAACCGCCGTTGCTTTCGTTCGGCTGCAGGTACAAAATGCTTTTGAATATGGATAGTGTTGTGACCCAGGCCCAAGTAGGTAGTAGTAGACACACTCAGTTCAAAAACAAACAGACTTTATTAGAACAGCTCAGATTTAACTCATTCTAAGCATAGTCCAAACTAAATCAAAGCAAATTCTTCATAACACAATTCTTCAGTCTTATCGCCAACCGTGGTCTAATTGGGCAAACTGCCAAAGGCAGTTTTCTTGGCAAAAGTTCAGAAGCAGAAGACGCCGACAAGAAATAAATGCAGCAAGACAAGGAGTAAGTCTATCGATGTTGTTTTCCGACAAAGAGCCCAAACACTGTTGCTGGTCTTTTAAGCCCTATGGGAGGGGCTAATCATCTCTTGGCCCTACTCCCGAGTCGTCCTCTCTGCTTGAGCTGCTCTTGCCTTCTGGCAGCTCTTCTCATGCGTCCATTAGGAACAGGCTTCTCCTGTTCCTCTGCCTCACTACTGTCAGCCTCTGGAGGCTCCGGAGTCTGCTTATCACTCCCCGATGGCCCTGGCCCCACCTCTGCCTCCGACGCAGAACCCTCATCCGGGCCTTCCCCAGCCTCCAGGACTGGCCCATGTTCCTCAGCCTCATCACTGCCCGACTCCACTGCCAGCTCCGCAGGCTGCTGGCAGACCACAACAGATAGCCCTCGATTTGTAACTGGTTACGTAGCAACTATTCAAAGTTACAACAGACCCTCCCCTCCCAAAAAAAGCTACTTACGACCCCGTTGTGGTGAGATCAACACACACACATACATACACACACACACACACTTGAACAGTTCGTGACCATTTTTCAGCCACTTGGAAATAGCTTGACTTCACAGCTGACACAATTTATGATGGGTTTTTTTCCCCCCCAGCAAAAAAAAGTCCTTAGGAATGCATTTGTGGCAGGAAAGGCTGTAAAATAGGGTAAAACAAACTCAACGTCTCGCTTTTAACAGAAACGTTGGGCTCAATTGCGGTTGTAAGTCGGTGACTATCCGCATTGTCAATTTGGACGCTTCCTTAAAAGAGGAATGACAGCCTCAGGCGGGATGATAATCCCTGCGAATCCCAATTTGGAATCATTCCAGCGAGTGGATCCACCCCAAAGCCCTTGGCGTTTGTCAAGGCAGTAATTTCATCTCAACTCTAATCGAGCTCTTAAAGACAGCAGGCCTTTTGGGGGTGGGGGGGTAGGGGGGGAGAATGGACCTTGAACATCACCGAAAATCTTCAAAGCAGGAGCTGCGAATGTCAAGGCAGCTGCAAAACAGACAACTTTTAGAAGCGTATCCATGGAAAGATAATAAACAGGCCCAAAGATGGTTTTAAAAGGCAAATCATCGGTACTGAGAGTCTCAAAAACCCCGGCAGTTTTTTTTTTTTTTAAAGGGGGCAGGTACCGTACATTAAAATAATCAGCTAAATTGAAATTAATTCTTCGATCCAAAGTCAGCACTCAAGATGAAACGCCAAGAAAAGGAAAGAGGCATTTTTGAGGGGAAGTTTCTTCAGAGATGTTAATTTTCTTCTTCCTTCTAGTTTCAGACGGAGCTTCGGAAAATCTTGGTCTCGCTCATCGAAGTGGCCCAGAAGCTGTTAGCGCTGAACCCAGATGCTGTTGAACTCTTCAAGAAGGCAAATGGTGCGAGGAAAACATTTTATTTATTTCTATCCCGCCTTGATTATTCAACGTATTTCCAATACACCTTCCTCCTCCTATTTTCCCCATAACAACAACAACAACCCTGTGAGGTGGGGCTGGGCTGAGAGAGAGAGAGAAAGACTCTGGCTCAAAGTCAATCAGACGGCTTCTGTCCCTAAGGCGGGACTAGAATGCATTGTCCCCTGATGATTGGCCCAAAGTCAGAAGAAAAGTTTTCTCTCCACAGTTGGTTGCTAAGTGAATCACTTCAATTGCTCAGTTAGTAACACCGTTGTAAAGTGAATCCGGCTTTGCCGTTGACTTCGCTTGTCAGAAGGTCGCAAAAGGGGATCACATGACGCCCGGGACACTGCAATCGTCATAAGTATGAGTCAGTTGCCAAGCTACTCAATTTTGTTCAGGTGACCACAGGGATGCAGTAACAGTCGTAAGTGTGAAAAACGGTCATAAGTCCCTTTTTTCAGTGCAGTTTTAGCGTTAAACGGCCACTGGATTAGCTGTTACAAGTCAAGGACTACTTGTAACTGAATGGTTATTATTTTTATTATTATTATTATTATTATTTATTAGATTTTTATACCGCCCTTCTCCTGAAGGACTCAGGGCGGTTCACAGCCACAATAAAACAAAAAACAATGTACATATAAAACAGAAAAGAAAAAACTTATTCTATATTTGGCAAATTTTAAAACAATTATAACAATTAAAAACCCCTTAAAATTTGTATCAAAAAATTAAAATTCAAACCCTTAAAATATTAGAATATAAAATTCCTACGCCAGTCCCGCGCGAATAAACAAATAAGTCTTCAGCTCACGGCGAAAAGTCCGAAGGTCAGGCAGTTGACGCAAGCTAGGGGGAAGTTCGTTCCAGAGGGTGGGAGCCCCCACAGAGAAGGCCCTTCCCCTGGGGGCCGCCAGCCGACATTGCTTGGCGGACGGCACCCTGAGAAGTCCCTCCCTGTCTGAGCGCACTGGTCGGTGGGAGGCGTGTGGTGGCAGAAGGCGGTCCCGTAAGTACCCTGGCCCTAATGGTCATTAAATGAACGGTTTTAAGTTGAAGACTACCTGAAAGGTGGCCAGGGAAGTGGTCATAAATCAAGGACTACTTATAGATAATAACCTAGAGCCGTGATGGCGAACCTATGGCACAAGTGCCAGAAGTGGCACGCAGAGCCCTCTCTGGGCACACGCGCCATCACCAGCTGCTCTCTTGGTTTCCAGCACGCTGGTCTTTGCAGGCACCAGAAAACGGCCAAAAAAAACAGACCGTTTTTGGCGCACCGGCCAGCTGGTCTTTGGTTTCCAGCGCTCCAGCGTGCGCAATGTGCAGGCAAGTTCCGGTTTGGGCACTCTGTGCCGAAAAGTTTCGCCATCACTGACTTCGAGATTCCAGCCCCTCCTTCCTTACCCAGCCCTTTCTTCCTTCCTCTAGCCATGTTGGATGAGGATGACGACGACCGAGTGGACGAAATTGCTCTGCGCCAGCTGACCGAAATGGGGTTTCCCGAGAGCAGAGCCATCAAAGCCCTTCGCCTCAGCCAGTAGGTAGCACCGCGCGTGTGTGTGTGTGTCTCTGACATCGACACACGGAACGTAGGATAGGGTGGTGCTCCATTCCCCCAAGATGTCGCCTCTGGGTTTGTCCTCCGCAAACCCCCCACACACACACACACACCCCGCATTTCAAACTGTTGGAGTCTCCCCTCCTTTTCGCAAAGCCGGGGCTCCTTTGAGGAACGTCCCAACTGTTTGGGGGGCTTTCAGGAGGGTGGAGCTACTTGACGGGGTCAGGGACTGGATTGATATGCTCCTCTTTCCACAACTGCAATGAAAGTGTTTTGGAAAACAAAAGGTCTCCTGCTGAGCAGGAGGCTGATCTAGACTCTAGAACAGCGATGGCTGACCTTTTTGCCATCACGGGCCAAAAGCGAGGGAAGTGCGGGGGGGGGTTCTGCGCACACATGCCCACACCCATAATTCTATGCACCACCACCACCCCCACTTTAGGCATGCGATGGCCAAAAGAAAGAAAATGGCCTTCTCCACCCTCCGGAGGCCACGGATGGCCCATTTGTTGACTTCCGGTGGGACTAGTTGGCTCATTTTTTGCTCTCCTCAGGCTCCAGAGCCTTTCTAGGAGCCTGGGGAGAGCGAAAAAGGGCCTACCCCACCCCCCAGGGCCTCCGGAGGCTGGAAACAGTCTGTTTCCCTACTTCCGGTGTGCCCAGAAGGCCCGAAAATCAGTTGGTGGAGCTGAGCTTGCGTGCCCACCGATAATGGCTTGCGTGCCACCTGTGGCACATGTGCCGAAGGTTCACCATCATGGGTCTAAAAGATCTCCAAGGTCCCTTCTGAATAAAAGAAAAGAGGAATAGAAATAAAAAGGAGAATAGGAATAGAATTCTTTATCAGCCAAGCGTGACTGGACACACAAGGAATTAGCCTCTGGTGCATATGATTGCTCATTATATCCTATTATATATTATCTATTCATTATATGTTCCGTGTGTTGACATGTGTCCTCCGTCCTGCAGCATGTCCGTGACTCAGGCCATGGAGTGGCTCATCGAGCACGCAGACGACCCCACGGTCGACGCCCCCGTGCCAGGCCACCTCCCCGTGGAAAGCGCAGCCGAAGAAGCGGGGTCTGCCGTCCCCCAGGCGGTCAACGGGGCCAGCTCAGCGGAGGAACCCAAGGACGAGCTGACGGAAATATTCAAGAAGATACGAAGGAAACGAGAGTTTCGTCCGGATCCGCGGGTACCCTCCCTGCTCCGGGTTTTCCCACTTGCCAGCCCTGGTTCCCCCCCTCCCCCCCCCGTATAATGGACTCCCAGGACTGCTCAGGCTAGCCAGTCTTCTGTCTCGGTAGTCCGCGACTACCAACTGTTGCCCATTTTTTTTCTCGCCCCATAGAACGAAAGATCCTCCCCGTAACTCCCTTCCCACGTGGCACATCTAATAGAGAGAAAGCCTCCAGCTTTTAAAATAATTTATTTATTTTTTTACTTCCACTGGTTTAAGGAGGCAAAGGGATGCCCAGCCATTCGGTGTCTCCTTTGGGTAGCCTGCTCACCTCTAATCTCCTTTTTCACACCAACCGCTGTCCTCCTCTGGATTCCTCTCCCCCTAAAGCAGCCAAGCCTGCTACTTTAGCAGCTCTTCACAACTTTCCTCCATCCAAAACTACCTGCCGGCCTTGGGAGTCCTGGGACAGCAGGGACACAGTTTGGCCTCCCACGTAAGCGATTCCGTGGTTCTCTTTCAGGCGGTGGCGGCCTTAATGGAGATGGGCTTTGACGAGAAAGAAGTGGTGGACGCCCTCAGGGTCAACAACAACCAGCAAAACGCCGCCGTGAGTATGTCCCGACCTAAGCAGGGCTGACCTGCTTCTCACACGCAGCTTATCCAGGGGCCTTAAGTCCATGGGCGGGGGGGAGACATGACAGCTTCTCCCAGTGTTTGAGAGGGGCTGCCACAGAGAAAAGGGGGTCGACCTATTGTGCAAAGCACCTGAAGGCAGGACGAGAAGCAACGGGTGGAAACTAATCAAGGAGAGAATCAACCTAGAACGAAGGAGGAATTTCCTGGAAGTGAGGACAATGAACCAGTGGAACGGCTTGCCTCCAGAAGTTGTGGGTGCTCCATCACTGGAGGCTTTCAAGAAGAGATTAGACAGCCATTTGTTGGGGATGGTGTAATGTCTCCTGCCTTGAGCAGGGGGTTGGACTAGAAGACCTCCAAGGCCCCTTCCTATCCTATGATACTGTGTTCTGAATTGCTTCGATGTTGTGACCGAGGCCCAAGTAGTGATTACCAAACACAATTCAGTCCTGAACAAACTTATTTTATTAAGAACAGCTGAGAATTAATTAATTCCCATCTTAGTCCAAAACAAATTCTTCATAAATAGTCCTTCGGCCTTATCACCATCCTTTATTGTCTTTGGCAACCCACCAAAGGCTTTTCTTGACAAAAGCCCCACAAAGTTCAAGAGACGCTGACAAGAAGCAATGGAATCAACGTTGCTTTTCTACAAAGAACCCAACCACTCCTTGCTGCTCTTTTAAGCCTTATGGGAGGGGCCAATCATCTCCTGGCCTTACTCCCGAGTCATCCTTTTTGCTTCAGCTGCTCTTGCCTTCTGGCAGCTCTTCACATGCGTGCATTAGGAACAGGCTCCTCCTGTTCCTCTGCCTCTCTGCTGTCTGCTTCTGGAGGCTCCGGAGTCTGCACATAACTCCCAGATGGCCCTGGCCCCGTCTCTGCCTCTGACGCAGAGCCCTTGTCCGGGTCTTCCCCTGTCTCTGGCCCCTGTTCTTCCTCAGCCTCATCACTGTCCGACTCCTCTGCCAGGTCCGCAGGCTGCTGGCAGACCACAACATTAGATGGGTTCCTTCAAAAACCCCGCTGACTGCATGTTTTAATGAGATAATGATGACGATGATAACAATTAAACTTGTAATCCACCCAATTCTGGATGGTTAAAATAAAAGTAAAACCTATTTCCAAGGGGGTTGTGTTCTACGAAGAGTTTGCCCTGGGCTTTTTACATTTCCCCAATCTAGCCAGAAATTCCCTGGTAGGTTCCCATCCACCACACTAACCAAGCCTGATCCTGCTGAGCTTCCAAACTCAAGACAAGGTCAGTGCCAAATTGGATTGAATATTTCATTTGGCCATGTGAGGTTAGACACACAAGGAAAATTTGTCTCCGGTCCAGAAGCTCTCGGCATACATGCAAAGCAACAGAATGATGATAATAATCATAAAAATAATACCAATAAGAGGGGAGTGCAAGAAAGATAATAATAAGGATCAGCAATAATATTCAGTCATACTACATGAGTAAACACACAGACATTCGACAGCTCTCTGAGAACCAGCAGAGTGATGGCAGGAGGGAAAAACTCCGTGTGTCTGGTGGTTTTGGCCTGCGGTGCCCTGTAGCAGAATCCCACTATTTGAAGTTGAAGCTGTTTTTATGTCCAAGATGTGAGATGTCTGTAGATCTGTTCCTCATTCTGACCCGTGCAATACACGGGAAGTTCTGTGGAAGGCAGTCTGGTTGCAATTGTGTTTTTTCTGAAGTCTTTAACTTTCCATTGAAGTGTTTACCTGCCCTGTTTGGTAGTTAGACCAGGCCAGGCAGCTACAGAAGTATAAATGACAGAATCAGTTGAGTTCCTCGCACTTCTTCTCATCCTTGGAGGGCTCATTCTTTGTCTTTTCTTTCCTCCGCTCAGTGCGAGTGGCTGCTGGGCGACCGGAAGCCGACACCAGAAGATTTAGACAAGGGGATTGACCCTGCCAGCCCTCTTTTCCAAGCCATCTTAGAAAACCCCGTGGTGCAGCTGGGGCTGACAAACCCTAAAACTCTACTCGGTAAGTCCCAGGAATTTCGGTCCAGGCTTCGGAGACGAGGAAGGTGGGCTGAGTTGTGGTCAATAAGCCGAATGGGGGTGGGGGGGGAGACAGACTAACCTCCACCCTCTCTTCTTTTCTCCGGCAGCTTTTGAAGACATGCTCGAGAACCCCTTGAACAGCACGCAGTGGATGAACGACCCCGAAACCGGGCCAGTCATGTTGCAGATCTCCCGGATCTTCCAGACCTTGAATCGCACCTAAGAGGGGGGTCCGGCTATCTCCGCTCCGCCATGTTGGATTTTCCGCTTTGCTCCGATCCCAGAAGGAAGCCGAGGCGCCGATGGGCGGCCGAGCCCTTCGGGAAGGCGGCCGACGCGTGTTTTCTTTTGCCTTTTTTGAGTCTTTGGGTTGACGTGTTAGCAGACTTTCGGTTTGGTTGCACTTCCAGCTTCCACCCTGCGCCATTTCTCTTGTTTTTAGGTGTAGTAGGAGACAGTGGGATGAGACGTCGTTTCCTTTTCTTTCAAGTGTTTCTATTAAAAGAGAGAGAGAGAGAGAGAAAATCAGAAAACGATCCATCCTTATAACCATTAGGAATCAAACGATTGGAAAAATAAAGACAGCCTCATCCCTACCTGCAGAGCTTGGGGAGCAGCCCAGGGTTCGTTTGCTCTTTCTCGGGACGTTTGGTTTCTCCTCTTTAAGTTATTTCTGTTGTAAAATACAGAAGGATTTTTAAACTGACGGTCTGAGTGGTTTTGCTTTACGAGACCCAGCCGGGTTCCCCACCTCAGCCAGCCCGGCCTCAGGGACGTTAAAAACCTTTCCGTCTCTCCCGATTTATTTATTTTTTAAAAAGCCATTTCTGACAAGACACATCCCTGAAACACCTTTTGTGTACGTGCCAGAACGTCGCCCGGTCTCCCAGCTTGAGCAGCGAGACTAATGAAGTCTCCGTTGATGAACCAAGGGATCGTTTAGCAACCGGCGTGTATTTATGACGGTTGCAGTGGCCACGTGATCCCCTTCGGTGACCTTCTGACGAGCAAAACCAATGGGGGAAGCCAGATTCATTTAATGAAAGATCGTAAAATGGGGCCAAACTCATTTTAACAGCTGTGAAATTTTGGGCTCAAAACAGTGGAAACGGAAGTTGCCTCCAGAAGTTTTGGGTGCTTCATCACTGGAGCCTTTTAAAAAGAGACTGGGCAGCCATTTGTCTCACATGGTACAGGGTCTCCTGCTTGTGCAGGGGCGGCTGGACTACAAGACCTCCAAGGTCTCTTCCAGCTGTTATTCTGCCTCTGGGGAATTAAAAGCCCAGGGCCATGATGGCGAACTTATGGCATGATTGCCTTAGGTGGCATGCAAAGCCCTCTCTGCAGGCACGCCAGCCGTTGCACCAGCCCAGGTCTACCACACATGTACAGGTGTCTCCCTCCAGCCAGCTGGTCTTCAGGTCTCTGCCTCGCATTGCATTTTGGGGGTTCACATGCGCACACACACCCTGGTGCCCCGTTTTGGGCCTGGAAAGCCTCTTGCACCAACCTGGAAGCCAAAACAGGGCATGGGGAGGCACGGGGCACATGTCTGGGGGCATGCTGTATGCAGGGAGGCACGTGTGAATGTGTGGGGGGCGCTCTCATTGCATTTTGGGGGTTTGGGCACACGGGCGTGCATTTTCGCGTGTGTGTGCATCCATTTTGGGCGCTCGGCACCAAAAAGGTTAACCATCACTGGCCAAGGATTTGTGCAGGAGGGATTTGGCACCGACCCTGCTGGAAAACCTTGCACGCAACATATTTAAGCTGCCAATTAGCTCCACCGCCTCTCCGCCGAGCCTTGCGCTGCCACTTCCCACGGGCGGGTTGTGCATTCCCAGAGCGCCAGACTTGGTAAACCCCGGTCCAATTAGCCATGATTCAGCGGATGGTACAAAGACACCTTTGGTGTAAGGGCAAGGCAGGGCTGAGGCTGCACCAGGAAAGCGGGTGCCATTGCTGGTGGGCAGCCATTCGGATCAACCTTGGGGGAGGGAAGGAGGGGGGGGGTTGCTATGTCTGCAGAATCCGCCCCAAGTAAATCGGGGGCCCCCAGTCTTGATTCTGCTTTGCCTTTAGTGGGGCAAGAGCGGCTTAATGATCGCGCAGCTGGAACCATTTGCATTTCCTGCAGCATTTCCTTGCAGCCCCCGAGGCAACTGGGGAAGGAAGGGGGAGGGGTGCAGCTGTGGGCATGCCTGAATGGGGGAGGGGCACTTGCTCTCCAATCCTCCACCCGTTTGGAAGGCTTGGGGGGCTTTTTGCACCAGCTTGTGTCATTTGCAGGCCAGGCCGGAGGCGTGCAACATGTAACGTGCATGCAACGGCCCCAAAGCAGCCTGAAGGGCCTCCCCCCACCTCCCCCACAGCGCACAATACGGCAGGAAACTCCCGCGCGCGGCAGCCTTTCTCCGCAAACGCACGCGTCCCCTGCCCGCGCATGCGCGCACGCCGCCCTACTTTCGCTCGCCCCCGCGGGCATCGGGACCAGATAGAGCTAGATCGCTCCGCCCACTCCCAGCCTCTGCGCTGCCTATTGTAACCCCCGGCCACCAATCCGCAGCGGAGAGGGGCGGGCTCTCGGCCCATAGCCCCGCCCCTTCGTTCAAAACATCGCCCGCTGGAAAAAAAAAGTGAAGCGCGTTTCAAGAAGGGAGGGGGAGAAGCCGCGCCAACGCGCTTGCGCAGAAGGCTGCTTTTCTCGAGGAGGGCCGCTTGACCTCTCTTTATTCCATTACTCCTGTAGGGAGGGGGAGGAAAAGAAAGAAAGGCGCCTGTGCGCTTGCGCAGAAGGCCGACAGGCGGAGGGCGGGAAGTAGGGAGCCGCGCTGACGTCTTTCTCTTTCTCTCTTTCTCTCCTTCTTTCTCTCTCGGCCGCGCATGCGGCTTAGCTTGGCTTCATCCTCTCTCCTGCTGACACCCGATTGGGGAGAGGGCTTACAGGCCCCGCACACGCCTGCGCGCTCCCCCGCGGGCCTTCGCCCGCCGAGGAGAGGAGGCCCGCCGCGCCTGCGCACCGCCCCCCTCGCCGTCTCCTAGCGTCCAGGCGGGGCCGCGTCTGCGCCTGCGCGCCTCAGGGGGCGGGAGAATCTGCCGAGTCGGGCCCCGCTGTGCGCAGTCGCCGTGCGCGCCTTCAGTCGGCTGGCGACCGCGGGAGGGCGAGGAGAAAAAGCGCTTCTCTGCGCCTGCGCACCGCTCGCCCCTCGCAGCCTGAGGAGGAGGAGGAGGAGGAGGCGGCGGTCATCGCGTGAGGGGACCCGGGCTCGGCCACCCAGCTCCGCCTCGGTCGACTTGCGGGCGGGCGGAGCGCCGTCGAAGCGGGAGAGGGAGAGAGCGAGCGAGCGAGGCGGCGGCGGCGGCGGTAGCAGGAGCGCGGCGGCCGGGCCAGGCCGGTCTGAGGCGAGGCGAGGCGAGGCTCCGCGCTCCCTCCTCCCTCAACATGTCGGCGCCGGCGGCCAAAGTCACCAAGAAGGAGCTCAACTCCAACCACGACGGGGCCGACGAGATCTCCGGTAGGCGCCGAGGGGCGGGCGGGCGGGCGGGGCCGGGCTCCTTCCTTCCCTCCGCTTCTCTTCCCTCGCCGCTCGGCCGCCATCTTCCCCGGAGGCGCGAACGGCGGAGGCGGCAGGCGAGGGGGCCGGATGTGCGGCCTGGGCCCTCCGATCGCCGCCTGGCCGGCTCCCTCTCCTCGCCCGCGACCAGGAGGCCATCTTCGGCGCCCCTTTTGTCTGCCGCTCGAGCGAGGCCCAGCCGGCCCGATGGCGCCGATCCCTCCCCTCGCCCTCCCCCCCCCCCCCGCCGATTAGGCCGCCATGATGGCTGCGCTCGCCGCATGGCCGGGGCCGCGCGCTCTCCGCCTCTCCCTCCCCTCCCTCTCCGGGGGCGCCACGTGCCATCCTCGCCCCCCCCACGCGCGACTGCGAGGCCCCCCCCTCCCCCTCCTCCTCCTCCTCCCCCCGCCTGCGAGGGGCGCACGTGCCGGGGAAACTTGGCGCCCTGCAGGTGGTTTGGCCGTGGGGACGGGGGGTGGTAGAAGGGGATTTTTTCCTTCCTCCCCTCAGTGTGAGGGGAGGGGGCGCCTTCTGGCTGCAAAGAGCGTGGGATGGCTTGGGATTCCCAAAGTGGGGGGTGGGGAAACTCGGTTATGGTGGGAGGATTTTTTCCTTCCTCCCCTCAGTGTGAGGGGAGGGGGCGCCTTCTGGCTGCAAAGAGCGTGGGATGGCTTGGGATTCCCAAAGTGGGGGGTGGGGAAACTCGGTTATGGTGGGGAGGGGATTTTTTTTTCCCGCCTTCCGATGCGGCTGGGAAGTTTTTGCCTTTGGGGGGGGGGTGAGGGGGGGGGCTGTTCCTGCAGCGGGGGAGGGGAGGATTGGACCGGAAGCAAAAGGACTGGGCGGCTCTTCTTTACGGTTCAGGGCACCGCCAGATGTTTAGACTCGGATTCGGGCCTCTTTTTTCTTTCTTTCTTTCTTATATCTGCCTGTTCATTGAATCCCACCTTTTTTAAGGCCCCGGGTCTCGTCCCCCCCCTCCCTTACAACAACCTTGTAAGGGGGCCTGGCCCGAAGTCACCTGGCCAGGTTGCTAGGCCAAGGGGAAGGACTGAACCGAATGCAAGCAATTCACTTGCATTCGGTTCAGTCTTCTAATTTGTGGGTGGGTGGAGGGCCTCGTGTTTCTGTTGCAAGGGAAAGTCCGAAGCCGGGGCTTCCCTTCCTGGAGGGAGGGCTTGGGGTTGCTGCCCAAAGAGAAAGGCCAAAAATGTTCAAATCTGTTTTAAGGGTGCTGGATTTCAATAGTTGTGGATGCTTAGCGAAAGATGGGGGTGGGGGCTTGACGCCATGTGTGATGTTTGAAAACATTGCCTTGTCCCCCGTTTGATCCTTTTTGGAGGGGTGTCAATAAACTCTTATTTTCCCTCCAGACAAAGAGCAGCAGGAAGCAATTGAACATATTGATGAAGTACAGAATGAAATAGACAGGTAAAACTGTGTTTAATCTGCTTTTAAAAGTGTTTTGTGTTTAGTTTGCTATCCTGTAAAAGGACTGTATTGCAAATAGCTTTTCCTGATTTAATAACTAGCTTGATAGAATGTAGTCTAAGGAGATGGTTTTTAATAATATAGAATTTCAATAGAACTTTTGCTTGAAATTAGTTGAGAAAAATCCCCCGCCTTTTTTTTTTTAACAATGTAACACAATTGGCTGTTTCAGGTTTTTTTCACACCCACTGTTTTGAGGATTTGACATAAATTGTAACATTATTTCTGCAAAAAAAGCTCTCGTGCAGAACAATTAAAGCGGTTTAATGCTCAGTTCATTTCTTTCGTACACTGGAACTTCTCAGTTGAGATTTTCTACCTAAAGCCAAAACAAAATCTTCCTTTGATAAATGTTACATTTTATGATGGAAGTGTGGATTTGGCATTTTTCTATGTGAAAGCTTCCATGTTGGGTTAAAATCTGCTTAATACTCTAGCTTTCAGTACTACATAAAGGTTTTTACACATGTTTAAATCTTATGTTCAGACTGAACGAACAAGCCAGTGAGGAAATTTTGAAAGTAGAACAGAAATACAACAAACTCCGCCAACCATTTTTCCAGAAGAGGTCAGAATTGATCGCCAAAATCCCCAACTTTTGGGTAACAACATTTGTCAACCACCCACAAGGTAAGCAAAGTTATTTTTCTGAAAACTTATAAAACAATTTTTTAAATGACTTTAATATCACATGCAAATAAAAGTCTTGAAATGCAAAGGTCCTTAGTTAGCTAGTTCCTATTTTCAGTTAGATTTTAGATTTTATTTTAATCCCAGCTTTATTGTTTTTATAAATAACTCAGCAGTGAACATAGCTAATATTGTTCCTCCTCCTATTTGCCTTGATTTCTATTACTTGGCATTCTAGAACACAAGTAGGAATTTTGTAGGGAAGGGTACATTTGAGGGAGAAACGGACCCAGTTAATGAGACGGTGGCTTCATCTGAAATTATTTGTAACACAAATTTCATCTTTCTGCCTTAGTATCTGCACTGTTGGGAGAGGAAGATGAAGAAGCCTTGCATTATTTGATCAGAGTGGAGGTGACGGAGTTTGAGGACATCAAATCAGGTTACAGAATAGATTTTGTAAGTACAGGTGTAGGACACACCATTTTTACACTTTTTTTTAAAAAAATGCTGTTTGCAGCATGTCTCAAAATATCTTTCCAGAGGATGGATTGATGCTTTGCAATCCTTTTGAGGTGCTTGTTGGTCATTGTGGGGGGAAGGGGGGCCTTTTACCACAATCTGCACTTGGGTTGTGCAGGGGGGAAACGGGCAAGCTTAGTGTACGGATGGTAAGTAATTCAGAGGTCATACTGTATGCATTATGTACATTTCAGAGTTTCTATTTTTGTCTGTTCCTTTGAATGCAGTATTTTGATGAGAATCCCTATTTTGAAAACAAGATGCTCTCCAAAGAGTTTCATCTGAACGAAAGTGGAGACCCCTCATCCAAGTCCAGTGAAATCAAATGGAAATCTGGGAAGGTATTTAACTCCATTAAGTATAAAATTACCATAAGTAACAGTAAGAAACAAACAGGATTCTGGTAGCAGAAGCTCACAAGAAGCTGATGGTTTTTAATAAAATGTGTAGAGTTGGAAAAAGTGTTCCTAGACTATTTATTTTACTATGAAAGTACATCTGCTTGTGTAATAGTGTCACTGTTTAGAATGTTGATTCAGGTTGTTAATCTAACATTTCCTCCAGCCAGAATTTGGAGCAGACAAACTACATGAAATAAAATATTGGGGGATTGTTCCTTAAAATCCTTACAGCATGTCAGGTTAGAATCCTGCCCTATAACCTGAAAGGGAGGGTCTTAATTGGAAGCCATTATCAGCCTTCCACAGGGCAATGGTAATGATGGGTGTGAAAAATCTGCCCCATTGAACTGAATAGGTTTGCTCTGACATTGTTAACCTTCCTTTGGGGCCGTTCATTATTTGTGATTTTTCCTGACAATCTTATGTGGCAAAACTAGGCTGTGGTAAAATGTCATGGCCTAAGTGCATAGTTTTGAACTATGACAAAAGTTCTGAAGGAAATACCCTTAAGGACAGTAAAATCCCATTTTTCTAGCAATGGAGGCTAGGATGCTACAACAGAGTGCTCCTGGAGTCAGGATCCATCCCATCCTTATTTCCCCTCAGGATGAGAGAAATAATTTCAAGGTCATGTCTGCCTGCAATGTTTGTGATTCTCTTAAGCTATTCCCAGTGCGAAGCTCTTGTTTTCCTTCACCATTATCGGCTGTTGTGCCATGATAGACCGTTAAAAGGAAGAGAGGCAGAGGAACTCAGCTACTAGATTTTAGCAGAAACATCAGATAGATCTGCTACTACTTTGGAGGGATTTGCTAACTTTCTGATAACAGACCGAGTGGTAAATTAGCACCCAAGCAATTGTGGAAAGAAAACAAGTGGGTGGGAGGACTGATCTTTTTACTCTTTTCTGCACCAAGGACCTGACAAAGCGCTCGAGCCAGACGCAGAACAAGGCCAGCAGAAAGAGGCAGCATGAAGAACCGGAGAGCTTCTTTACCTGGTTTACTGACCACTCTGATGCCGGGGCCGATGAATTAGGGGAGGTCATCAAGGACGACATCTGGCCAAACCCGCTGCAGTACTACCTGGTGAGCGTGTGCCGGGAAGGCCCGTTGGCTGCGTGGCTGCTCAAAGCGCTTGGGGGGGCTCCCTTTGCTATAACTCTCCTTTGTGCCCAACAAGGTGCCCGATATGGACGATGAAGAAGGTGAGGGAGAAGAAGATGACGACGATGACGAGGAGGAGGAAGGCTTGGAGGACATCGATGAGGAAGGTGATGAAGATGAGGGTGAGGAAGATGAAGATGATGATGAGGGAGAAGAAGGAGAGGTTAGAGCTCTAAGATTTCCCTCTTGGGATGGCAGTTAGGGACCTTATGTTGCCCTGAAACTTGTAAGCTCAGAACAGAACTAGCCTTTTGAAGATTCCCCAGACTGAATATTTCGCCATAGACCATTGCTTTGGCTGATTTGGAGTTTGAATTCAGCCTCTGCCAAAGTTGTAGTTACAAGTTGTATAATTTGCACCCAGCGAGCAGGAGAAACTTTATTTTTGCTGATAAATCCCACATAATTAAAAAGTATATATACAGGATTGGATTAGCACTAATTAGCTTATTTATGGCATGTGGATGGATTTGGAAGGAAATGTTTCTTTTATTGACATGAACTGATGTACTGGCTACCACCATAGGGGAGAAAATGCCGCTGGGCAAGTTGCATAAGCACAAGTTAATGGTTTTTCTCCTCTAGGTGGTGTAACCTGCTACTTTACTTAGGTCATATTATGCTCCAGAGCCTGGCTGGAGAATTCTGGGAGTTGAAGTCCGCACATCTTTAAAGTTGCTGAGGTCAGGAAACCCTGCTCCAAAGGACCTCTTGAAAATTGCCTCCAATTCAGTCACAATAAGATTTTTTTTCTTTCTTTTTTTTTAGTGGGTGGTGGTAGCTTCAAATTCAGGTTCATCTTTTAGCGTGATATATTTGCTGGCAGTGCTATACCAATAAAAGGACTTCGAAGTAGAACCGGAGAGCCATTCACAATCCCAAAACGGAACCCCCGCTAAGCATTCCCCAGTAATAATAAGAGCCTTAGATCAAGTTTGTTCAAACTCTGCCCCCTTCCTGCTTGTTTCCCTGGTTCGAGTTGTAAAGCGAAGGAAACGGAGACACGGGTGGTTTACTTAACCCAACCATTTATTTGAAAACTCTTGCTTTTTCTCTCTCCACAGGAGGATGAAGGAGAAGATGACTGAACACTGACAGATTCCAACCACAGTCCATCCTTCCTTTTCCCTCCACCAGTCCCTGGGAGCAAATTGCTGTCTTATTCCTTCCCCCCCCCCTTTCCCTCCCTGCCCTCTTGTGCTCAGTCGCATTGTTCTCCCGAGGTCTTTTCTTTCTTCTCCTCTTCACCATGGTTCACAAAATAATTTTGGAGAAAAATACCTTGAGCAGAATACAGTGGAAGAGAATCTCGACCCATTTCAATTTTTTTAATCCCTGTTTTTTGAAACGAAAAAAAAAAACGAAGAAAAAAAAACTTGTCAGTGGCATCAGCGCACTGTGTTCTGTGGGGAAGAACGAGAACCGTCTGCTCCAGCCTGGAGGCTGCGGAGTGCTAGGCCCCCTGTGTGGTAGTTGCATAGAATCTAGCTTTTTCCTTCTTTCTCTGTATATTGGGTTCGGAGATTACACTGTGTCTCTATGTGAATATGGACAGTTAGCATTTACCAACATGTATCTGTCTATTTCTCTTGTTTTAAAAAAAAAATGAAAAAGCGAAAAAAAAATGGGGGGGTTATAGACAGGGTAAGCAAAGGGTGGGTTTCAGATGTTGGGGTGGGTTAAATGGGCATTTTGACAAAACATGGCTTCTTCTCCTTTTGGCATGTTTAATCGTGATGTTTAACAAACATCTTTGCAGTTTAAGATGACACTTTAAAACGAAAAAAAATTTATAAATTCTCTCCTAATGATTACAGTTCAGCCCTTCCACTTGACGGAGAATCAGCCGGCCCCCGTAGGATCTTATTTGGAATTTACATTCTCTACTGTAATTTTGTTCCTTGCTTTGGTTTTTTTTTCCAACTTTTTTTTTTGTTTCACTGGAAAAGAAATGCTCAGTTTTAAACGTTAAAAAGTGTACAAGTTGCTTTGTTACAATAAAACTTAATGTGTACACAAGGGGGCTGATAGTCTTCACTAAACAAAGCCTGCTTTGGACCCATCCTGATGAGTTTGCTGTTTCAGCATGCCACTAGAGCAAAATACATCACAAGGGACACTTAAGGCCAAAAGGTTGGTTGTGCAAACAGCTGCAACCCCTTCCCCTCTCTGGTATCAAATCTGTCCAGGGCTGGTGGGCTCCAGGCTCAGGCTAAACCATCGTGGTTCCTTGCTTTTTGCTTTTCCCCTGTGACTGGCTGTTTCTCTGGGGTGGAAAAACCTGGCAGTCCCTATATAAATTGACAACCAAACTAAACAAAGCTGAACTGGGTGGTTTTCCAAACGTGATTTCTGGGGAGATGAAGATGCTTTTGAGGTATCCTAGCGTGATGCTTTTAAATTTTAATTCAATGTAGGAAGTATTATGTAACTTCATCTGTTGATATCAATAAAGATCATCACTGGATTGGTCTTGAATTAAAAAGCTTTTGTTTCCCTTGGGAATTGTGGGGCAGAGCTCATTGGGGTTGTTATTTTCCTCTCAAGCCTTCATGCGGTGGCCAAAATTTTTAAAGCGATGTTACGTGTATCTTAAGTTGATAAAGTTGATACGGCTGTGTTAAAGAAGAGCTTTTCACATGTGGATTGGCTTCAGTTGCAAATCAGACAAGCAAATTAAACCACTTGAGAAATTCTATTGCTAAATCCACCATAGAAGTAGAAGTAAATCCCCATCTATGGTTTTGAAGGACAGTCTCAACTAGTTAAGAATCGCCTGCTGAGAAATGAACTGTGGCTTCTCATTGGTGCAGCCAAACTCAATTTTCTATCCGGTTTTTCTTTACAGCATCTTTTACTCAAGAAAAAAAAGTGTTGAAATAACAGGATTCTTCTGCCCTCTTAAGTAATTAACTGCCTTAAATATTTTTAATCTGGATCCGAGATGAAACAAATTCAGGCCTGATTTCCAAGTTTGCAGGATCCCATTAAGAGATCCTTCTGAATACAAATTGGATATTAGAAATTGCACCCAATGAGAATTGCTTCTCCCAAGATTAAAACCAGGTTTACAAGGCGGATTGAGACTGCACCAAAAAGTTTAAAAGTGGAAACTAAAAGGCCAAAAATTTATGAAAATTGTTTATTAATGCAGAATCCTTGTTGGCTGGAAAGGATTTTATTGGACACAAGTTATTGGTTGAAAAATGCTCCTGGTATAGAATAGAATTTATTGGCCAAGTGTGATTGGACACACAAGGAATTTGTTTTGGTGCATAGGCTCTCAGTGTACATAGAAGAAAAAGGGGGGGGGAAAAGTACCGTATATAGTATACTATAATATATAGTATACGGTTGCAATGAAGAAAAAAATTACTGGGTGCCGTACTTCTATTTATTTACACGCCACCTTTTATTATTTTTATAAATCGAACAAGGTTGAATGGCTCAAAATCAGCCACGCAGCCTTTCCGGTCTCCCATCTTCAGCATCTTCCCTCCCGCTGGTATCCTGCCATCAATCGCAAGGAAGGGGAAATAATTTTGGGGAGAAGCTGATAGAATAGAATTTTTGATTGGCCAAGCGTGATTGGACACACAAGGAATTTGCCTTTGGTGCATAAGCTCTCGGAGTACATCAAAGAAAAGATCCCTTCATCAAGGTACAATAATAAGACCCCGAGGGCTAAGCCTCCCCACACACACAATGTGCCCACGCCATACACAACTGGCCTGGGCGCGCGGGGGCCAGCATCCCCACGACCTTCCTGGGAGCCTGGGTCTACCTGCGAGGGCCGTTGTGCGGAAGCCCCCCGAGCCACGCGGGGCAAAGACGGCGAGCTTTCCCCGGGGGCTTCCCAGGCTCCGGCCGGGTCGGAGAGCCAGCAGAGGGCGCGACATGCGCGCCGCGTTTCCTCCGCGGGGCCGGGCCAAGTTTGAAAAAGTTCCCCGCCGGCGCCGGACGGGCTCCGGTGGCTGGAGCGATGGCGGCCGGGCAGATCCAACAGGTGAGCGCGCAGGAGGCGCCGCGCAGCGCAGGTGCGCCTTTGCAAAGCGGCCTCCTTTCCCCAGCCGGGGTTGCTGCGCCCACGTCGCGAGGCTGAGTGAGGAGGGGTCCTGCCCAACTGGGCTTTTGCAAAACCAGGCGCGAGTTTTGAGGATTCCGACGGTCGACGCGCGTTTTGTCTGGCTTGTTGGGGGGGGGGCGGGAATCCGAGTCTCTGGATTGGCTTGTTGGGGGGGGGTGCGAGGCTCTCCGAGGACGGGTCTCCAGGGGACGCCCCTGGCTTTGCAGCGGGGGAGGGGGGTCTTTAACCTGCCTTATCTGCGTTCCTTTTCTTTGCAAAGACCCCCACCCCACCCCAAAAAAAGGATGGGTTGCCTAATCTGCTTGTTTCCCTGCCTGCCTTGGCTCTATCGGGGTTGGGTCTCGCCTATGGAGAGAGTCGCTTGGGTGTGTATTTGCGTGTTGTGTTGTGTTAGGCTAGGCTGGGAGTTGTGATTCACATGGTTGTTAAGTGAATCCGGCTTCTCCCCATTGAGTTTGCTTGTTGGAAAAGCCCCCCACCCCACCCCAACACCACCATCACCATCTCAGCCCCTCTGCCCTGCCTTAACCTTAAGCCGAGCTGCGTTTCCTCCGAAATCTGGTCTGTTTCCTCGCTGGGCGAGACTTTCCTGCCCCCGCCGCTGTTTGTCCAATTTCCAGGAGTTGTTTGTTTAGAGACGGGAAACCTTCCCAGATTTCCGGCAGAGGTGGTGGCGTTTGAGCTGTGGAATATCGCACTGCCCACACGTGTGCCCCACACACACACACACTTCGCCCTTTTTTGCCTTGAAATGCGAAAGAGCGGAAGCATCACACCACAACTCAACCCCTTGGGGCTCTTCGGGGCCAGCCGGCCATTGCCTTCTCCTTCTTCTTCTTCTTCCTTAATTTCCTTATCATCCAGGATAGAGGCAGTCCTCGACTTACGGCCACAATGGAGCCCAACCTTTTTGTTACTAAACAAGACAGTCGTTACGTGTGTTTTGACCCTTTTTACAACCGTTTTTGCCACAATAGTGAAGTGTATCACAGCCATGGTTAAGTTAGTCACAAGGTTGTTAAGTGAATCTGGCTTTCCCCCATTGACTTGAAGGTCGCAAAAGGGGGATCACCCAGGACACTACGACCGTCATAAGTACTTGCATCTGAATTTTGATCACGTCAGCACGGGGATGCAACAACGGTCATAAGTGTCAAAAATGGTCATAAACCACGTTTTTTTTCAGTGAACAGTCACTAAATGAATGGTTGTAAGTCAAGGACTACCTGTAGTCACATTCAGTGACTTTAGCAGATCCGTTCTTTAGTTTTTTGAGAAAGATTTCTTCAGACCAAAGTGCTTTGCTGACTTATTTTGGGTTTTGTACACGTTAAGCCCATCATTTCTGTTGTTTTTTTGGCTGTGAACCGCCCTGAGTCCTTCGGGAGATGGGCGGTATACAAATA
Source organism: Ahaetulla prasina (assembly GCF_028640845.1). Taxonomy (NCBI): domain Eukaryota; kingdom Metazoa; phylum Chordata; class Lepidosauria; order Squamata; family Colubridae; genus Ahaetulla; species Ahaetulla prasina. The sequence continues at coordinate 972,850 of NC_080554.1, forward strand.
TAATAAATAATAATAATAATAATTCAGGCATTGCTGTGCCGCCCATTTATGGCGTTCTTGAATCCAATGTTCAGAATCCAAGAAAGCTCCGAAAATTGAAAAATTGCAATCTTCTTTCTGCCAGAACTAACCTGGACACGTGCTCTAAGGAGGTCCAAGTTTCTTGCAACATCTCAGAAGCCAAAGGATATAATCTATTTATTAATTTTCCGCTTTAATCTTTTTTCTTAAATATTGAGCTTGTGGTTTCGATTGGTATTTTTGCACTTTTAAGATTTCTGTTTGTGTTTTGATTTGTGTTTCTGCCTTTTGCATTTTGGGTTTGTTTTTTGAGTCGTATTTCTGCCTCTTAAATTTTACATTTGTGTTTCAATTCCTGTTTCTGCCTTTTAAGTTTTGGATTGGTTTTGATTCCTGGTTCCCGTCATATTTTAAATCATCACCCATCTCGTGAAAAGGGGCCCTAGGCAGCGTACAAACAATTTAGTAAAGTTTTAAGTTGTTTATTTGTATTTTGATTTCTTTGTCTGAGGTTTGCCTTTTGTTATCTGTCCTTATGTTTGTGCAACCAGCTGAAGGTCCCAGATCCAGCAGGGATCCAGCAGAAACTGGAATCCGAAAAAGAATCCATCCACCGGGCCATCCAGAAAGAGCTGAAAATCAAGGAAGGGGCTGAGAATTTGCGGAAGGCAACCAAAGACAAGAAGAATTTGGCCCAGGTGGAGACGGCCCTGAAATCATCCAGCCGGAAGTTGGAGCAGTTGCATTGCCAGCTCCAAGCACTCCAAGGACGGATTGTCACCGGGGAGCGAGACGGTGGCCAATCAGGTAGGATGTGGAAGTGCATAGGGCCAGGGAATTCTGGGAATTGAAGTCCTCGCCTCTTAAAGCATGCTGGCTGGGGAATTCTGGGAACTGAAATCCACGCATCTTGAAGATGCTGGCTGGGGAATGTTGGGCATTTTAGTCCATGCCTTTTAAAGTATCCTTGCTAGGGGGAATTCTGGGAATTGAAGTCCTCCTAAGTCATGCCAACTGGGGAATTCTGGGCGTTGTAGTTTACACATCTTAAAGCCTGCCAACTGGGGAATTCTAGGAGTCTTAAAGGATGCTGATTGGGGGGGATTCTGGGAGTTCTAGTCCGTACCTCTTCAAGCATGGCAGCTGGGGGATTCTGGGAGTTGAAGTCCATATCTCTTAAAGCATGCCAGTTCAGAGTTTCTGAGTGGCCCTGCTACACAAGGGGCTTGTTGTGACCCAAGCCCAAGTAGGTAGTAGGAAACTCAGTCAGTGTAAAAACAAACAAACAAACTTTATTATAACAGTTGAGAATTAACTCATTCTCAGTGTTGTTCAACTAAACTAAAGCAAATTCCTCCCAACACAATTCCTCAGTCCTCTCACCAACCTTGGTCCAATTAGGAAAACTGCCAAAGGCCTTTCTTGGCAAAAGTTCAGAAGACACCGATACAAATGCAACAAGACAAAGCTGTCAATGTTGTTTTCCGGCAAAGAGCCCAAACGCTGTTGCTGGTTTTTAAAGCCTGAGGGGAGGGGCCAATCATCTCTTGGCCCTACTCCCGAGTCGTCCTCTTTGCTTGAGCTGCTCTTGCCTTCTGGCAGCTCTTCTCATGCGTGCATTAGGAACAGGCTCCTCCTGTTCCTCTGCCTCACTACTGTCAGCCTCTGGAGGCTCTGGAGTCCGCACATCACTTCCCGATGGCCCTGGCCCCACCTCTGCCTCCGATGCAGAGCCCTCATCCGGGCCTTCCCCTGACTCCAGGACTGGCCCATTGTCCTCCCCAGCCTCCTCACTGTCCGACTCCGCTGCCAGCTCTGCAGGCTGCTGGCAGACCACAACAAGGCTGCTGTTTAGTTGCCTCTTGTCAGATTGGCTTTTGTGTCCACCCCAGATGCAAACGGGTCACCCGATCTCAAGCTTTGGGGAAAAGACCCCAACTACATTTCAAAAAGGCTGGAGGCTTTGAAGAAACAGCTTCACATTGAGCTGAAAGTGAAGCAGGGAGCCGAGAAGATGCTCCAGGTCTATTCCAGCACAGCAAAGGTGAGTGAGGTCCCCTTTGTCCATCAAGTCACCCCTCTTTCTTTAAGGGTCACCCTTATGGCTGTGATTCTCAACCCGGACAGAATTCTGGCAATTGAAGTCCACACGCCTTAAACTTTTCAAGATTGAGAACCACTGGACTATGATCAAGTATTAGTACTACCACTTTATAAAGCCTTAGTAAGACCAAACTTAAAATACTGCATCCAGTTTTGGTCACCACATTATAAAATACATGTGGAGATTCTGGAAAGAGTGCAGAGAAGAGCAGCAAAGGTGATTAGGGGGCTGGAGGCTAAAACATACAAAGAACGGTTGCAGGAGTCGGGTAGGTCTGGTTTAATGAAAAGAAGGACCGAGGTGACATGATAGCAGTGTTCCAATATCTGAGAGGGATCAAGCTATTCTCCAAAGCACCTGAGGGCAGGACAAGAAACAATGGCTGGAAATTAAGCAAGGAGAGAAGCAATTTAGAACTAAGGAGAAACTTCGTAATAGTGAGAACAATTCATCAGTGGAAGGAATTTCGTCCAGAACTTGTGGCTGCTCTAAAAACGGGAGGTTTTTAAAAAGACATTAGACAACCATTTGTCTGAAATGGTGTAGGGTTTCCTTCTCAAGCAGGGGGTTGGACTAGAAGACCTCCAAGGTCCCGTCCAGCTCTCTTATTCTATAAAGTTCACAGATTCTACAGCACTAACTTGGCGCTGGCCATTAGTTGTCTGGATTCTTGTATTTAGCCATGAGTAAGTGGAGCTTCAAGTATGATCCTGATTTTTCACACCCTGAGCACTTAACGTTCCTCACCTCGGATTCTCTCTTCCTCCTCCAGGAGCGGAAACTCCTGGCGGCTGCTCAGCAAACATTTCAGGACAGCAAGACGAAAATTGAGCTGATCCGTATGGAGATGCTGAAGCTGTCTCAGGCGACGGGTGCTCCAGGTAACTCCCCTCAACCCGATAGGTGGGCTGCAGGGCATGCAAAGGGCAGGTACCGCTTGGGTATCCCAACAATCCCCCCTCCAAACGCACATACAAACACACACTGCTTTTCCAAATGGAAATCGGGCAACTGCTGATGGTAAACACTGCGCGGCAAAACCGTCACTGTTGGTAATGTAAAGTGAACCACTACGGACATGATTTTGGCAAGAACTGGAAGGAAATGCCGGTTTTCAGCAAAGCTGTCGCAAAACAAGATCAGGTGATGGTGGGAGGCTGCAAATGGTCGTAACTGCAGCCCAGTTGCCAAGTCCCTGAAATTTGATCACGTCACCGTGGAAGTAGCACCCCGTTGTAGATCCTTTGTAACTTCAAATCAGGGGTAAAATCCAGCAGGTTCTGGAGAATCGGTAGTGGAAATTTTGAGCAGTTCAGAGAACCGGCAAATACCACCTCTGGCTGGCTCCAGAGAGGGGTGGGAATGGAGATTTTGCAATATCCTTTCCCCAGGAGCGGGGAGGGAATGGGGATTTTGCAGTACCCTTCCCCTGCCCCACCAAGCCACACCACACCCACCAAGCCACGCCCACAGAACCGGTAGTAAAAAAATTTGGATTCCACCACTGCTTCAAATGGTTATTAAGCAACGAGCCCTAAATTGAGGACGGCTTGTATTACTGATGGGGTCCCTTGCGTGGAAGTTACAGAGTTTTGTCATCTTCTTCCAGTTCTGTTCTCCAGCAAAGAGGGAAGCTGTTCTCTGTATCAGCTCCTGCCCTTGCAGATAAAAAAAATAAATCAGATTGCTGGTCCCGAGAACCTGCGTTACACATTTGTACTCAATGTGGATTAGCCACTTGCTTTGTTTTCCTTTCTCTGCTACAAAATCAGCCAAAAAGAAAAAAGAAAAACCCACTGTGTTCTGTGCATGAAAAGCGGCAGGGGGGGGTTGTGTTCCTGTTTCCAGTGGTAGAAGGTCGCTCAGTCTGTCGGCTGTTGCTGGTTCCTCTCAATTATGCCCGTCCGCCTCTGCAGGGGTAGCAGGCAGGGGGCCCGTCTTGCTTCTGGAGCTGCGTCTCGAAGAACTGAGGCATCGTCTGCGGATTGAAGCGGCGGTGGCGGAGGGAGCCAAAAACGTGGTGAAGATCCTCGGCGGGCGGCGAGTGCAAGACCGGAAAATGTTGGCAGAGGTGGGTGGAGCTTTGCATCTGCAGCAAACAGATTCTGCAATCAGAGTTGGTGACTCTGCATGTTTCTAGTCCCCGTGGAGGGTGGAGCCCACGATTCAAAGGGTCTCCCTCTGCCAGATATGTTGGATTACAATTCCTAGGATCCCCCAGCGAAGGCGGTCACTGGATTTGCAGCACTGTAGAGAGACTTCTGGAAACCGCTGGATTAAAGAAAAAAAATCTGCTAGGTCTCACACTTGAATTATCTGCGCTGAATTTTGCATGTTAAAATTTCCTTAACAACCATGGCAAGAAAGGTCGTAAAACAGGGCAAAGCTCACTTAATAAATGCCTCACTTAGCAACAGATGTTTTTGGGCTCAGTTGTGGTTGTAAGTCCAGGGACGCGGTGGCTCAGTGGCTAAGACGCTGACCTTGTCGACTGAAAGATTGGCAGTTCAGCGGTTCGAATCCCTAGCGCCGCGTAACGGGGTGAGCTCCCGTTCCTTGTCCCAGCTTCTGCCAACCTAGCAGTTCGAAAGCACTTAAAAAAATGCAAGTAGAAAAAGAGGGACCACCTTTGGTGGGAAGGTCACAGCGTTCCTTGTGCCTTTGTTGTTGAGTCATGCCGGCCACATGATCACGGAGACGTCTTCGGACAGCGTTGGCTCTTTGGCTTTGAAATGGCGATGAGCACCACCCCTTAGAGTTGGGAACGACTAGCACGTATGTGCGAGGGGAAGCTTTACCTTTAAGTCCAGGACTACCCTTATTTCACACTTTTAATCCGTTTTTTCTTCTCCCTCTTTTACGCTGTGCTGTAGGCTCAGGCTTGTCTGCAGGAATCCTCCCAAAAGATCGATCTCTTTCGACTGGCTCTCGAGCAACTTCTGAGCCAGCTTTCTCCAGATGACCCAAAACGGGGGCTGATCAAGCAAGAGATAAGAGACACCTTCTCCCTTGGGGCCCAAGAGTCGCCCCCCACTTCGATCAGGCCCACGGCTCTCACAGGTATCTTTCCAGGAACTTATTCTCCAAAGCCCCCGAGGGCAGGACGAGAGACCGTGGGGTGGAAGCTCCTCGGAGGGGGGAGATCCAACCTGGAAGGAAGGAGAAAATTACTGACAGTGAGAACAATCCATTAGCGGAATGGCCTTTTTTTAAAATTTATTTTATTTTAATTTATTTATTTTGTCAAACATGTACAAGGTAACAGGTATAAGTATAAACACGGACATAGGAAATGAGTACAAATAAATGGGAACAGTAGGACAGGGACGCTATGCACACTGGTGCGCTTATGCACGCCCCCTTTACGGACCTCTTAGGAATGGGGTGAGGTCCACGGTAAACAGTTTACGGTTAAAGTTATGTGGGTTTGAGGCTGTAACAACTGAGTCAGGCTGTGTATTCCAGGCATTGACCACTTGGTTGCTGAAGTCGTATTTTCTGCAAACGAGTTTGGAACGGTTTACCTTGAGTTTGTATTTATTGTTTGCTCGTGTATTGTTGTGGTTGAAGCTGAAGTAGTCATTGACAGGGAGGATGTTGTAGCAGATAATTTTGTGTACTACGCTTAGGTCAGACTGAAGGCGGCGTAGTTCTAAGTTGTCTAAGCCCAGAATTTCAAGCCTGGTGGCAGAAGGGATTCTGTTGTGAGCAGAGGCGTGGAGGAGTCTTCTCGTAAAATATCTCTGAACTCGCTCAGTTGCATTAATGTCCGATATACAGTGCGGATTCCAGGCAGACAAGCTTTATTCGAGAACTGGTTTGGCAAAGGTTTTGTATGCCCTAGTTAGCAGTACAATATTACCAGAGAAGAAGCTACACGAGATTACGTTAACAACTGTTAATGCCTTTTTGGCAATGCTGTTACAGTGAGCTCTGGGACTTAGATCATTTGAGATGAGTACTCCCAAGGTCCTTGACAGAGTGAAGGTCGTCTACGAGGTTGTATCCACCCTACTCGTATTTGGTGTTCTGATTTTTGTTGCCAATGTGTAAGACAGAGCGTTCGTTGGTTGAGATTTGGAGTTGCCAATTGCACAACCATTCTGACGCATAGTCAAGGTCGCTTTGTAGGGTAGCAGCATTGTCGGTGGTGTTAAATAGTTTTACGTCATCAGCGAAGGCTTTGAAGAAGAGATTGGGCAACCCTTTGTCCAGGATAGGATAAGGATTTCTGCCTGAGCAGGGGGTTGGACTAGAAGACCTCCAAGGTCCCTTCCAACTCTGTCATTCTGTTACTCTGTTAACATTTCAATATTTGTGTGTGTCTTTCACCTTGGCGAATTCAAACCTTGATATCCCCATACGGTAGGATGCAATTAGCAGGCTGGGAGGGAGGAAATCACTTTGAATGAGAGGAAGTGCCAGTCCGGAGTTTTGTGTATGGAAAAAAAAAAAAACCCAGCCACAACGAAGTCTTAACTCTCATTTGACATACAAAACTCTGGATATTTTAAAAAGGAATAACGACATTCCCTTTCTAACGACAACCCGACTTTCCAGCAGCTATAAAGATTCAAATGCAAATTTTTCGAATTTGCCTGCACTAATTAAAGCCCATGGCATCAAACCCATTAAATCTGATTTTGTGTTCCAGCCTGTCTGCATGCAAATGAAAAGACAATAAAAATTGTGGATTCATAGATTACTGGAAGCAAAGAATACCATGCAGATTTTATTGTTTTTTTAATTTCCTTTCTTTTTCGTCCATTTAGATCATTTCCTTTCCTCTTTCTCCTCTCTTTCTCTTTTCTACCCTTTCCTTTCCTCCCCTTCCCCTTCATTTTTCCCCCTTCCCTTCCAATACCCCTTCCTTCCCTCTTTTCCCCCTTTTTCCCTTTCCCCCCTTTCCTTTCATCAAATTTCTACACCGCTCCTCCCCTACAGGCCCTGAGTCCTTCGGGAGATAGGGCGGTATATAAATACGATTAAATAAATAAATAAATAAATAAATAAATACAGTGACTCTGGCCAGCATTATTACATGAAAGTTTCTCCATTTTAGACTTAACAGCAATTTTTTTTTTACAAAATCAAGGAATGCTCTTATGTGATAAGGACAATGTTGCGGCATTTTTAAACAGATTGACTACGTTCAGCATAATAACAAAGTAATCTCACTTATCCTTAGAGGTTGTGTGTGTTTATGTGTAAACACTAAGTCAAATGGCAACAAAGCTGCAGACAAGTTTGCCAATTTCCACAAAAACTTCAAAGTACACCAAATAAACAGAAGTCTGTTTTCTGAGTATTGTAACTGGATCAGATTAGTCAAAGAACCAACATCTCTGTTCAATCCCAGAGGGATAAAAAAAAATACTATTTCTTTTAGATCTACTGGCTCATTCATCTGGATTTTCCATTCTAAATTATTGCGGTAAATATGAATAGAATAGAATAGAATAGAATAGAATAGAATAGAATAGAATAGAATAGAATAGAATAGAATAGAATAGAATAGAATAGAATTTTTTATTGGTCAAGTGTGATTGGACACACAAGGAATTTGTCTTGGTGCAGATGCTCTCAGTGCTAAATGATTTGAATAATCCCAGCAATTTTCTCATTCAATTACCGTATATATTTTGAACATTTTTTTCCTTACAATCCCCCTGAGCTATAAATTTTCCTGCACTCGTTAAAATTGCTCTTGGGTCTTTGAGTAATTAAGTTCATGCGCAGGGAATCATTTCGACAGATTTTAAGATTCTTCCCTGCAGCATATCTGCAGTGGCGTCCCGGAAAGTTAAGTCCGAGAGCTTAAACTGTGTCACTGGAGGTTTTCGAACATAGACAGTCCTTTGATCAGGATGGTATTAGATCTCCTGCCTTGAGCAGACGGTTGGGCTAGAAGACCTCCAAGGTCCCTTCCATCCTTAAACTTCTACGTTCCATGAAGTTGAATTGTATCTCTTTGGCTATAATTGTTCTACACTTTGTGGTTCTTCTCTTTGGCTCGCAGGTAGCCTTCAAGTACGTTTGGTCGGCTGTGAAAACCTCTTGGAGAAGATCTCGGGCCGTTCCCGTGTGGCCACTTCCTTGCCGGTTTCCATGAGCCCTGGGGACTTCAAGTTCTTGAGTCGGACGTGGGTTGGGGTCAACATCCCCGGCCGGGGGTCTGCGGGGAAGCTCCTTCGCCAGGAGGAACTCAGCAGTGAGTGTTGAAGACTCTCTGTGGAAATAGAGCCGAATCAGGCTTATTATCATTATTATTATTATTATTATTATCAGGCTTATAAAAGTGATCGGGAACCACTCTAAGATGGTGACGTGGGTAATAGATGCCCTGTAATCTGTTGTTCTAATTTTATTTTCAAACACCATCGGATAGGTGCTTTTTAGTTCCTGAATGAACTCAACGTGCAGGTAGTCCTCGAATTAACGACCGTAATTGAGCCCAAAACTGTTGCTAAGCAAAGATTCAAGGGAGTTTTGTCCCATTTTACGACCTTTCCTGCCACAGTCGTTAAGTGAATCCCTGCAAAGTTAGCAACACGTCGTTAAGCAAATCTGACTTGGCTTGTCAGGAGGTCGCAAAAGGGGATGGCGTGAGCCCGGGACGCTCAACCGTCGTAAGTACATTCCAGTTGCCGAGACTCTGAATTTTGATCCCGCGATCGCGGGAATGCTGCAACAGTTGTGTGAAAACTGGGTCCTAGGTCACTTTTTTTTACTGCCGTTGAAACTTTAAAACCGTCATTAAATAAATGCCAATGGTCTCTAAGTGAGGACTGCCCGCAGCGTTAGGGGGGGCTTGGCATAGGCTCTTCCCAAGGAGACATGGCACCCCAAAGATCTGATGTCAGCCCTGTTTCTTCTTTCTTCCTTTGGCAGGAGAAGTCCTTGCAGTTCTCAAAGTTGACAACAAGGTTGTGGGTCAGACCAGCTGGGGCCCGGTTAGCAGGCAAGCTTGGAACCAGAGTTTCACGGTCGAGTTGGAGAGGGTAAGACTCAGACAATCAAAGAAAGGGATGTTTTTTGGGAGTTTTTCCTGATCTCTCTTCCCTTCGCCCTGCAGTCTCGGGAGCTGGAGATCTCGGTCTATTGGCACGACTGGCGCCAACTCTGCGGGGTGGCCTTTCTGCGCCTGGACGGCTTCCTGGACAACGCCAGGCACCCCATGGCGGTTTCCCTCGAACCCCAAGGGACGCTCTTCCTAGAGGTGAGGGAGAGTTGGGTGCTTTTCCAACTTAACCAACATTCGGTCAGAGTTACAACTGACTTAGAACAAGTCCTCACTCAACGCAGCATCTCCAAGATCACATTATCAAAATTCGAGCAATTGGCAACTGGCATAAATTTACGATGGTTTTAGCATCCCTGAGGTCATGTGATTCTCTCTTTGTGACCTTCCCAGCTGACTTCCGACAAAATCAGGGAGGGAAACTCGATTCCCTTAACGGCCATGTGATTCACGTAACAACTGCACTGATGTGTTCAATAATTGTGGCAAAACGATTGTAAAATCAAGCCTGATTCAGTCAACGACTGTCTTGCTTAGCAACGTTGAAGTTGGAAGTCCACAAGTCTTGAAATTGCCTAATTCACAGCCATTGTTCCTCCTTCCTCCATAGGTAACATTCAGCCAGCCGGTCGTTGAGACCCACGCTAAGCTGCAACGCCAGAAGCGCATTTTCCCCAAACAGAAAGGTAATTACGGAGGAAGATAATTGATGCCAATATTTTCCCCTGCATTAAGAACTTCCATTGCATCATCCGATGACCATCATGGACAGTTGAACAGCTCTTAGAAGCTAGAACAGGGCTGGAAGGGACCCCGGAGGTCTTCTAGTCCAACCCTCCGCTCAAGGCAGGAGACCTTATACTTCTTCCCTGTCCATCAGAACTCAGACTGAGTTTTGAGGAGAAATGCTGGACATCCAGAATCAAGGATGGCCAGGAGGGTGGCTGGCCACCAGAAAGGCCCACCCAGACCTCGGGTTGAGCATCGCTGGCTTTGGTATCGTTCCCTGCAGGGAAAGAGTTTCTCCGAGCGTCTCAGATGAACGTCAACATTGCCACCTGGGGACGTTTGATGATGAGCCTTCTGCCCCCTTGCAGTTCCTTGAATGCTTCGAGCCCCCCTTTCCGAGGGTCTCTGCAACCAGATGTTGCTTCTGCAGCTGCTGCTGAGGACATCCCCAGGCCTTTGGGGACCAGGTGAGCCCAGTCTGGAATCTAGTTTGTTCAATCCATTGGTGGGTGATCTAGGAATGGAAGGCGGGTATTCCTCGACTTCCGACCAGAACCTCCGTTGCTAAGCAAGGTGGCTGTTAAGTGAGTCTCACCCAATGTTCCATTAGGATGGAAACTAATCAAGGAGAGAAGCAACTTAGAACTAAGGAGAAATTTCCTGACAGTTAGAACAATTAATAAGTGGAACGACTTGCCTGCAAAAGTTGCGAATGCTCCAACACTGGAAATTTTTTAGAAAATGTTGGCTAACCATCTGACTGAGATGGTGTAGGGTTTCCTGTCTGGGCAGGGGGTTGGACTAGAAGGCCTCCAAGGTCTCTTCCAACTCTGCTGTTGTTATTATTATTATTAAGGCGGCTGGGAAACGGTGACCCCACGGGCACAATGTCTTAAGTACACGCCAGTTGCCAAGAGTCCAGACTGCCTGTGTTTGGTGGATAAGGCGGATTTAGGCATTTGGAGAGAAAAGGAGAGTTTAAAAATGTAAAAAGAAATGTAAAAGTAATATTGAATTAGATAAAGTGGGAGGAATTATGGAATACAAATTATAAACTAACAATGTTGGTACCCTATAAAGAAAACATGTACACTTATAAAATATTTTATAGGTGGCACCTGCCACCAGCTAGATTGGCAAAGTTGTTCCTCCATCCTTCACCACTGTGTTAGAAATGTAAACACCAAAAGGGAACGTATTATCATATGTGGTGGTCCTGTCATAAACCAAAACAATATTGACAAAAAAATTAAATTACAAATAGAAGAAATTATAAATCAACATATAGAAATGAGGCTGGAAACATTTTTACTGGGAATAATTTCAGGGTCATATGAAAAAGAAATACAATATTTAATTATTCACATAATTACAGCAGCACGAATCGTTTAAGCACAGAACTTGAAAAAATAACAATATATACCATCTGAAGACAATGTAATTAGAAAAATCATGGAATGTGCAGAAATGGATAAGCTTACGAAGGAGATACAAGAAAAAGAGGAAAGAGAATATTTCCTAGTTTGGGAGAGATGGTATAAATGATTGGAGGAAAAGGGGAGGGGGAAAAAAGACAAGGAAAGATTAAATAACAGTTAAAGTAGGAGTAGAAATATAAGAACGAATGTATAAGTATTGATTACTGACGCGAAACTGTTGAAAAGAAAAAAGTGTTAATATATTTTGTGGTTTTTTTAAAAAAAAACCTGTTTAATAAAAATTATTTTTAAAAAATGTAAAAAGAAAAAATATCTCTTCCAAATCCAGCACTTCCCCTCCGGTGAAGCTGATCCAGAGAAATCAGCCGCCCCCTAAGCCCCCCCGCCTCTTTCTGCCTCTTTCTCGCAAGGAAACCGTCCCGTCTCCAGCAGATCTGGCGGTAAGTCTGGCTCGGTTCGGTTTGTCTTTTGGTCCAGATGACTTTAGGGTTCTATTGGGGAAGTTGTAGGTTCTGAGTACCTAAAGGTTATAAATTTGTTTGTTTTTATTATTTTATCGTTTTTATAAATAACCCAAGATGGTGGGTTATTTCTAATAAATATCTAATCAACTTTCCTCCTCCTCCTATTTTCCCCACAACAACAGCCCTGTGAGGGTGGGTTGGGCTGCAAGAGAGGGACTGGCCCCAAGTCACCCAGCTGGCTTTCACGCCTAAGGCTGGACTAGAACTTCCCATCTTTTGGTGACTGGCCCAGTGGTCTCCACTCCTTCCCTGTGTTTATAGGACGAGAAGGCTCGCCTCCGCCATGAAAAAAAAGGCAACTTGCCACAAACCAGCATCAGGTACGAACCGAAACGCGAGAGGCATTAACCAGGTTTTTTGGCAGGTGCTTTCAACCTCCTTTGCTGCAATCAGTACCTTCCTGCTGGCGGGTGGGAGCATCCGGCTGCTATAAAACCTCATTTAAAACAATAAAACTAATAAAAAAGAATCAAATAAATTAATGTAATATAATATAATATTCCTTCCCAGGAGGACCGCTCTGCGGCTTGAAGACTTCTGTTGTATGGCGGTGCTTGGGAGGGGCCATTTTGGAAAGGTAGAGTAAACCTAGAGTAGGGTCACAGAAATAGAGATCATGTGACCCTGGGATGCTGCAACCCACCCAAATTTTGATCACGTGACCACGGGGCAGGCTGAAGTGTTCATAAGTGTGAGGACTGATGGATGAGTCCTTTGCCAGGCGCCTGAAGTTGGATCATGTGGGAATGTTGTGATGGATAGTCGTATAAGTGCAAGAACTGGTTGCAAGTCTCCTTTTTTTTTTTGAGGGGGTGGTGGTGCTGTTTTAACTTCGAACTGTCGCTAAATGAATTATTTTTTTTTGTTTACATTTATACCCCGCCCTTCTCCGAAGACTCAGGGCGGCTTACAATGTATAAGGCAATAGTCTCATTCTTTTTGTATATTTTTTACAAAGTCAACTTATTGCCCCCCCAACAATCTGGGTCCTCATTTTACCTACCTTATAACCCACCACTTTGGGTTATTTATAAAGGGTGGAAGGCTGAGTCAACCTTGGGCCGGGCTCGAACCTGCAGTATTTGCAGGCTTTGTGTTCTAATAACAGGCTTCTCTATTGCCTGAGCTATCCCTTGGTTGCAAGTCAAGGACTACCCTTACAGCGAGCAGACAAGAATTGATGTGAAGTATTTCTTCATTAAAAAAAAAATGATTCGGTCATTTCAGCGTTTATGGGGCAGGTGCAAAGCTGCTGTGGGGGTGGGGGGGAAACTAGTTTTGATTTTGGCCCGTTCCCAAGAGGATTGGATGGTTATTTCTAGGTCTTGCTCGCCCGTCACAAGGCCACCCAAAAGCTCTTCGCCATCAAAGCCTTGAAGAAGCAGGAGATAATCAGCCGGGATGACCTGGACAGGTGAACATTGCTTAGCTTGTAAGATTTGCATTTGGTTTTTCCTCCAGAAAAGAGCCCTGAGGGCTTCTTGGCAGCTGGCCCAAATATAAAAAAAAAGACGACAAAGTCTGTTGGGTTGATGGTGGACTCGAATTCGGGTCTCCCTATAGTTAGCTCATCACAGTAGCCTTCAGCCGGGGGAGATTCTCAGCAAAACAGCTGGCCAGCTTGTTTGCCTAGAATGGCGTTTCTAAACTTTGGCAAGTTTTAAAAAGAATGGACTTCAACTCCCAGAATTCCCCAGCCAATTGACGTTAAGATAGATGGCCTTCAACTCCCAGAATTTCTCAGCCAATTGGTGTAAAGATGGGTGCATTCAACTCCCAGAATTCCCCAGCCAGCCTGCTTTAAGATTTGTAAAATGCTTAGCTGGGGGAAATTCATCTTAAATTCACCAAAGCAGAAAAATTCTGGCTTAAAAGAAAAATTACATTGCCAACTCAGTAAAAAACTTAAAAAGTTAATTATAACCGTGATTCTTTTTCAGGATGGAACTGAAATTGGAAGGTCTGTGATTCCAATTGTTGGTATTTCCTCTTTCTTTAAAAAAAAAAAGTAGTTAGTTTGTTTATTTGGTGAATATATACGCTGCCCATCTCATTCATGGGACTCTGAGCTGTCAAAAGTCAAAAACACAGGATAATGCAAAAAAAACCCACTCCCAAAACAAATAACAAATAATTAAAAAAAAAGCCATTTTATGAAAGGTGCTAGTCCTCATGAAAGTGAAAGAAAGTGAAAGAAAGGGGAAGGGGAAATTCCAGGAACAAAGGATATCTTTATTGTCTTTTGATGTTTCCTCAACATTTTTTTTTAAATCTCCGGCAGCTTGTATTGTGAGAAACGTATTTTTGAAGTCATCCATTCTTCCGGTCATCCCTTCCTGGTCAACATGTTTGCCTGTTTCCAGACTTTGAGTCATGTATGTTTTCTGATGGATTACGTTCCTGGCGGGGACCTCATGATGCACATTAGCTTCAACAATTTCTCGGAAGATACAGCTCGGTGAGTGGATGAAAATTACAGAACATAGAATAACAGAGTCGGAAAGGAACTTGTCCAACCCCCCCCCCCTGTTCAAGCAGGAGAGCCTAGACCAGCACTGTTGTTAAATTCAAACGTTCACTAGGTACCCCATCCTAAGTAGAGGACTAATTGTGTACCCTTAATTATGCTATGTGTTTGATCCTCTTCCCTTCCCTGTTCAATCATTTCAAAGGTTCTGCTCTGCCTGTGTTGTCTTAGGACTCCAGTTCTTACATGAGAAGACCATCATTTACAGGTAAGACATCTGAAATGCAAGAATAGAACTGTTGGCTTTCGTGCCTTAGGCAGGACTAGAACTCACCATCTCCTGGTGATTGACCCAAAGTCGCCTAGTGTCAGCTGCCACCTTACTCTTGCTTGTACTTTGCTACCATGCAGTGACAGACTGCCATGATCTTAGGGGAGAATGAATGGGAGGGGAAATGCTTGGCGGGTGGGGGGAAACGAAAGTAACTGTGCTGTATCTCCCTGAGACACTGCTTCAAGGTCACCTGGCTGGGAGAACAGAACCGCTGCACACCAACCTACAATTGAAGTGACCGTTCTGAAAACATCTTGCTTGAACCTGATTGGTCATGTGGGGATCCGTGATGGGAGGCAGTTAAAGGAGGAAAAAGTGGGACTTAAGATTTTTGGCGCGTGATTCTCAGTTCTGGCTTTGCATTACACTTAAGATTTTTGGCGCGTGATTCTCAGTTCTGGCTTTGCATTACACTTTTCTAAACTTTGTTGCCTTTCTCAACAAAGGGAGCCAAGGATTGTTTCTGTTCAGAAATTTAAGTGGTGGCAGGTCTGACACCTAACCAGCTTTCATACCTAGTGTGGGACTAGAACTCGCTGTCACCTGGTTTCTTGACCAGCACCTCAATCGTTCCACCAAGTTGGCTTTCTGTCTCCTTAATACGGTGGAGTCTTCCCTTTCTCCCTTTCACCTCTCTTTTCCCTGCCGCTCCTTCTGCAGAGATTTGAAAATGGATAACCTGCTCCTAGACGCTGAAGGATTTGTGAAGATCGGGGACTTTGGGCTCTGCAAGGAAGGTGAGGGCAAGGAAAGAGCTTTGCTTGGCGGGGGGAGAGGGTGGGATAGCTGTGAGTATTTGCAATCCAGTGAACAGGTTTGTTCAACTCTCGTTTATCCGGCTTCCCAGGTGTAGGTTTTGGAGACAGGACAAGCACCTTCTGCGGCACCCCAGAATTCCTGGCTCCAGAAATTTTGACGGATCCATCCTACACCCGGGCAGTGGACTGGTGGGGTCTTGGTGTGCTTATTTTTGAGATGCTGGTGGGAGAGGTGAGCTGGTAACCTCATGAGGTCTTCTCAAGCTACAAGAGGGATGGGGCTAACTTACTTCTTAAAATTAATTATTTCAGGGCTTCTTGGTTGAATTCCTCAGGCAAGAGTTGGTGACTTTGGGCCGGCCTACCTCATAGGGTTGTTGTGTGGAGAGGAGGCTGTTTTGAAATCCCCCCTCCCCCCCTTGGAAAAAAGGTGAGAAACCCACGGATTAAAACGGTTCCAAATTCTTTCCTTCCAAGTCTCCGTTCCCCGGTGACAACGAAGAAGAGATGTTTGACAGCATCATCAGCGAAGAAGTCCGTTTCCCGCGATTCCTCTCCGAGCTCAGCACTTCGCTTATGCACAAGGTAGCATTGTGGATTCGTGGTGGGGGTCCCACAGCAAAGTTTTGGACTGGATTGGAACCCAGACCCATTTTTGGGGGGGTTTTCGCTTCATTTTTTTCTCGTCAGCTTCTCCAAAAGTGTCCCGAGCGACGTCTCGGAGCAGGAGCGAAAGACGCCGAGGAGATCAAAATCCATCCGTTTTTCAAGGTATGGAGGTCCAGCCGTACGGAGGTCCAACCCTGATTGTTGTGGGCAACAGGCTGACTCTGTGAAGCGGTATATAAGTCTTAAGCGCTATTGCCAGTTGTAAACCACTCACATTTGAATGACACGACTTGTGGGGATGCTGCCTTCTTTGTAAGTGCAAGGAGTGGTCATAAGTCACTTTGTCTCAGTGCTCTTGTAACTTTGAACTGGTCTCTAATGGATGTAAGTCAAGGGCTACCTGTATTGTAATTTTGTGATGTCAGATCCTATGGAAGTTAAGCAATTTGAATGTTTGGGCCATTTTTGACTTTCTGTGTTGTTGTTTTTTTTCTCTCTCTCTCTCTCTCTTCCCCCCCTCCCCCCGCAGGAGATAAATTGGGCTGCTCTGTTCGCACGGAAGCTCAAACCGCCTCTGGTGCCCATCCTCAAAAGTGCTACCGACATCAGCAACTTTGACAAGGAGTTCACGTCTCAAAAGCCCGTCCTCACACCTCTGGAGGACGCCCCCCCTCTCTCCATCAAGGAACAAGCCCGGTTCAAGGATTTCGACTTCCTTTCCAAACACCTCCTGGACGTCTGAGTTTGGGCCTGATCCCTGCACTGCTGCTAAAGATCCCCCCCCACCCCACTCCCTCAGCTGCTGCTCAGAACAAGCTTTAACAGATCACGGTTTGGAGAAACCAACATTTCCAAGCACTGTTGGTTTTTTTTACATTTTTCCAGGCAACAATTTTAATCCTCTGACTCTGGCCCCAGGGACCGTCTAAGAACTGGTCAACTTCCATCGGTTCCCCGCTAATTCTGAATTGTTGGGGACGTGGGGCCAACAATTTACAGAGAAGAGATTTTATGCCGGATAGTTGTGAGTCTTGAAAAGGAATTATGACTTTATTGACAGCCTTCTGGAAGGCTGATAAAAACTGTGCGTGCAAAAGTAAGCCCTGCAATTTGGGGTTTGCTCTGAAAATCCATCAAAAATCCATTTTGCTGTAGGATCCAGTAGACTTAAGAAACCAATGGTCCATTCAAGGACCGTCTCCTCCATTAAGACAAGATGAGAGCATCCCAAAAGCAGGATGAGGACTACGGTTGTGTGTTTGGGAACCTCGTCTCTTCTCCAACCCCTCAAAGATTCTGTCTAGTGGGTCCAGAACCCTCCACGGAAAACCTAATGCCATTTTTAGACGTGTGTGACTGAAACCCAACACTCGACATTGTTCCTTGTCTGCATTTTATGATGAAACCTGGCTCTCCAAAAATGTAGTTTTGCTTTAGGGTGTAGTTTGTACTAAGTAGGTCCCTTTAAAGCTTGGCAACTTTAAGATGGGTGGATTTCAACTCCCAGAATTCCCCCCGAGACTGCTTTGCGAATTCTGGGGGTTGAAATCCACCCATTTTAAAGTTGTCCAGGTTGAGAAATATTGACCTAGAGCAGAGGTCTCCAATCTTGGCCTCTTTGAAGACTTGTGGACTTCAACTCCCAGAATTCCCCATCCACAAGTCTTACAAATGGCCAAGTTTGGAGGCTTATGATTTAAAGGTCGAAGTATTTGACCCACTTGGGGTCTCTTGGCCTCGCCTGCAACCTCCCAGCCCCAGAGGGTGGAAATTTGCTCCCCCATCCCGTTGGGTCCCACAGCTGGAAACTCTGCACATCTGGCTGAGCTGTCTCTGTCCATATTGGACCTCCCGTTAGGCAGGCGGCGGAATGATCGGCAGGCAGAACGCACGCTCTGATCAGCATGGAATTCGAACTCTATCCTCCCACCGGACGACTGCAAGAAATGTCCAGTGTTGCTTGCAAACAAAGTCTCCGTTCTTCCCGTGGCTTTGGAAACAAAGCCAGCCCTTTTCCTTGTTCCCAGACTCAGCTCAGGGCACACAATGCGCCTCTTTCAAGACGGTCCCTCCGTCAGGCCTCAGCTGCCTCGGTTTCCCCATCTGCTTCGCCTCTGGAGATGTCACTTTGGGGAGCCATTGAGTGAATTTATGAGAATACTATTTTTTCTTCTTCCTCTCCTCACCAGGAATGGGGTGCAAATGCCCTCCTGTTCGGAGGGAGGAGCGGGAGAGAGAAGAAACGCGATGCAAAATGCTTGTCGCCTTTCCGCCATTCACTGTGATGATTGAATTAATTTAAAATTAAACTCATTTCAATAAGAAAAGAAAAGCATGTTTTCTAAGATGGGGAAATCCTGCTAGCGTGATTGAGCAACTGCAAGAGGCAGGAAAGTTTCATTTTTTTTCCCCCAGTTGCAAATCCATGTGCTGGGCTACCTGGTGTCTCCAGTCCTGCTGTGGATGATAGGAATTGTAGTATGACGTACCTGGGAGCATGTGGTGATGCCGAAGAGCTCCGTGCGAGTTTGGTACGACAGAAATGATTTCCATAGTAGCCTTCAACTCACTGTTCGGAACAGGATTTCTCTTGCTAAGCAGCAACAGAACTGAGTCAACTGAGTCACACCGGCTTGGATGAGCCTTTTTGCCACGGTCACTAAGCGAATCACTGCAGTCAAGTGAATCATGTAGTTGTTAAGTAAACCCCATTAAAAATACAATGGGAAAAATTTCTCAGGGAACAGTTCTGAATTCAGTGAAACACCTGTGAATTTTTCCCATCGTATCCTACCAGCTCTGAAACAAAGGCCTTAATTTTATTATTTAACACCTTTCTATAAAAAAATATATATTATTTAACACCTTCGTGCCTTTTTTTTTAATTGAACACGAGCAGATTCACAAAACTCCCTCAGCCCCATTGTGATTTGGGAGTTTACCGAGGGAAACCCTGGCCAGTTTTTTATTCCATTTCTTACACTCTCTAGGTCGTAAGTGTGAGGCGCGGTCTTAAGTCACTCTTCCCCAGGGCCATTATAACTTCTAACGGTCGTTAAAAAGAAATAGTCAAAAACAAAAAAATATATAATAGGTACAAAAAAAGCGGAAGACATTTTTAAAACAGTATGGTAGGTCATTACAACTGTAAAGATTTTTCTTTTCTTTTCGCCAGCATTATTGTTTTGTTAGGCAAGAAGGAACAAAATTGGACGTGGGAAAATGACATATTTAAGCCCTGCCCTCCCATCTCTTGGCACACGCCCCTCCCTGAGCCAACAGAACGCATCCTTTGATGCAAGCTTCGGTCTTTTATTAACATTAGTGTTGGATTAAAATCATTTTTTCTTAAGCTCTTAAACCTCACGGCCAGCGGTGAAGCTGCCTTGTTGTTACTTAGCAAAACCTTAAGCTCGGCTTCCAAGGAGCGTCCGTCTCTCCGGCCTCAATTCGATACGAACATCCGGCCAAAACCCGCCTTCTGATGTTTCAAAAGCAGCTTCGTCTATGGCTGCCTGCATCTCCTTCCTCCTCCTGCCCCAACTCTGTAGGCTTCCTTTGGTTCTTCTTCGCAGCAGTTGCCCAGATCTCCGTATCTCCAAATCTCAAAGCTGAACCTCCAGTTATTAGGGTTAGGGTCCCCCATCGGCTCACCCCAACGCGACCCGTCAGATTTTAGCCTTTGGTTAGAAGAGGTGAAAACAAATCCTTCACCTAGTCAGGGTGAAGAGAGACCTGGCGCTTCGGCGTCATCTCCAAAGCTTCCGTTGTGACTTAAGACCCGGTCGGTCCGATCCGTCTCTCGAAACCCTCCTGGCTCTCACACCAACTCGCTTTCTTCTGAAGGGTAGAGTTTCTCCCAGGCCATCAGGCGACAGGCGCAGAAAAACCTCCAGAGGTTGAGCAGGATGCCCTGGTCAAAGGGGTTCTCCACCTTGCAGTGTTTCAAGTAGGAAATGCGATGGCGGGACATGAATTCCCAGGTGGTGGTGTTGCAGGAGACGAGGTAGAGGTGGGAACCCAGCAGCAGCGTCGCAATCACGGTGCAGATGATGAGGAGGAGGAAGGAGAGGAGGAGGAGGAGGTGGCACTGGAGCCAGAGCCAGGAAAACGACTGGAAGTTCAGGCCGGACCTTTTGAAGAGGAGAGAGAGAGAGAAAGAAGTGGAATTTGGGAATGACTGTTGGAATATTGCTAGTGCTTGGCTTAATGGTACTTTAAAAAAGGTGATTTAAGGACCATTTTTCTCACAACCGTCCTAGCATCCCTGTGATCACGTGATCAACATTCAGATGCTTGGCAACTGGCGTGTACATCTGCCTGTTGCATTGTCCCCCAAGTCACGTGATCCCCTTTTGCAACCATCTGACGAGCCAGATTGACTTAACAATTGTGTGACCAGCTTAACAACCGCAAAGCTGGCTGGGGAATTCTGGGAGTTGAAGTCCACAAGTCTTAAAAGTTGCTGAGTTTGGACACATCTGCTCTAACACAAAAGCTTTGTTTGTATCATTGGAGTGAGGGCACCGTGGACGGGAGCAGCCTGATTTTGATGAATGATGGAAGAGATGCCACCGTTCCCCCTTCAGACCCCCAGCACAAGGGTCCCCGATCCCCTGGGGCTTTCTTGCCCGTTACTCACCAAGCCACCTGCAGAGCCCAGAGCAGGACGGCGAGCTGCACCCCCAAGTAGAGTACGAAAAAGGGGTGGTTCCTTTCCCCGATGCAGTTTTCAATCCAAGGACAGTGATGGTCGTAGCGGCGGACGCACTGCTGGCACGCCTGGCAATGCTTGGCTCGCAAAGGTTGCTGCAAAGTGGCAAAAGGCATCCTGTCACACTCGTTTCACCTTCACTGAAGGCCCTTCAATATAGCCTGGATGGCCAATCAGTCGGAGATGGCATAGCGGCAGGTTGGGGGGGGGGGTCAGACTGGATGAGCTTCAGGATCCCTTCAAGCCCTGACATTCTATGGCCAAGTCCTACTCTTGACACTGTTTTTCCCACCCTTAAACACCTCAGCATCAGAAATCTTGGGGGAAATTCCACCTACAAAGGAGAATATTTGACGCTCAGGGTTGAACTGGCACTGATGATGTTCCCTAGTTGGGTCATGAACCATCTGCAAGAAAACCAACAAGCTCCGAGACTCTTCAAAGTTCAATGGGGAAGCAGTGAAATCTGTTCCGTGAGTGGAACTCCTCAGGCCTTCACGAGGGCCCATTGCAATGCCCTGGCAACATTCAAAGTGGTCGCCGCGACACAAAAAAGAGATTCTGGAAAGAGTGCAGAGAAGAGCAACCAAGATGATTAGGGGGCTGGAGGCTGAAATACGCGATGAACAGTTGCTGGAATTGGGTATGTCTAGTCTAATGAAAAGGAGGATTAAGGGAGACATGGTAGCAGTCTTCCAGTATTTAAGGGGCTGCCCCAAAAAAGAGGGAGTCAAGCTTTTCTCCAAAACCCTTCAGGGCAGGACAAGAAGCAATGGGTGGAAACTATTCAAGGAGAGAAGCAACCTAGAACTAAGGAGAAATTTCCTGACAGTTAGAACAATTAATAAGTGGAACTACTTGCCTGCAGAAGTTGTGAATGCTCCAACACTTTGAAATGTTTAAGAAGATTTTGGATAACTCTTTGTCCAGAATGGTATAGAGTCTTCTGCTTAAGCAGGGGGTTGGACTAGAAGACCTCCAAGGTCCCGCTCATCCCTATTATTCTACGATTCTATCTATGGTCTCTCTCAAGCAATTTCCCCAGGAAACTAAGGCCTACCTTCACCATGCAGTATCCACACCGCCTGAGACGAACGTTGGGAGCATCGGAAAACGTTTTGGCTTTCTCTTCTCCGGCCATTGAGCCCTGTCAAAATTATATCAAATAATCTTGAGCAAAAATTGAAACTTACCTATAAATCCCCACGTATCTTTTTTTGAAAACACACCTTTAAATAAATTGGGACTAAAAAAAAAATACAGTTGACGTACAAGTTCTCTTCAACTTAACTACCATAATGCAGTCAGCTGATTCTGGTTGTAACTCACGACCGTCATAAAACGGGTCACCCATACGACTTACCAGATTTTACAAACTTTTCGCAGTGGTCGTAAAACAAACTCTGCAGTTGTAAAGTGAGCCAACTGTTCACGATTAACAATGTACTTGTTAAGTGCATTTTACCACGCTTCTTACCACAGTTAATCAATGCCGTTGCTAAGTGAGCCACACGGTTGTTACGTGAATCCGGCTTCCCCCCCACTGACTTTGTTTGTCACAAGCTTGCAAAAGGGGATCACGTGACTCCCCTGGGGACACGGGGAGTCAGTTGCCAAAAGTTTGAATTTGGATCACGTGACCACGGGGATACTGCAGAAGTCGTAAGGGTGAAAAACGTGCCTAACTTACTCTTTTCAGTGCCATTGTAAGTCTATGGTTGTAAGTTGAGACTACCTGTATAGACTTTGCCCTCAGTTAGTGGCCACGCTTGGGATGGGAAATTCTGCCACTTAAGTGAAACAGTCCCTAAGTGAAGCTGTGATGGAGCTTATGACCTGTCTTCAGTTTTCCCTCGCTTTACACACCTGCCAAGGTGAGAGGACTGCGTGTAACACAATGCTTTGCCTCCACCGAGGGTTTCAATTTCATACCCTTTGAACTCCCAACAATACTCCAAAGTATTCCCAGTTTTTCCTTGAGGGATCTACCCACCTTCTCATCCCCGCCGTCGTCCTCAACGTAGCCTGGATTCATGAGTGACACAACAAAATACAGGACGACGGATGAGAGAACCAGCAAGGTGAACGAAAGAGGCTGGAGAAGTTTTCCCTGCTCAAGTTGTCTCCGGAGATCTGGAAGAGGAAGACAAACTGGAAATCACGATTAAGAATCAAATGGTGTCTTGGATCTTGGGGCAGGAAGGAAGCCCGCCTTTATTATTTTTACAAATAAGGCAGCAAACAAGTCGAACATTCTTCCTCCTCCTGTTTTCCCCATAACGGCAATCCTGCGGGAAGAAATGTCAAACCATAAAATATTTTTTAAAAAAACAAACAAACAATGAAGTTTCTGTTCTAGAACAATAGAGTGGAATCCTGAAATCTTGCAGGATCTGTTTCTTGACCTGGCCTCCCTTATGGTTCATTGGAGAGGGCGTAATCTTCAAATGATTAGAAATAATTTCCGTTCATTCAATATAACAGGCCAAAGGCTATCAGGAGGCAAAATATCCAGGCAGGATAAACCACCTCAGAAGCTGGAAAAGCCCCTCTGGACCAATTCGATGCTCCCAGACTAGGTTCACACAACCACTCAACCCCCCTTGAGCGAGATTAAGAGAAACACAGGTGCCCCTTTCACAGGAGGTGCAATGCCCATGGCCAGTCAGCGCACAAACTCTGGTTTAAAGCAGAGAAAAACTCTTTTCAGCCAGGCAGCTCAGAGTGTGAGAAAACTCAAGACGGGTTGTGAGAAATGGATTTATTCCTGTAAAGAATATAGCGGAAGTAACTCTGCGTTGTACCCTTACTGTAACCTGAGTTAACCTGAGCTATTTTAGCAGTGTAAGACCTTTAATAAGGGGAAGTTTGTGTAACGCCTGATCTGAGGAAACAAACCATAAAATGATGTTTTGTACCCGTTGACCTAAGCAAAATCATATTCCATTAATTGTTCTGTAAATGACATAAGGGGGAAATATGATCTCTTTTTTTGTGTGTCCCCCCCAAAAAAAGGGAGGGGCAGCGAGCAACACGCGTGCACTTTGTACTAATCCGTAATCAGGTTGGCACAATCGCGCCGGTCCTTTGACGGGAGTTCTCACTTAGGGTGGAGGGAACCACCCGTGGTTCACCTAGATCGTGGTTACCTTACGCTCAACAAGCCACGATTGCTCCCCCGTGGCTTGGTTTGGCGGAGATCCCCCGCGATCTCCCGGGCATTCGCCCAAATCTTCCTGCTGCTCCCCCCCCCCCCGAATCAACCCCCCACCCCCAGAATTGGAGGGGGGGAGGGAAGGTCTCACCTGTGTCGTGCAGGAAAAGCCCCACCGTGACGCCCCAGCTGAGCCCCGTCTGCGCCGCCCGCACCGCCCACCCGCCGCCCGCGGGCGCCCCCGGCCGCATCCTCCCCGCCGACCCGCGGCTACTAAGTTGCCCAAACCGGAAGCGCGGAAGCCCCGCCCCCCCGCCAGCGGGAGGACGGGATTGGCGGGCCAAAAGACAGAGAAAAGGCGTGTCCGGGAACGCCGCGAGCTGATTGGCTGGAGGCAGCTGGGAATGTTGCAAGTTCTCCTTTGCGAGGAGGACTCGCCCGACGGAGGGGCGGGGCGGGGGGGGGAAGCGATCGGGGAGGACTTCGACTCCTATAATCCCCTGCGGGCGAGGATTATGGGAGTGGGGCATCCTCCGCAGTGGGGAGAGGAGCCCACCTCACAGGGTTGTTGTTGTTGTTGTGGGAAAACAGGAGGAACCACCATTAGGTAGGTTGGCTGCCTTGAGTGGAAATATGGTGAAATAAAGGTGGGATTTAAAAAATAAAAATAAACGTTCGCCATCCAGGGTTCGCAAAGGTGTCATCCTACCATCAGGAATTTGGTAAGGGGATCTTCAAGGTCATCTAGTCCAACCGCACTGAGCACGACGAGCTCATTCCTTGCACAAAACACTCTGGCCATCTCAAACAGAGCAGCGAAAGACTTCCCGTCTTTCCAGAAATGCGATGCACAACGCCCATCTCCAAATGTTGTTTTGGAAACACACTGGAGATAATTCGCACTCCCATACGTTATTCGGAAGTCAAATTGAAAACACCGCATGGTTGTCGTTTCAAATGATTTTCTGCTAAGCCCAATTCTCTTTGCTTGGAGAAAAGAAACCCATAGGCCACCAACGCCTTCCCATTTCACATTCTTTCAAAAGCCCCAGGAGAAATTTGACCTTTTTTTAATCAGCAAAAATGTTGAAGTATTTTTAGAGCAACCCAAGGACTCTTCTTGACAGACATAACAAACCACAGACCGCACCTAGCGAAAAGGGAGAGCCCTCCCTCCATTTGATCTGTTTTCCTCCAGCCAAACCAAAATCGGGGAGAAAAATCTCTTTTGACTCCTTCATCCTCGGTAAAATTCAGTTTTATTTTAAAGGTAAAATATATCGGTGAAAGACCAACTTTCCTTGCAGATCAATCCGGAAGATTGTACTATATGTGAACCAACGTATTCACGATGAGCCCAAGAGAATAATTGTTTTCCTCGTTTATTGATGACATATAACAGCAAACGGAAGAATTAATAACTGTCCAGAATAAAAACCTTCGCGTCACAGATATAGGACCAAGGAAAGGCTCTTCGAAATGGAGAGGATGGGGGAAATTAGCTTAGTTAAATTTACAAAGGATTTTCAAACAGCTCCCAGAAGCTACAAATCCAAACAGCAAAATGATGCCTTTTCTTTGTGACTTTCCTCGTCTCTGTTAAGCAGCTCCATTTTCCATTCTTTCTCCTGAAGGCAAGGAAATAAAAGTCCTGGAAGCCCCTCCTTGAAGATCTAACAAATCCACACCTTAAGATGCGTTTTTCTAGACCATGGAAAATTCAGGATTTATTTTTCTTCTAAAAATCAGTCACAGCCTGCCTTTCTTCTGGACTCAAGGGGCACAAATATTTCTCCTTGTTTAGGTCCTCACGAAGCCAGGATTCCTTATTTTGTTAAATTCGTTTGCCGCCCATCAACCTGGGCAGGGCGGCTTACAAACATTAAGCCAGGTTGCTCCTTCCACCAACTGACACTCAACTAACTTAGTTTTTCTCAGCCTTTTGAAGGTGGGTGGACTTCAACTACCAGAATTCTCAGTGATGGCTATGCTGACTGGAATTCTGGGACTTGGAGTCCACCCATCTGGGAAATTCCCTTTTATCAGTAAGGTCACCAGGAATCAATTCCTTCTGCCTTGCACTCACGAGAAAGGTTTTACCACGAATCTTGCTCTATGAAGGAAGATAACATCTACAGGTAGCGTCTATCTATCCAGAAGGAAAAATAGATAAATTGATAAACTGATAAATTTGAGGGCACGATTAGGAGAACTGTATGAAAAGGAGAGTTTTTGGGTGGGTTTTCTATGCCAGATGTTTTCTGGGGCCCAGATGTTGTAAAGATGTCTTCTGTTGACTCCAGTCAAAGGAAGACTCAGCTTACATCCACTCAGAATGTCATAAACCACCTCAGGAATTTGCAGGAAATATCTTCCAAGATCCCATGGCAGTTGCGGAGGAGAGCTGGAGTATGCAAATACAATGGGCTTCCTTAAGATCATCTATGCTTTTTGGCTTGCTGAAGACGGAGCCAACAATCCTCCACAGAATTGTTCCCCGACTTGGTGCCCGCCAGATGTATGGGATAGCGGTACCCATCACGCTTCCCAGGCCAGGCATTATTTTAAAAACTTCCTAATTAGGTATCATTCCAATTCCTTGGAATATTCTAACTCCAAAAACAGCCGAAGTGTTTTGAAAAAAAATCCAGACAAATGAGGGACTTTTTTTTTAAAGCTTATTTGAAGGCCACACACTGCAAAGAGTGGAAACCTTTTCAACCTCTCCTGTCTGTCTTTGATTAGAAACCCATCAATAAAAGAAATTATTTAAAACTCAGGGTTGAAAGGAGGGGTCCTTGGTGGTGCTCCCTGAGCTTGGCTGTTCTCACCCAAACTAGATAACAACTTCAGTGCTGGAAGGAAGAGAGAGAGAGAGAGAGAGCAAACCCATTCCCTTCCAGCCTTGATGATGTTACTTAGCAGGGTGCCAGGAAACAACCAAGCTGAGAGAGCACCAAGGACCCCTTAAACCCTGATCAAAAAAAACCTCTGGTCCTTTTACCAAAAGCATTTTGCACATTCAGCTTATCCAAAGTAGTAGCAGCAGCGGCAGCATTAATGCTATGATTTGAAACGTGTCCGTCACTAAGTGGACAAGCAGGTTAAAAACTGGCCAGGCTACACCGTTGAAAGAATCACCATCTGCTCCCTATCAAGAGAGAAATCGCATTTTTTGCAGAGGGATAGATAGGCCCTGCAACCTTCGGAACTGCAGTTTTTAACTCGCAAGGGAGAGAAAACATTTCATTTTCACAATGGCCTGCATTCCTGTGCAAGAACAAGAGGGGGAACCCCCCGCAAGATTTAAGGCCAGGTTTAGAGGTACACCTGGGATTAAACCCAGGGCCTTCTGCCCCACACTACCCTCCCATCTCTTTTGCTAGCTTCTCTTTCCCAGGAGCTCAAATCCAAGGCAGGAGAGCAACTGGGATATTCGCTGTTGTGTCTCATTCTCCAGCACGCTGTCCAATTTAAGAAATCCGAGTTGATTATGTACCTTGGTGGTCGACAAGGAATCAATCAATCAACTGCATAAAACCAGGATGCGAGAAGGGACCTCGGAGACCATCTACTCCTTCAACTCCATTTCTGAATATATTTTAAAAAGGATATCCGAACATAAAAATTACAAGTTGGATGCACATTTGAACCGAAAACAGGCATTCTTTTATGCGAGTATCAGAGAGAAACTCTCTCCTTCATCCAAATGCTTGTGTTAAAAACTGCTAATTTGTGTGTGTGTTTTTTTAAGGAAGCCTGTGTAAATAGAAGGAGGGGCATTTTTACAGACTTTAAAACTTCTTTTAAAAATATATACATGTAAGTCTGGTTTTGCAACCAGTTAGCCAAACCTTCCTCGGTTTGTCACCGATACGGTCCAAAGGTGGCCCCCTCCATCAAGTGCCGAGATGTTTGGGAGATTCTGCCATGCTGTACGCTCCCTGCTGGAGCCCGGGAAGGAAGGAAGGAAGGAGAATCTGAATTTCGCAAGTTTTAATCTACATTTGCAAGGTCTTCTGATGCAGACACACAAGCAGCTTCCAAAGAAAGTTTAAGCCAAGAGGAAGACTTTGCTTTTTCCTGGCTGGAGTGAGTGAGCCGTGGTTTTTTGACTTGGCCTCGAGAGTCTCAACCTCACGCGTGTGTCGTCCAGGGAGTGAGCAGCTATCTCTGCCCTGTCTTCAGAGCACAACAACAGGTTTATTCCCACGCCTGACACTTTGCAGAGAGAAACTACGACTAAGTTTAACCCCTTCTCAAAGCTCGAAGTGTCTGGTCACAGCAATAACCCTAAAGGACTTGCAGGACTGACAAGGATGGGCCATTTTTCCCCCTCCTGCTCTTTAAAACTCCCAAAGCGACCACCAACCAACGCCCTGCACTCAAGTCTCCCGCTGTATCTGGAGGGTAGATCGGTTCTGACCTACCTCAGTTATTAACCGGCCCAAATTTCTTCGCTGCTTTTGCAAGGAAATGGAGGAGATTTCGAAAGAGAGAGCAAGGCCATCCCGTTCCCCCTTAGTGTTCCGATCGGAGCGCTCCGAGGCCATTCAGGTGAGTTGACAGCACCCATAATCCCCAGCCCCACAATCCTTCCTGGCCTGGGATGAGCAGCTTCGCCACGCCTAAAACTTTTAGCACCCCCCTGGGGGCATTGCAAAAGGGAAAGCGACCCTCGGCCGAAGGGCAGCACTGCGATTCCAAGGAGATCTTCGTGCTCTGTCGAAAAGCTCCACAGATACACAACAGCGTGGATTTTCACTTCATACAGTCATGATACACACACACACACACGCGCATACGTACACACATACACACACAAACAAAAACACCAATCGGTACTTTTTAAACACCCTCCCCCCTTTCCTATCTCAAACTCCACCTTTAAAGGGAAGCGACTGTAGTGTGCAAAAAAAAAATGGTCCCTCGAAGACGACTGCTCAGGTGTGGTTTCTCTAAAAAAAACAAAAAACGTTCCCCCCTCCCCCCTCGGTTTCCTGAGCCTCTCTCGTCTTGCTAACAATGTCCAGGTACGCACATTTCCAACACACCCCAGCACGCACTAAGGGCTTCTTCTGCCAGCTAAGCTGATGAGAAGAGACAGTCCAACTTATGTACAGGTGAATTGGGGAGGAGGCAGGCGCAGGAGAGAGCTGCCCCTGGGACTCCACACCTGGCTCTATCTGGAGGTGTCCATGTTCTCATCCGTAAAGTGATTGCAGTGTTCAATGACCTTCCTGGTACGGGAGGGAGAGAGAGAGAGAGAGAGAGAGAGAGTTTAAGACGCAGCCAACTGCCATCACCTCCACTGGGGAGTTTCTTAGTTTAGGGCAGAGAGTGGAGATGGGGCAAAACTGCGGGAGGGCAGAAAAGTTTGGGAAAAACGGGGGCCAGCTGCAATTTTTAATTTCGCCAGCTGTGATGGATGAGGACCGACAACATAGTTCCACTGTTCTCTGGTCAGAAATGCCAGGAGGAGAAGGGAAGAGGAGGAGAGGAAGAGGAGGAGGAGGGGGAGGGGTAAATAGGGAGGGGAGGGCGAGAGAGCTCACCTTCCCATCTCCTGGGTTTCTGGCCTTGCAGATGCCATCTGAATCATGTCCTGCAGGAGCTGAAGGCCCCCTTCTTTGATCAACAGGGGGCAATATTTGTCCGCTGGAGATGGAGGCAGAAAGAGGAAGCGGTGAGGGGCTGGAGGTCACTCTGAAAAACTGGCTCTGTATCTCCCCCCCAACCAACTCCCTTTGTAAGATGCCCCCTCCCTCAGCCAGATCCAAATCCCCTCCACTGTGGCTCTCTTTGGGCATGCAACAGCCCTTTGGAGAGACACCTCGGAGGCCCATTTCCTGCCCAGCCCACAGGGGGTCCAGTTTTACCCAAAGGCTCTTTGGCTCTCGTGCTTTGGAGGAGCTCAAAAGGTGGAATTGGGGCAGGAGAGGGGAAAAAAACCCTGGAAGGAGTGGAGGAGACTTACGGTACACGGAGACCAAGTTGAAAAGGGCCCACGTGGCCCAGTGTTGGCTGACGGGGGAGACCCACTGAGGGAGGAGCCTCAGAATTGGTTCAAAGGACCTGTTCGAATGACCACAAAAACTAGATTAAGATCAAGGCGGTAAAATGGAAGGGAGGGAGGGAGAAATTTAGGCAGGCGGAAAGAAGGAAAGGAAAGGAGGGAAGGAAGAAGGAAGAGAAGGGGGGGAGGGAGAAATGTAGGTAGGCAGAAAGGAAGGAAGGGAGGGAAGGAAGAAGGGAGGGAAGGAGAGAGGGAGAAATGTAGGCAGGCAGAAAGGAAGGAAGGAAGGAAGGAAGGAAGGAAGGAAGGAAGGAAGGAAGGAAGGAAGGAAGGAAGGAAGGAAGGAAGGAAGGAAGGAAGGAAGGAAGGAAGGAAGGAAAAGAAGGGAGGGAGGGAGAAATGTAGGCAGGTGGAAAGGAATGGAAAGGAGGGAAGGAAGGAAGAAGGAAAAGAAGGGAGGGAGGGAGAAATGTAGGTAGGCAGAAAGGAAGGAAAGGAAAGGAGGGAAGGAAGGAAGAAGGAAAAAAGAGGGAGAAATGTAGGCAGGCGGAAAGGAAGGAAAGTAGGGAGGGGGGAAGGAAGGAAGAGAAGGAGTGGAGGGAAGGAGAGAGGCCTCTTGGGAGTTATTTATAAAAATAGTAAAGAGGAGATACAAATAAATAAATAATGAAAAAAAACCCGAGCACCATCCTTCTATTCTAAAGCAGGCAGAAAAGCCTGAGCAGAGACCCAGGTGAATCCAGCCGACCTGCTCACCTGTAGTTAATGTTTCGCCTGGAATTGACGTCCCAGCGTTGAATTGCCGCCCACATTCGGTCCACCACCTGGTCCCTGCTGGGCTCAGCGATCAGCCAGGCCTCCGGCCCGTCGAACATGATGTGGGAAAGGACCCCACAGGCGTTATACGACACTTCGATCCCGTCGGCTTCGCTGTCTAATAAATTGCTGCCGCAAAAACATGTTCCAGAAGTCAGGATTTTGGTCCCCAAATGCTGCGAGGCCAGGACCCCTTTAAAAAAACCCACCATCCACACAGCCCAAAACGATTGCAAACTTGGAAGGGACCACAGAGGTCATCTAGTTCGGCCTTTTCCCACTTTGCCCACTTGACGTCCACAGGTTAGCTTGGAAACTCCAGGACTGAAGTCCAGGTAGCCCTCTACTTGCAACTGGCCACTTAGTGCATCTGACGTGCTGACGGAGCCCCCTAAAGCTATTTGCACCCCGGTTTCAAAGCTCTGACTTTGGCCCCCTCCCTCTGTTCACATGAGCCAGGTTTTGGGCGTTTCCAGCACCCCACTTACGAGTTTTGCCAGAGCAAATGAAGGGGTTTGCTTTGTGACCGTTTTGAAAAAGATTGAAAAATCTGGTGATTCGCTTTACGACCATCATGGCTTATAAATATCACTGCCGGGTTCAATCACGGTCGTTAAGTTGAGGACTATCTGTACCCCAGAGAAATTAACAGCAGGCCAGTGAAAGTGGCCTTTGATGGCGTTTTTCCTGCCTGTCCTTGCTTACATTTAGCCTCAGCTGGCCGACTTCGAGGTGCAATAAAAATAAAAATTAAAGAGAGGAGGTTGGACTAGAAGACCTCCGAGGTCCCTTCCAACTCTTGTTCTTCTGTATTCTCAACTGAGTCTCAGGGGCAAACAGACTCCCTGGGATTTCAATCCAAAACATGCAGGATTTTTGAAACTGAACCGGGGAAAATAATTGCCCGTTGCTTAGATGCGTCCTCGGTGCTGTTAGATTCCTTTCAGCATTTCTGGCTAGGCCTTCGTGACCAGGTTGGCTCCAAGAGCCCCCCCACAGCTGCCCTTTTCGCCCCACCGCCGCGATGCAAGGGAGGGGTGGTTCACCTGAAGACGGTAATGAACTGGGAGGTCATAAGCTGAGGACGGAGAGCTTGGACTTCGGCTACGTTGCCTAAAAGGCCCAGCATGTTGCGGTGCAGCTCCTGCTTGTTCGGAAACTCCTGCAGAGGAAAAAAGCCAGTCCATCGGGAACGGAATCTCGGCAGTCCAGACAGCCATGGAATGACAGGACCCTAAACAGGTAAGTCCTCCACTTACGACCACAAGGGGAGCCCAGAATTTACGCAGCTGAGCGAGACATCTGCTATGTGTGAATTTTAAGCGGATGGATGGATGGAGAAGGAAGGGGCTCCGCCACCCCGTTTGCCAAAATCAAGCCAAGAAACCCAATCAAATTTGGACGCTCACTTTCAAGCACTCCAGGAAGAGTTTCATGCCGCTGTAGTTCAGGAACATCTCGCAGTTGCTGGGCGTTTCGTCGGTGATGTTCCACAAAGCGCTCCAGGAGAACTCCATCACCTGATCGCACTGCCCGAGCCGAGGAAGACGAAAAACAACGTTCATTGCCAGGAACAAAACGCGAGAGGAGGGAGACTCTGGCGGAAGCGGTGTGGCACAGGGGTTAAGGGGGCAGTTCTGCACTCTATGAACCGCGGCGGCTCAGTGGTTAGAGCGCAGTACTGCAGGCTACTTCTGCTGCCTGACGGCTGCCTGCAATTTGGCAGTTCGAATCTCATCAGGTTGACTTAGCCTTCCATCCTGGTGAGGTGGGTAAAATGAGGACCCCAAATCATTGGTGGCAATATGCTGACTCTGTAAACCGCTTAGAGAGGGCTGTAAAGCACTATGAAGTGGTATATAAGTCTAAGGGCTATTGCTAAGTGGGAAGGGAGGGAGGGAGGGAGGGAGGAAGGAAGGAAGGAAGGAAGGAAGGAAGGAAGGAAGGAAGGAAGGAAGGAAGGAAGGACCGTGGTGGCATAGTGGTTAGAATATAGCATTGCAGGCTGACTCTGCCCACTGCCAGGAGTTCAATCCTGGCCGACTCAAGGTTGACTCAGCCTTCCACCCTTCGGAGGTGGGTAAAACGAGAACCCAGATTGTTGATAGGCTGACTCTATAAACTGCTTAGAAAGGGCTGTCAAGCACTGCGAAGCGGTGTATAAGTCTAAGGGCTACGGCTATTGCTAAGGGTTAAGGGCAGGGTCCAGAAAGCCTCTCAGCCATGAATACATCCTGGGAAACTTCACCCCCTCCCTCTCTCTCCGTCTGGCCAAACTCCCAGGGGGGAAATGGACGGCAGGAGGGCAGAGTATCCCCCTTGGCTCCAGTGGTGGTAATGGGGTGGGATATAAAACCAGGAAATCCGAAACTTACTATTTTATCCCCCAGCTTCTTCTGAATCAGCCTCAGCATGGTCTGTCGGAAGAAAAGAGCGAAGAAGTGAGTTACAGAGGGTGGGGGCAGGTGGGCTGAATGGCAGAGGATGCCAATGGAAAGGTTTAGACTGAGCCCTTGGATGGTTTGAGGGGAAGAGGCTTGGTTGGCACTTTTAACAATGTCGAAACAAAAGCGACTTTTTTTTTATTTATAGCTGACAAAAACCGATCAAGCAGCTCTTTAGATTTTTTTTTTTTTGGATAGGCTATCCCAGCGTTTCTCAACCTTGGGAGCGTGAAAAGGGGTGGACTTCAACTCCCCAAATCCCCCAGCCCAGCCGGGAAGAGTTGAAGTCCACCTCTTTTCACGTTGCTGGGCTGGACATAACTAACTCCCTCAACCGTTCATCATGTTTTAGCCTCCAGTCCTCCAATCACCTTTGTTGCTCTCTTCTGAGTGGCTTTTTTCTATCATGACGGCAACCGGGGACCCATAAACCTCTTCATCCCAAACTGGGATGCCCCTGAACCGTGCGTGGCTGCCAAACTGAACATCAGAAGAAGTGGACGCAGGATCCCACCGGGGCCCCAAAGACTTGGGATGGCTGCCCCCGCCCAGAAGTCACACAATCACACTTTAGGCTCTCGGCCAGCACCCTGCATTTACCACCAAAGGCAGCAAACGCCAATTTTTTTAATGCAAAGCGGTAAGCGATTCCTCTCTCCACCCCCACGTGAACAAAATTGTCAAAAATCGAACAACAGCTCAACCGCATCACTATTGCCACCGCAGGTGAGAAGGAGGCCCCGGGAGGGCCCGTCTTCAGCCAAACCCACCATGACGAACCCCATCCGGCCGACAGCCTCCTTGTGGTCATTGTCCACCTGGCAGACCAGGGCGTTGCAGAGGTGCACGGCGATGCGCTGGATGGACTCGTCCTGCCGTGTCGGGTTCAGGATGTTGAGCAACAGCTCGTTGACCCGCCGGTACTGGAATTCCAGCTCTTCGGGGATGCTAAAATTGCACAAGGTGAGGCAGCAATTCCGTTGCACCTGCGGACGAAACACCTGGATGAGCCAGCCAATCAGGCCGACCAGGGGTTTGGGATGCCGCCATCCAAGGCTGCTATTCAGCAGGTTCTGGAGAACCGGTAACGGAAATTTTGAGTAGTTTGGAGAACCGGCAAATACCACCTCTAGCTGACCCCAGAGTGGTTAGGGTTAGGGTTAGGGTTAGTAGTAATTTTTTTTTACTACTGGTTCTGTGGGCGTGGCTTGGTGGACATGGCAGGGGAAGGATACTGCAAAATCTCCATTCCCTCCCTATTCCTGGGGGAAGGATATTACAAAATCTCCATTCCCACCCACTCCACTCCTGGAGCCAGCCAGAGGTGGTATTTGTCGGTTCTCTGAACTGCTCAAAATTTTTGCTACCAGTTCTCCAGAATCTGTCAGAACCTGCTGGATTTCACCCTCTGATATTGGGTGGTTGACTTGAGGAACAATAGAGAAATTGGCATGGGGTGGAGGGAATCACAGGGAGATTTTGTGGCTTTCCAGAGCCTGAGGCGAGCCAAACAAGGGAATAAGCAGAGAAAAGAACAAGAGCCAAATTCAAGGAAATGGGGGAGGGGAAGGACGACCCACCCCCATCCCTGAGAATGTTAGCCTGCAATACTGCATTCTAACCACTGGGCCACCAGGACCGGGAATACATAGCAGAATGTCAATAGAGAGACTTAAAATGAGGTCCAGGCAGAAGGAGAAGATCATGGCTTCAAAATCGGAGAGACCGGTTTGGACAAAAGTCAGCAGCACTTTTTCGTGCGGCTGTTGTTGAAAATAGGATCGCCAACATGATCGCTGACGCCCAATGACGGATAGAGGAGGAGGAGGAGAAGAAGAGGAGGAAGAGGAAGAGGAAGAGGAAGGAGAAGCAGCAACGAATAAAAAATGATTCAGATAAAGAATTATACTATACGTATTTTTTTTAAAAAATCACTTGAAGTTGAAGGAAAATTATATGTCCTAGTAGGACTCAAAAATTCCAAGCAACCATCACAAAGCCCCAAAGCAGATGAAACTCCAGAAGCAAACATTCTTTCATTTGCTGGATTTGCCTTCGGTTAACAAAACTGCAGAAACATCCAGCGTTCGCCTGAAACTCAAAAGCTTCCAGTACAGTGATGGCGAATCTTTTCGGCACCGAGTGCCCA
Organism: Ahaetulla prasina; assembly: GCF_028640845.1. NCBI lineage: Eukaryota > Metazoa > Chordata > Lepidosauria > Squamata > Colubridae > Ahaetulla > Ahaetulla prasina. Next base: position 1,008,149 of record NC_080554.1, read on the forward strand.
GAGCGCCAGAAACCCAAAGACCAGCTGGCTGGCGTGCACATGCCTGTTTTTTGGCCGTTTTCAGGCTGTTTTTTGGCCATTTTTTGGGCAGTTTTCGGACCATTTTCCTGTGCTCCGGCACCCGCAAAGCCAGCTGGCAGTGTGCACTTACGCGCCGGAAAGCAGAAGAGCAGCTGGCAACAATGCAGCTGCCCACAGAGAAGGCTCTGAGTGTCACCTCTGGCACGTGTTCGCCATCACGGTTCTAGTACGACTTCCCCCAAAACCCAGTGGTACTCCGAGGTCCCGGAACTACAAGTTTTTGGCTCTACAAGATTCTGCGTCCCAAACATCCGGAAAGACGCAAAGAGGAAGAAGACGCTCACCGTGACCTCCTGGTAGGACTCCATGCCGTTCAGCACCACCTGGATGACCTGCTGTCGTAACCGGGTGCTCTGCTGGGTGCGGTACTCGGAGTTGGTGAGGTAGAAGAGGGCGGCGCTTCCCGTGACCTGGATATTCTTATCGTACTTGTGACATTTCAGGGCAGTGATGACCAGCTGCAGAAATGGGAGGAAGGATCTTATTCTCTTTTTAATTTTTTTTATTGTTTTAATGTGATACACAATCTTGCAAACACACAACATATAACATATAAATATTTCCTATTTCTCAACAGTGTTTCTTAGTGGTCTTCTTTCGCTTTTTTACCGTTCCCTCAGGGGGCAGGGGGAAAATCTGTCCTAACTTTGAAAGATCACTAAACTAAACGGCAGATCTACCTGTATAATGATCAAATTAATTCCTTGGTAATTTTCTTTCTTTCTTTGGAAAGGAAACCGGGAGAGCGCCAGGGCAGCTTCCACATGGAGGCTGGGCTGAACCCGAGCCCCTTCCCCCGTGGCAGCCCCCTCACCTTCAGGGCTCTCAAGAGCTGGGTGCAGCGTTCGATCCGCACAATGTCGAAGAGGATGTTGAGGGCTCGTGACGTCATATCCGGCCGGTGTTCGGTGTACGCCTCAATGGCGTTCAGAACCTGCTCCTCGTTCTTCTCGCCAGTCACCTGGTGTGGTTAAAAGAGGAGACGGATCAGAGGCCAGGAAGGAGACAAGCAAGGAAAAACCTTCACGACACACAGTGTTGTGGACCACCAGAGCTGGCAGCAGATTCGGACAGTGAGGAGGTTGGGAAGGAACGTGGGCCAGTCCTGGAGTCTGGGGAAGGCTCGGATGAGGGCTCTGAATCAGAGGCAGAGAGGGGGCCAAGGCCATCTGGTAGTTATTTGCTGCCTCTGGAGCCTGACATCAGTGAGGCAGAAGAACAGTGGGACCCTGTTCCCAGTGTGCGCATGCACAGAGTCGCCAGGAGACAGGAACAATTACGGAAACAGGGTCGACTTGGGAGTAAGGCTTGGAGATGGTTGGCCCCTCCCATAAGGCATAAAAGAGAAGTGAGCTTTTGCAAGAAGCAATTAGTTCATCTGGCCGATTCAAGATTTGAAACGTCTGTTTGTGACTCTGTGCCAAGTTTGGCCTTGCCCTGCGTCTGGAAATTAGCTCTCTGGCAGCATTCCAAGGGAGATAAGGTGGGTGTTGATAACATCCCTTTCAAAGACTGTTTATCAAGCCTTGCCGACTGTAAATGAAAGTAATTTACAGCCGTATGAATTAAAGAGGTTTGCCAGGACTACGTTTGTGCTGTTTTATTTCTAAGGAAGCCTAGGTCACAACACACACCTGGCAGGACTTTGCTTTTACCTTGTAGGCTGGGATGTGTGTCACGTGGCAAAGAGACACCTCAAACAGCCCCAAGAACTGCAGGGGTCTTTTCAGGTTCCGGAAGGGGGCGATGCTGCTTTTACCTGGGTTGGTGCTGAAAGAACAATCGGGAGAAATGAACAGCCTGTGCAAAGAATGTAGCAACATATGGCTGGAAAGGACCTCGGAGGTCTTCTAGCCCAACCCCCTGCCGAGGCAGGAGATCGTGGGTCATGAAATGCCTGCAAGCACCAAGGAGCCACCGTTCAACCCCGAGTGGCAAATTCTGTGGATACCTTCTCCCTTCATGGCCAGCCTTGTCCAACACACCTGGTCTGGTCTGTTTTCTCATCCAAGCAGGCGACGGTGCAGTTGTCCAGCATGGTGTGACCCGAGATATCCAGAGAAGTCAGGTTGCTCAGATTCTCCACGAAGAGATTCAGGACTTTGCGAGTCAGCTTGAATTTGTAATAACTGGACAGGCAGTCCCGGGAGATGTCTAAATGTCTGAAGGCAAATGGGAAGGAGATTCTGCGTCATCCAGGTCACGGTTGTCTCAAAAGTGCTTTTCCCAAAAAGCATCTGGATTTCCTTGGTTTTTCCTTGAGGACGTTTCGCTTCTCATCCGAGAAGCTTCTTCAGTTCTGAAGAACTTCTGAAGACGTGAAAAAGTTCTCCAGAACTGAAGGAGCTTCTTGGATGAGAAGCGAAACGTCCTCAAGGAAAAACCAGGAGAGTCTAGTTGCCTCTTGAAAAAGCACTTTTGGGAAGTTTTCCAACTTAGATATTTATTAAATGGCACAAGCTTTTGTGTATCTTTGCTGGCCAACAAAGCTTAATAGCTTTATACTCATTCTGATTTTGGGTTATTATAGACCAATGTTTCCCAACCTTAGCAACTTTTGAGATTTGTGGGCTCCATACATCTTTGGCTGGGGAATTCTGAGAGTTGAAGTCCAGATAGAATAGAATAGAATAGAATAGAATAGAATAGAATAGAATAGAATAGAATAGAATAGAATAGAATAGAATAGAATAGAATAGAATTTTATTGGCCAAGTGTGATTGGACACACAAGGAATTTGTCTTAAGGTTGCCGAGGTTGAGAGGCCATGGCTCTCACAATCGAGGCACAGCTTGGTAGGCAGCTGGTATGCCTGATGACCTTGAAGCAGCCTCTTGAGATTCAGCACTTACTTTCAATTTCCCCCGTCTTCCCCATTACGTTTCCCCCCCTTCCCCAGAGTTCATGGCAGTGACACTGAATAGTAACAAAACACTAGCAAGCATGAGGTGGCAGCTGACGTGTGTGTGTGTGTGTAAAAGAAAAAAATAAGTCTGGCACAGGATGTGTACTGATTCTAATGACGATCGCACGCAAAGGTCATAAAACAATGCGTATGAGCCATAAAGTTACTTTTTGCTGGAAATCCTTATCTAAAGGTCTCGTCTCATTTTGTTTTGTGGTGCTGATCAATTCCTGGTCGACTCAAGTTTTGCTCTTCCTTCTCTCTTCCTTCTTGTGTTTCTCTCCTCTCCCCTCCCTCAAAAACGCAGCAATTCTTTCAGAGAGACTGACCTGAGCTTCCGCAGCTGAGCTATCACCTGAATGTGCTCCTCGGAGAGATCCATATTGTACAGCACTAAGGAGGCGAGGCTGTCCTTCCACTGGGTCAGGAAGTGGATGTCGTTGAGCTGGATCCCGGAGAGATCCAGGGCGGTGAGGGAGGCCAGTGGCCGCAGCAGACTTTCCACGTTGATCCCTTCAATCAGCCGGCCCAGGTTGAGGAAACGTAGCCGCCGGAAGCCTTCAAAAGTGAAGTCCTTCACCAGGACCTGCCGCGTGGGGTTGAAGTCGTCCTCGCAGCCGCCGGGGTTCTCCTCTTCGTAAAAGAAGTTGGTGCAGCCGAAGAGGCTGAGCGACACCAGGGTGGGGCTGAAGCTGCCCAGGGTCTGGAGGCTCTTGGCTGTCAGCTTCTCACAGTTGGTCAAGAAAAGCTCAACCAGGTCCTGCAAACGAAGCAAAGCGGAGCGTGAAGGGACGTGCGGAGGACGTTGGGGGATGAAGGTAAGAACTGCTTCCTTACCTAGGCTCAAGCCAGGCCTTCTTAAGGGGCTGTCATGTCTTACAGAAGACCCAATCTAGGATTTGAAAGAAGCATGCCTAGAGAAGGAGCATCCATGCAAGCACAGTTATCCAATAGATGGGTGAAATGGCATAGGAGGACGGCCTTGCGGGGAGGAAGCACCGCAGATAAAATCTTCAGGCTCCCTCCTGGTTTCTCATCACCAGAAGCCAACGTTCTCAACTCAGACACACTTTGCAACGGGAAGGGGCACAAAGAGATTTCCGATACGACGGGCAAGGACGGGTCTCTTACTTGCTTCCGAATGGCCTCCAGGTCTTGATCCTGGACAATGTCGCCTCGCAAGTGGATGCGGGCGAGCCGAGTGCTCCGAGGATCCGAAAAGAGACTAAAAAAGTTTTCGTTGTGCTCAAACAAGGTGTCTGCGTTTACTAGGTCCGCGTAGCTAGGAAAGAAAGAGACAAAACAGGTGTCGAGGCAGAGAGGCGGGGTGGGGTTCTTGCCAACCCACCGGAAGCTGTGGATGCAACCTAGAGAGAAATGTGAATATTTGTAACTTACTCATTGACCAGCCTGTCGCAGATCTCGCTCGGAAGGAAAATATCCGTCTGGAGGCGGAAAGTCTCGTTGTCCAACAGGTAGCAGAGAGTCCCTTCCAAGTTGTGAAGACAATAATCTATGCACAAACTCATCAGTGACTCTGGGCTGTCGGAAGCCATCTTGGGGCAATTGAGGATGGGAAAAGGGGAAGGGAGAACGCGAAGTCAACTTAGCGATTCTTCTTCTGGGGTTTTTCTGGAATATCCTTCTAAAGAGATTTCTGAGTGGACTCTGAAGTATATTTCCAGGCAGCTAGGGTCAAAAGCAAAAAGAGAACGTTAAAATACAGGTACTCCATTTACAACAGTTCACTTAGTGACCGTTTGAGGTTACAACAGCACTGAAAAAAAACCAAAGTAACAATTCAGCCTCCCACAAGAGAAACTGTGGAAGAACATTTTTCAGATGAGTCACTGCAGCAATTTGGAACACCAGAAAAAAGGAATAGACCAATTATACAACATCTTCCAACACAATGAATATCCACGTGACTTTATCAAAATGTGCCTGACCACACAACCCACTACAGCACGGCCGACACAAGATGCGAAAAGGGTAACACTACCAAACTTCAAAAACGTCTCAGAAACATCCTATTACTATTACAACCACACGGCATAAACTATGGCACACAAACTAACTAAAGCTCTCCAAAACAGCTTAAGTAAACTAAAAGACCCAGCAGCCCCCCCCAAAAAAAGTGAGCCCAAAATTTATGTATGTAGGACAGAGAGGCAGATCCCATCCGTGAACACCAAGTAGCAGTCAGAAGAAATGATGAAAAACTCCTTAATCTCACAACGCATGGACGGACTCAACCATAGTTTCATAACAGAAACTGTGAGCATTCTAGACCAAGCAAATCCAAAAATTCCACAGAATTCTGAGAACCCCGGCACTCAGAGAAATCAGCTATCAACAGGCACATAGAGGTAAACCACATTTACCCACCATTCAAAAGAGACAATCGAAAAGCAAAGGAAACAGAAAGAGCAGAATGCATGCTCTCCAGCAAAACAACAGCCAGAGAAGCAGGGATTAGCACCAGACGCACAATCAAGCAGAAAACTATACTTTAATCAGGAAAAATATCAAGGAGAAAACCACAGCCTTACCAACACTAGCAGGCCAAGCTATTGTATATATAAAGGAAGCCAAAACCACACTCACTAGCAATGATGTTACCTAGGATAACAAAACATTTGCAAGCAAAGAACCAAGCTCAGAAGCACCAAGGGCACCACAGTTTCAAATTTGTGTGATATGAATTCAGGGAGCTAAATTTTAATTAATACAACACCTTCCTAAGCGTTAAATGGGACTATGATCACCGCTGCCAAAGGTGGCTCTTACAGGTCATTAATCACAACAAAGAATGCAGAAAGTTAAAAAGTCACATAAAATGCCAGTGATTATCAAGGCTGCCTTTTAAGTTAAGGGCACAGAGAATCGTTTTGTTAAAAGAAAACGTAAAATGAATTTATATTGGGCGTTCTACATCAATTCTCCCGGCCAAAGGGCCAACATCACAAGATAATAACAAGGCAAGTTGTGCCAAATATAAACTCCAACATCTCAAAAAAGGATTCTGCGGATGATGCCCAACTAAGAAAAATATGATTTGCACACAGATAAATTCAACCTCTCTATCTAACTCAGGTTTTTTTTTTCAAACTTGGCAATTTAACAGATCAACAGAATAACAGAGTTGGAAGGGACCTTAGAGGTCTTCTAGTCCAACCCCCTGCTCTGGCAGGAAACCCTATACCAGTGATGGCAAACCTTTTTGGCACCAAATGCCCAAACTGGAACACGTGCACATGCGTGCCGGAGCGCAGGAAACCCAAAGACCAGCTGGCTGGCGTGCGCATACCTGTTTTTTGACTGTTTTTGGCCGTTTTTTGGGATGTTTTTTGGGCTCTTTTTGGCCCGAAAAACAGCCTGAAAACAGCCCAGAAAATGGCCTTGCAAAGACCAGAAGAGCAGCTGGCGATGGCACATGTGCCTACAGAGGGCTCTGCATGCCACCTCTGGCATGCGTGCCATAGGTTCGCCATCACGGCCCTATACCTTTTCAGGGAAATGGTTGCGCAATCTCTTCTTAAAAACTTCCAGTGCTGGAGCAATCAGAGTTTCTGGAGGCAAGCCCTTCCACGGGTTAATTGTTCTAAATGTCAGGGAATTTCTCCTTTAAGGAGAGGCTGGGGAGGCTAACTTCAAGAGGGGTGGGCTTCAATACCCAGGATTCCCCAGACACCCCGATCTATCCCATCTCATTGGGTCACAAGGATGAAAACCTTCGCTTTCAATTCCCCCCCCCCTTATGTTTATAAGCATAGAGAGGAGGGTTGGGTTGTTGTTTTTTTAATTTTCATTTTTCCTCCTTGATGAATTGATCTCCCGTTTAAAAGTCCTGCTTTTCTACATTACTGCCATGGTCTTCTTGCTTTGTTCGGATTCTGGAGGGGCAAAGCCACCTAAAGAGGCCCCCCCCCCGACCTCCCAAAAGGGGCGGATCTGAAGAAAAGATCCACCCCGTGCATTCAAGACGGACTGTCACTAAAGGATCTCACCAGGGGGTCCCAAGGGGGCTGATTTCCCCCCCCCCCTTTTCTTTTGCAAAAGGCAAAACTGGACTGAAGACAAAATGCAGCTGCCTTTTGAAGGGGGGGGGGAGGAAAGCACCTTTGGGACCACCTTGACCTGAGAATCTCCCGAGAGATCCCACCAGATCCCTTCCAGCCAAGAGACCAGATCTGCTTCTCCTTCGGGCTCAGCCAAGCTGGGGAGCAGCAGGTGCCGGACTACAACTCCCATCCTCCTCCTCCTCCTCCTCCTCCCCTCTAGAGCCAAGGGGAGTCTTACTCACACCCACTCACACCCCCATCCCGGAGCGGGGGGGGGTCGCCAGGATGGGGGAGGGGCTTCCTTCCCCTCCGGCGTCGTCAAGGGGGGGGGGAGCCCGGGGGCGCCTGGCGCTGCTGCGGCGACGCCTCCCCCTCCTCACCACCCGCGGGCGGACGTCCTCCGCACTCACCGGACTCCCCGCCTGGCTGGGGGAGGGGGGGGCGGTGTGTGTGTGGGGGGGGAGGGAACCAAAGCTGGTTCCGTTTCCGGCGGCGGGGGGGAGAGAGAGAGAGAAAGAGAGAGTAGCGCAGTTCCCACCGGGGTCCGCTCTCCCCGTTCCGCTGGCATTGGCAGCGGCCGCCGCTGTCAACAAACTCCCGCGTCACTTCCGGCGGCCATGCCTGCCTTCCATCTCTCTCTCTCTCTCTCTCTCTCTCTCTATTCCCCCCCCCTCGCGCGCCTCGGGGTGCAGCGAGAAAAGCCTTCCCCTTCCTTCCCCCGGTCCGGGAAACAGAGGCGGACGGCGAGGAGTTCCGCCGCAGTTGGTCGCCGTCTCATTTCCTTGTGGGGTGTTTTTTTTTGTTGTTTTTTTTGTTTTTGAGGTGGGGGGAAGGAGGCTGATGGGGGTTGTAGTCCAACCCCTGCAGTTGCCTTGGAAATGAGCTCATAATCCCCATCACCCCCAACCCCACCAGGTGCTGCTAGAGAAACCTGGTGCCGCCTACAAGGGAAGGAAGGTAGCCTCAGGATTGTGGTAGGCAATCCCCTCCCCACCTCTTATTTATGCTCAAGAGAAAAGAGGGTGTTTTTTTTTTCTTCTTAAGGGGAGGAGAAAGTGAGCCCATGTGGTCAGACGCCCCCATCTGCCCTGACAAGGCTGCATTTTGCACCCATGACCCCGTCTGAGCAGTCTTCAAGGGCAGCCCTGCCTAAGGCACATTGCAGTAGTCCAGGTATCTTTTGCTTGATCCCACTTTACAAGAGTTTCTTCAAGCGTTTCCTCCTTCAAATGTATGGAGGGGTAGATTTTGGGCGACAGCACAGACAGACAGACAAGGCACTGAATGGATAGATTGATTGATAGATACAGAATAGATAGACATGGATAGAATGGAGGGCTAGATCAATTACTATACAGAAGACATGGATAAAATAAATATCTAGATGGATGGATGGAAAGAGATAGATAGATAAATAGATAGATAGATAGATAAGCGTTCTTACAAACATTTACATATATACAAGATATATAAATTCAAACATATATATTTTAGCCATGTGATATTTTATTCATTTATCAAATTTTTACACTATCCATCTCACCGAAGTGACTCTAGGCATGTTTACAAACAACATAAAATAATATAAAAATATGACTAAAAACACAGCTGCTGTAAATGTCTTAGCCAACCGCAAGCTATTTTGCATATTTGCCTCTATGGGGCCTTAACGCATAATAGATAGTATTATATTAATGATCAGTATTAGCAGACACAATTCCTAGTGTACAAAAAGCAATGGAAACAGAGCCTGCAGCCATATTAATTGTCAACAATTGTATTGTGCATATGAAGTATAATGTATAATTAATATATAAATTGTTAAGCATCTTATACAATATGTAAATTGGAAATTGCTTTCCTTGTTCCTCAAAGAAGATGCTAGATGCTAATCGAAGATCACGGGGGTCCAGGGAGAGTCCTCATTCCCCTTTAGCAGTGATCTCCAAATAGAGTTCCCCATCCATCTGGGGTGGCTAGACTCATCCCATTATCCCCACTCAAAAAGTCCTGCCTCTTTTTGTTTTATCATTTAAAAGGAAACACTTACTTCTCCTCCAATAAAAATTGCTTGTAATATTTTAGGATGATTCACAAAGTCAAATTGGCCATCACGCTTATCTGTAACAATGGCTTGTTGACATGTAACTCAATGTACAGTTTAAACCCAACAATGATGGCTTGAGAATCATAGTTAATCATAATCTGCATTGTGGCTCATGGTTGCTGGGGGAGTCCAGCGGAGAGGATGGGAATTGTAATCTAAGTTCTGGACTGGAACCCTGGAGACCTGGCCACCAGAAAAGAGATGTTGCTGGCTGTGGAGCACAGTAATGTGCTTTTCAGACTCTGCAAAGACAGCAGGAACTTTGCCAGTTGTGGAGCATAGGCCTCAGAGTCTTGACCCCCAGGGGGGAAAAAAATCTGTGCTGGCTTAGGTGGCTCACTGGCTAAAACACAGAGCTTGTGGATCAGAAAGGTTGGCAGTTCGGCAGTTGGTATCCCTAGAATATCCTGCCTGAGCAGGGGGTTGGACTAGATGACCTCCAAGGTCCCTTCCAACTCTGTTACTGTTACAGAGTCCAACTTCCCCCCAAGACAGTGGGTGCTTTGCCAGCTGTGGATCATGGGCCACGGAGCCGAGGCTCCTACCAACCCACCCAGACAGCTGGGACTGCTGATTGTGGAGCGCAGGCCTTGGAGTGTAGGGTGGTCAGCGGGGACTCATGGGCTCTGGAGTCCCGCCCGCCCGCCCGGGAGGAGGGAGAGGAGGGAGGCAGGGCGAGCCGCAAGTCGGGCCGGCGGGCAGCCCAGCTCCTCCTCCTCTTCCTCCGCCTCCGCCATTTAGTCCTCCCGGCGGCGCGCCGGAGCGCCCGGGAGAAGCGGCGGGAGGGTCCGAGCCGGTCCCCGCATCATGTCGCGCCTGCACCGGAGCAGGTAAGGAGCCCCCGCAGGGGATGCCAAAGGGGGACCCCGGCCCACCTTTCCCCGCGGGAGCCTTGCAAAAAAAAAACCCCCCCGGGGCTTGCATCGCCCTCCTCCGTTCCCATTTGGGGCTGGGGGGGGCAGGAGGGAAGGGCAGGCGGGCTTTGGACCCTGGAGGGGGAGGGAAGCACGCCTTTGGGGGGGCGGATGCCGACGACCCCGGCCAGCTCGCCTCCTTCCCTGGGCGGCTTCCCTGCCTCTCTAACGGATCGCCTTTTTCCCTTGGCCCGAGGGCGATGATGGAGCTACCGGGCGCGACTCTGAAAAGACAACCTCCTCCGTGTGTTTGTATTTGTGTGTTTGTGTAGTAGGCTGTTGGCAACCGGCTCTCGGGTTCCTTTTGTTCTCTCTCCCATTCTTTTGGTTGCTTTTCCCTTTTTTTTTTGTGTCCAACTAAAAGCAACAATGTATCAAAGAAAAAGGAAGCTTTTACGTGTCCCCATTTTACGCATTTACGCATTCCCCATTTCTCTCCCCACCCACCCCACCCCCGAAATTAAACCCTTGCTACTCCTCAGTTTACTACAGTTGTAGAACGAACTGTGCGAATGGTGTGGTGGGCACAAACCAGCTCTTTGCTGATCGTTTAAAAAAACACAGAGAGAGAGAGAGACAAAAACAAAACTCTGATTATTTCCTTTCCAAATTTCCCTGTTTCTCCTGCTGGCGCGGGAAGTTAACTGATGGTGGATTTCCCCCTCTTGAAGGGATATCATCTGGAATAAAAGAGGCTTTTATAGGGATTTTTACATTAGTACGTTAGTGAAACATTTCCAAACAAAATCCATGGTCACCTAAACAAAAGCGTATATAGATTTTTACGGTAGAAAACTTGAGTTTTTAGCACAAGAATGCTCTTGCGTTTCTTTGGGTGCTCCCTCAAAAAGTAAATTTCTATTTGGCCAGAGTTTTAAGAAGGCCAAAGAGCCAGAAGATGATAATTTCCGATTTGAGGCAGGGGGAAAGTTGCTTTTTTTTCTTCAACTATACTTCTAGGTATCCTAAACATCTAGGATACCGGTTTTCTAACCAGGTGCTAGTCAGATCAGTTGTCCCAATACATGCCTGGAGGAGAGGGGGGGAACTTAGTTGAGAAATACAGGCAGTCCTCGATCTACAACAGTTTATTTAGTGATAAGTGACGACCATTTTTCACAGTTACGACCTTTGCACCATTCCCCATGTTCTCATGATCAAAATTCAGATTATATTGGCTCATATTGTGACCACTGCTGTGTCTCAAGACCCTGAGATCTTCTGACAAGCAAAGCCAATACGGAAGTCAGGTTCGCTCAACAACCATGTGACTCACTTAATGACTGCAAAGATTCACTAAACAGCTGGCAGGAAAGGTAAAATGGGGGCAAAACTCATTTAACCAATGTCGTACTTAGCAATATGGATTTTGAGCTCAGTTGTGGTTGTAAGTCGAGGACTACCTGTATAGATCTGGGGAGACACTGGGACCGTTGCAGCTGTCGCTGATAAGACAATTCAGGCGGGTTTTTTTGCCCTCAAACTTGGTTTAAACTCAGATAAAAGCCCTTATCAGAATACTGCGGGTTTTTTCAGTTAGCTTCCATGCGGCCTTGTGGCAGGGAATACGAATAATGTTGCACGCTCGTATTTTGGGCTTCTGGGTTTTATCCCACCCTGAAGAAACTTTATATGCATCTGAGCTAAGAAAGTGCTGTGCCCCATATTGCTTCGCCAGCCTGCAGGTTCCAGGTTGCTTTTTAGGCAAGACAGAATCTTTTGTGGTTTCAGTGTGTGAGGTGGGCTAACAGCTTCGTCTGGGTTGTGTTTCCTGTAGAATTGCAGACTTTGAAGAGATCCTGAATGAGCCCAACATAGTTCTGCAAAAGCTGCGAGAATTTTGTTTCAACGGTAAGGAGACAGGGCAGCGGCTTAGCCTTGCAAAATTTGCACAGAAAGCTGGTTAAGAGAAGGGAGTTTCCACTGAGAAATGTTAAGATAAAATCATAGGGCTGGAAGGGACCTTGGAGGTCTTCTAGTCCAACCCCCTGCTCAAGACAGGAACCTTATACTATTCCGGGCAAATCTCTTCTTAAAACCCTTAAAATCCTCCAGCGATGGAGCAACCTCTGGAGGCAAGCCATTCCAAGCTGTTGATTAATTGTTCTTACTGTCAGGAAACTTCTCCTTGATTCTAGGTTGCTTCTCTCCTTGCTTAATTTCCACCCCTTGCCTCCTCTCCTGCCTTCAGGGGCTTTGGAGAATAGCTTGACCCCCTCTTCCTTGTGGCAGCAAGGAACATCGCTGTCATGTCACTCCTAGTCCTCCTTTTTGATAGACCTACCCTATTCCTGCAACCGTTCATCATACACCTCCAGACTCCTTATCGTCTTTGTTGCTCTTCTCTGAATTTTGTAGACTCTCAACATCATAACCAAAACTGGAAGCAGTGTCCCAAGTGTGGCGTTACCAAAGCAGTACAAAGTGGTACTGTCCCTTTTTTCTTGCAAGCCATGATATTTTCATTGTCTCCCCCAGTTCTTAAATCAAAGACATCGATAGAAGAGAAGACATCTTTTATTCTTTTTCTTTTATTCTTTCCTAAGTCTCCACTTTTTGCAGCTCATTTATTACTGCTGAAATACGATTGTTTGAACTCTTCTAATACTGAATCATTGAAGCAAATATTTACCCAATGCAATTCGTTGCAATTACTGTAGTATTAGTTTCCCTCCCCCCCCCCAAAAAAATCCAGTTCCTGTATAAAAACAAATTTTCTCCCCCTTTTTGCCATGAAATTCCCAAGTAGGGTTTGACAGTCCTCTGCCAACCGGTGTTTAAAGGCCAAAGGTCACTGAATTACCACCTCTATAAATATTTAACAGAAAATGTTCTTGCAAGCTTAAAAATGCCCTATGCAGCAAGTCCATTTTTCAGATGTAGAAAGGCACTTGTGTAGTGTGGCTGTCACGTCTTTAGATTGGATTATGAGGATCTAGTTAAAAAATTGTATCTAATGATGACTCTCTTTAAAGCCATCAAGCCTCTAATTCTATGCTTCTCACTGCACCATTGTGTGCGTAAAGGGAATGCGTGGAAGGAGTGGAAATTGGTTTGAGAACATGAGCCAGAACCTGCTGGGTTGGACTTCTGGACCATCCAGTCCAGCCATCTGTTCTCACCGTGACCCACTGACTGCCCATGGAAGCTCACAAAGTCTCCCAGCAGATGATGGGAAGGAAGATGATGACAATGAGGGAGGGGAAGGAGGAGAAGCAAGAGGAGGAGGATGAAGAAGAGGAGAAAGTGAAGGAAGAGGAGAAGGGGGAGGAAGAAGAAGAGAAGAGGGGGAGGACCTGCCCCAGCCAGTCCAGCCATCTGTTCTCACAGTGACTCATTCTCCCAGCAGGTGGCCTTCAGAGGTGGCCTCCGCTGCTCTTCATCCCAGGATGTCCATAAATGGCTCCAGCTTTTGTTTTGAGTCCAGCACCCCATCTCAAGATAGCCAGTCCCAAAGCTGAATTACGCATTGCATAAAAATGTCTACTTTCTTTGGCTTGTCTGGGTTCTTCCAAGATTTCACTCACTGGGTGGCCTCCAGTTCTAGTATTTTGAGCAGCTTCTCCTTGTCCACTTCATCCCTGCCGTGGATAATATTGGGCGCCCCCATCGTCATATTCTCCTCTCCGGTGGTGGGATCAAATTTTTTTACTACTGGTTCTGTGGGCGTGGCATGGCTTGGTGGGCACGACAGGGGAAGGATACTGCAAAATCCCCATTCCCTCCTGATCAGCTGGGATTCGGGAGGCAGAGAATAGAGGGGGGCAGGGCCAGTCAGAGATGGTATTTACCGGTTCTCCAAATCACTCAAAATTTCCGCTAACGTTTCTCCAGAACTGGTCAGAACCTGCTGAAACCCACCTCTGCTCCTCTCCTTCGCCCCTTTCTAGACCAGAAAGCCCCCCTACCACCACCATCATAAGCTTTCTTATCAGGGAACCTGCTCCAGCCCAGCCCCTGGACCAACTTAGTTGTCGTCTGAACCTCCTCCAGCTTCACTGAGTTCTCTTTGAGGTGCAGTTACCAATAAAATGTTCATCTCGCCTCTTAATCCTCCTGAGGCGGCCGTGTTGAAAGGGACTGGCATTTAATCCCCTGATTCTTCCATTCCTTCCACAGGGATTCCCTTCGAAGGTGGCTTACGCTGTCTCTGTTGGAAGGTAAGGCCCTCCTGACCAAACAGCATCACCTGCTCCACCTGCTCATTTTACTCCAACTTTGCATTACCGTGTTTTAAATCTGTTTTATCGTCCAGGTAGTTCTCGATTTACAACCATTTCTCCAGTAACCATTTGAGAAATTTCTCTCGTTAATCAAAGCGGCTGTTAAATGAGTTTTGCCCATTATACAACCTTCCTTGCCAGGGCTGTCAACTGAATCACTACAGTTGTTAAGTCAGTCGCATGGTCCTTAAGTGAATCTGGCTTCCTCGGTTGCAAAGGGGATCGCGTGATCCCGGGACACTGCAGTCGTCATAAGTATGAAGCCTTTGCCAAGCGTCTGAATTTTTGATCAGATGACCCTGGGGATGCTGCAGCGGTCGTAAGTGTGAAAAACGGTCGTAAGTCCCTTTTTTTCAGTGCCGTCGTACCTTTGGTCACTAGAGGAATGCTTGCAATTCGAGGACTCCCTGTATTAAATAAAGAAGAGTTCGTGCCCTGGGCTGGGGAAAGGCAGGTTAGCAAACTGAGGAATTCAGAATTAATTTTTCCCCCCATGCAAATTCTTTTCCCTCTTTGCCTTTTGCAGATCCTCTTAAACTACCTTCCTGTGGAAAGGGGTGGTTGGAATTCCCAGCTGAGAAAGCAAAGGTACGTTGAACCGTTGGAGTTCTCTTCATGGCACGGAAAATCAGAGCATCCCCAGAGGAGAAAGACAGGAAGAAGCAGGGAGTGGAGTCCGTATGTGGCCACAAACAGTCTAAATCAGGGGTGTCCAAACTTGGTCCCTTTAAGACTTGTGGACTTCAACTCCCAGTCCCTCAGCCAGCAAAGCTGGCTGAGGAACTCTGGGAGTTGAAGTCCACAAGTCTTAAAGGGACCAAGTTTGGACACCGCTGGTCTAAATCCAATCTCTCTCGAATTCCGTTAATTGCAGTTTGCTGCAGCTGCCAAAAAACCCAGGCTCCACAAACAGAGGGATAGAATCAAGCTCACGTGAAGTATTAATATCAGTTTATAATGCCTTGGTAAGGCCACACTTGGAATTCTGCATCCAGTTTTGGTCACTGCAATATAAAAAAGATGTTGAGACTCTAGAAGGAGTGCAGAGAAGAGCAACCAAGATGAGTAGGGGGCTGGGGGCTAAAACATATGAAGAACAACTGCGGGAATGGGAATGTGTCATCTAATGCCAATTCAGCTGACCGTTCATTGCATAGATTCCTGTGAGCAATAAATCAGTTTAACTGGAATTTAAGGTGTTGTCCTGATTCTTCATGCCTGACAGTTTCTTGTTATTGCTGAGAATTCAACTGTGAAGCAGCAAGCAGTGCCAGCATTTTAGCTGCCTAAGTGGATTTTTTTTTTAAAAAAAAAATTAAATTTCTATTGCTTTTTCACCTTTCTGCCAGAGGTTTGAGTCGACTCATAATTTAAAATTAATTTTATAATTAATTAATTTTAAAATTATTTAAAATGAACTGATTTTAATGACTTAAAAGCTTGCATGTCCGTCTGGATTTTTTTTAGTGAGTTTTAACAAAACCAAAACAAAGAAGATTTGTTATGTGGTCAGTTAAAGTTGAGGCTGATTTGACACACACACCCAATCAATTAATCAATTAAAAGCATTTTTTTTTCTTCCTATAGATTTTAAATTGTTTCCTCCCCCTATAGATTAAGTAAACTGCAGGGCTGATGACTCAACAGAAGCTGCGCTAACACTTTCTATCCAATTTTTAAAACTTTTAAGTCCGTGTTTCTCAACCTTGGTGACTGTAAAATGGGTGGATTTCAGTTCTCCAAAGGCTGGCTGGAGAATTCTGGGAATTGAAGTCCACTCATCTTACAGCCACCAAGATTGAGAAACACCATTTTAAGTTGACTTAAGTTGGAAAAATGATGCAGACATGACATAGAAGGGAAAGTGCAAAAGTATAATTTGAGATGTATTTAAAAAACTTGTGATTGAAGATGACATTGTTGATGCAAATTTTATTTCCACGTTGCTGGTTGGGGTGTTTTGGTTTAGAAAGCCAAATGGCTACAACGAGCTATTTTGGGGTCTGTGAAGACGGTGCTTTTTAGCAGTTAAAGAAATTACACCAAAAATTTAAAACTCGGGTCGTGTTCTTAAGTATTCTGCTTGGCCAGATTTGTAGATGTTGCTTCCGAGTAGCCATCGATGGCCTTTTCCAATGGAAATCGATTAAAAGCAGTGACCGCATAGTACTTTAAAAGCAGAGATCAAATCGCAAATTGGTCTTGCTTCTTAATAATGCATGGAGTTTCAGAACTGTTGAGTGTATTTTTGTATTTTCCCTGGAAAATCACTTTAAGGACTTCGTTGTATTTGCCAAAAAACAACAACAACAAAAAATCATTCTGGAAATCGCTCAAGGAATCTGAATATACGTCCAAAATATATACGCCGAAATAATTTCAGATTTGACGTCCAAGGCTGTAGTTTCCGATATTGCGCTAAAGCTCAGGATGTGGCTTCGTACAACTTCTGAAATGTGGGTGTGATAAAGGCATCTGTATTAGGTTCCCCTGTGTTCTGGGTCAGAGAAATGAGCTGCTTCACACAACTTGCTAAGACAGAGCTAAGACCTCCCATTTTCACCTTCTGTAGCATGTTGTGTGAATCTAACCAATTCACCCCATTTCTCCTTCCTTCCTCTCTTTTTTCCTTCCTTTCTTCCCTCCCTCTCCCTCCCTCTCTTCTTCTTCCTTCCCTCCCTCTCCCTCCCTCTCTTCTTTCTCCTTCCTTCCTTTTTTCCCCTCCCTCCCTCCCTTCATTTGTTAGGTGTGTTTGAAACAATGGAGACGGTGTGTCTTGTGCTAAACAATATTCAGCCCTGTATGCTTTTGAGAAACCTAGCAGCGCTGATGGAGATGGGAGTGCAATTGTTTGATAACGTGAATGTTTTTTTTCCCCCAACCGTCTCCTTCTGCATCCTCTCCTTGAAGGGAACTTTATGCCCAGTTCTTGAAGGAAATGATTATCCAGCCAGGAATAGCTAAAGCTGAACTCGGAGTCTTCAGAGAGGATGTCACCTTGGAGGACCATGTAAGGACACCCCTGATTAGTTCTACTCTCATCTTAGGCATGCAAACGGGTTGGGTGACTTTGGGCCAATCAGCAGGAGACAATGGCTTCTAGTCCCGCCTTGTGTGACAGTCAGCTGGGCCAATCCCACTCTCTCAGCCCAACCCACCTCACAGGGTTGTTGTTCTGGGGAAAATAGGAGGAGGAAGGCATGTTGGAGATGTTCGCCCCCTTGAGTTACTTTTAAAAATAATAAAGTTAGGATATAAATTACAAATAAAATAAAACCTGCGTTTCTGCTCTCAGCTTGGTTTTGACTGCCTCTTCTCTCCAAATCTTTTTCTTCAAAGCCGCTGAATCCCAACCCAAACAGCCAGTGGAACACATACTTCAAGGACAACGAAGTCCTGTTGCAAATCGACAAGGATGTCCGGTAGGTCAGCATGGTGGAATCGCCCTTCAAAAAAATCAGGAGATTCAGGCAGTTCAAATAAGTATAAAGATTCATTGCCAGCTTAAGCTCTCTACAAGAATCTGGCCAACTGGCCATTAAGGGAAATGAGCAGGAGATAAGAAGGGCATTCAAAGAGGGCTAGACTTTGATCTCTTACGGGCAGGTGGGGACTTGTGACACATTTGACGCCTCCATTGGCTCAGCCTGGTCATCTCCTACATCCAGGGACCCATAAACTTGTTAGTCCCAAACTAGGGTGTCCTTGAACCATGGCTGTCAGCTTCAATAGAGAAGAAAATGTTGGAGATGGCTTCAGAGCCGTCCCTCTCTTAAAGCAACTTCTCCAGAGTTACCACAGGCTCTCTTTGAGAAACCCGGTTTCTTTCCCCCCCCCCCCACCTGTAGGCGACTGTATCCCGATATGGCTTTCTTCCAGCGCCCGACAGAGTATCCTTGTCTGTTGATCCTCGACCCCCAGAACGAATTTGAGACCCTTCGCAAGCGGGTGGAACAGACCACCCTCAAATCGCAGACGGTGGCACGGAACCGGAGTGGAGTAACTAATGTAAGGGAGTAATTCCGGGCACAAGGTTGTGGGATGGGGCGAAACTCGGGCCCCTGCCAGCTTTGGGGATGAACAAGCAGGTTTTGGTTTTGGGGAACGATCAGAGGTGGTCTCATAAGATGACTGCCTGGAGCCAGTCGTAACACCCATAGACAGGAGGTCCTTGACTTAAAACGGTTCGTTTAGTGTTCAAAGTTACAACGGTACGAAAAGGGACTTTTGATCCGGTGTCCGTGGGGCTGCGGTGATGATTGTAAGTGCTAGGACTGGGTTGTAACTTTAAACGGTCGCTAAATGAACATTTGTAAGCCGAGGACTTCCTGTACCCATAAAAGATGCCAGTCCCCATTTTCTCTGTGTGGTTTTTTTTGCAGGTGAGCTCCCCTCTTAAGGCTCCGGTGCTGAGCGAATACGAAGTTCTCCCTGATGGCTCAGAAGCCCACTGGGAAGTTGTGGAACGGATCCTGTTCATTTACGCAAAGCTGAACCCCGGAATTGCCTACGTCCAAGGGATGAACGAAATTGTGGGGCCCCTCTATTACACCTTTGCGACAAACCCCAATAGCGCTTGGAAAGGTAAGGGGGGGGCAAGAGGTTCCTGCAACCTTGGGCTCTGATTGATAGAGAACACGGATAACATTATATATATATATATATATATATATATATATATATATATATATATATATATATATGTATATATATATATATATGTTTTCTAAGGTTTTCACGGTGTTTGTATGTAGGTCTTTGGTTGTTGGGTTTCTCCTGTGTAAAATTGGAAGTGTCTTGTGCTAAACAATATTCAGCCCTGTATGCTTTTGAGAAACCTAGCAGCGCTGATGGAGATGGGAGTGCAATTGTTTGATAACGTGAATGTTTTTTTTCCCCCAACCGTCTCCTTCTGCATCCTCTCCTTGAAGGGAACTTTATGCCCAGTTCTTGAAGGAAATGATTATCCAGCCAGGAATAGCTAAAGCTGAACTCGGAGTCTTCAGAGAGGATGTCACCTTGGAGGACCATGTAAGGACACCCCTGATTAGTTCTACTCTCATCTTAGGCATGCAAACGGGTTGGGTGACTTTGGGCCAATCAGCAGGAGACAATGGCTTCTAGTCCCGCCTTGTGTGACAGTCAGCTGGGCCAATCCCACTCTCTCAGCCCAACCCACCTCACAGGGTTGTTGTTCTGGGGAAAATAGGAGGAGGAAGGCATGTTGGAGATGTTCGCCCCCTTGAGTTACTTTTAAAAATAATAAAGTTAGGATATAAATTACAAATAAAATAAAACCTGCGTTTCTGCTCTCAGCTTGGTTTTGACTGCCTCTTCTCTCCAAATCTTTTTCTTCAAAGCCGCTGAATCCCAACCCAAACAGCCAGTGGAACACATACTTCAAGGACAACGAAGTCCTGTTGCAAATCGACAAGGATGTCCGGTAGGTCAGCATGGTGGAATCGCCCTTCAAAAAAATCAGGAGATTCAGGCAGTTCAAATAAGTATAAAGATTCATTGCCAGCTTAAGCTCTACAAGAATCTGGCCAACTGGCCATTAAGAAATGAGCAGGAGATAAGAAGGGCATTCAAAGAGGGCTAGACTTTGATCTCTTACGGGCAGGTGGGGACTTGTGACACATTTGACGCCTCCATTGGCTCAGCCTGGTCATCTCCTACATCCAGGGACCCATAAACTTGTTAGTCCCAAACTAGGGTGTCCTTGAACCGTGGCTGTCAGCTTCAATAGAGAAGAAAATGTTGGAGATGGCTTCAGAGCCGTCCCTCTCTTAAAGCAACTTCTCCAGAGTTACCACAGGCTCTCTTTGAGAAACCCGGTTTCTTTCCCCCCCCCCCCACCTGTAGGCGACTGTATCCCGATATGGCTTTCTTCCAGCGCCCGACAGAGTATCCTTGTCTGTTGATCCTCGACCCCCAGAACGAATTTGAGACCCTTCGCAAGCGGGTGGAACAGACCACCCTCAAATCGCAGACGGTGGCACGGAACCGGAGTGGAGTAACTAATGTAAGGGAGTAATTCCGGGCACAAGGTTGTGGGATGGGGCGAAACTCGGGCCCCTGCCAGCTTTTGGGGATGAACAAGCAGGTTTTGGTTTTGGGGAACGCATCAGAGGTGGTCTCATAAGATGACTGCCTGGAGCCAGTCGTAACACCCATAGACAGGAGGTCCTTGACTTAAAACGGTTCGTTTAGTGTTCAAAGTTACAACGGTACGAAAAGGGACTTTTGATCCGGTGTCCGTGGGGCTGCGGTGATGATTGTAAGTGCTAGGACTGGGTTGTAACTTTAAACGGTCGCTAAATGAACATTTGTAAGCCGAGGACTTCCTGTACCCATAAAAGATGCCAGTCCCCATTTTCTCTGTGTGGTTTTTTTTGCAGGTGAGCTCCCCTCTTAAGGCTCCGGTGCTGAGCGAATACGAAGTTCTCCCTGATGGCTCAGAAGCCCACTGGGAAGTTGTGGAACGGATCCTGTTCATTTACGCAAAGCTGAACCCCGGAATTGCCTACGTCCAAGGGATGAACGAAATTGTGGGGCCCCTCTATTACACCTTTGCGACAAACCCCAATAGCGCTTGGAAAGGTAAGGGGGGGGCAAGAGGTTCCTGCAACCTTGGGCTCTGATTGATAGAGAACACGGATAACATTATATATATATATATATATATATATATATATATATATATATATATATATATATATATATATATATATGTTTTCTAAGGTTTTCACGGTGTTTGTATGTAGGTCTTTGGTTGTTGGGTTTCTCCTGTGTAAAATTGGAAGTGTATATATATATATATATATATGTTTTCTAAGGTTTTCACGGGTGTTTGTATGTAGGTCTTTGGTTGTTCGGGGTTTCTCCTGTGTAAAATTGGAAGTGTCTTGGCAACGTTTCGACGAAGTCTCATTCGTCATCTTCAGGCTGGTGTTTACTGCTTCGTGCTCCTAGAAGTTTCTCATTGAAACGTCGCCAAGACACTTCCAATTTTACGCAGGAGAAAACCTGAATAACCAAAGACCTACATACAAACACCCGCGAAAACCTCAGGAAACAAGTATATATATATATGTATATATACATTATATATATATATATATATATATATATATATATATATATATGTATGTATGTATGTATGTATGTATGTATGTATGTATGTATGTATGTATATGTATATATTACAAACTATTCTAAAAATAGGAGTTCCAGGTATATATATATAAAACAAAAATCAGACATTCTGCAAGCTCTGGAACTAAAATAATTAATATATATACATAATACTACGGTACGCATATGATGGAACTATGTAGTCAGTTTTGTAAGGTATGAAGAATTCAAGAAATTATATGCCGGTTAGAAAAGTTGATAGGGAAAGATATAGATTATAAACCTATAAATTGTTTTTATTAGGAATAATATCAGAAAAACTTGATAAGGAAAGTATGTATTTAATATTACATGTCTTAACAGCAGTGAGGATCATTTTTGCCCAATAATGGAAAAATCAAGAGATAGATTTTTCTCCCCTGAATCTAGACATTGGATAATCCATCTTACTGACCGTCCCCTTTTCCATGCACAGAGCACGCCGAGGCGGACACCTTCTTCTGCTTCACCAACCTCATGTCCGAGATCAGGGACAACTTCATCAAGAGCCTGGATGACTCCCAGTGTGGGATCACCTACAAGATGGAGAAGGTTTACGTCATCCTGAAGGAGAAAGACAGGGAGCTCTACATGAAGCTGGTGAGACGTTTGCTGCGAAAGTGGCCCTCTGGGGAACTTGAAGGGGGAAAGTCCACGGTGGTCCACCAAACCAGGAACGTCCACCACTTAGACCAACTTTGTTGGCGCTCAGGGTTCATGGAGGTGCATAAATCTATTTGAGCAGCTGGCCCAAAGTCACCCATTCGTCTTTTGTGCCTAAGCCAACTCTAGAACTCGCCACCTCCTGGTGATTGGCCTAGAGTTGACCAGCCATTTTTCATGGTTAAGCTGGGACTAGAACTCACTGTCTCCTGGTGGTTGGCTCAGTCATTCAACCATCTTTTGTGCCTAAGGCAGGACTAGAACTCATCCTATTGGCTCAAACACACCCACCCACACCCATGACTTAGAGCCAATCGCCAGGAGACGGTGAATTCTCATCCCGCCTTAGCCATAACTTAGAGCCAATCGGCAGGAGACGGTGAATTCTAGTCCCGCCTTAGCCATGAAAACCAACTGGATGATTATGGGCCAATCATCAGAAGACGGTGAGTTCCAGTCCTGCCTTAGTCATGAAAGCTGGCTGGTCACCTATCTATCTATCTATATGTAAAAATAATCTCTACAATGTTTATAATAATAATTTTATTATTATTAAAAGAAGTCCTTGCTGCTTTCCTCCTCCTTCCCACTTTTTCTAGCGTAGACTGTGCCAATGTTTCGTTTTCTCTTTCCAGCAAGAGCAAAACATCAAGCCTCAGTTCTTTGCCTTCCGCTGGCTAACCCTGCTGCTCTCCCAGGAGTTCCTGCTGCCTGACGTCATTCGCATCTGGGACTCCCTCTTCGCCGATGACAGTCGCTTCGACTTCCTCCTGCTCGTCTGCTGCGCCATGTTGACGTAAGTTCAGTGCTGCGCATCCTAAAGAAGCCAACCTGGAAACAGACAAACCTTGGAGGAGTACCTCTCCCCTTTGCTTTCCATGGGACATAGTTGCTTCCTCTAAATTCCCCAGGCAGCTAGTGGTTCAGGCACCAGGCTGGAAACTGGGAGATGGTGAGTTCTAGTCCCACCTTAGCCATGAAAGTCAGCTGGGTGACAACAGCCCTCTGGTGATGGGCCCAATCACCAGGAGACGGTGAGTTCTAGTCCTGCTTTAGCTGAGTGACTCTGGGCCAGTCCCTCTCTCTCAACCCAACCCACCTCACGGGGTTGTCATTGTGGGGAAAATAGGGGAAGAAAAGAGCATTAAGTATGTTTTATATTGTATAAACAATTTATAAACAATGATAAAGGAGGGATATAAGTAAAATAAATTGATAAAAATAAAAGGTTTTGTTTTTTTTTCATTTCTGCCTCTTGCATTTACCTTCCTCGATCCCTTTCCTGTTGGATCCCAGTGGATCCGAGCTAAGTCCATTTTTCTCTCTCTCTCTTTATCCTATAGGCTCATTCGGGGTCAACTACTGGAAGGGGATTTTACTGTAAATATGCGGCTTTTGCAGGTAAAGGAAACAGGGGAAGGCAAAATATTTCTCTTCCTGGCTAAGAACAGCCTCAGACACGGCTGTGCTGGCATCAAGCCAGCTTTTGTTTTAACTGTGGCTTGTTGAACAAGCTGTTCTAGCTCTTACCAACGGGCAGAATCATTGTTATCACTGGTTCTCCTCTTCTTTTTTTTCTTGTTATGTAGAAAAGTCATAAACGAGATGTCCAACTTAACCATTTTTGAGACTTCAGTTGCCAAAAACTGTCTGTAATCCTCTACTGTATGTTGTAATGTAACGTTGCTATTCTTCTATGGGGAAAAAAATGCAGGGGGTCCTTGACTTACGACCATTTGTTCAAAGATCCCATTGCTTTACCAACATATGCCGGTTGCCAAGACTCCCAAATTTTGATCCCGTGACTCTGGGGGTTCCTTCACTGCCGTGTGAGTTCCAGCCCTAGGTCAGTTTTTTTTCTGTGCCGTTATAACTTTGAATGGGTTGTTTAAACAAAAGGTCATAAGTCAAGGACTACCTAAAAGTCAAGGGGGACAAGGATCCTGGCGGCCACCTGCAGATCTGAGCGTGTTTTGGAGTTGGGGCCATTGTCCATAAGTGGTTCTCCCCAGGACTGGTATTCACTTACCCTTCCCTATCGATTTGCAAATGTGAGCGCACGCACTACATCTACGCATGAGCCCGGCCTTCCGCACATGTGCTTTGCTGGCGCATGCGCCTTCCACCAGTGCTGGGTTGGCCCCAGTTCGGACTGGTTCTATAGAACCGGTAGTAAAACCGGCGGGAGGCTCTGCCCATTGACCCAAACGTCATCAAAACTCTTCTGCGCATGCGCAGAAGCTTCGAAGCTTCACAGAAGCATGCGGGCACGATGCAAACCGGTACTAAAGGTAAGTAGAACCCATTCCTGCCTTTCACACATACCTGGCCTCGTTAACATGACTAAACGGGGAGGGACGGGCCCACCTGCGATTTCCGCTACCGGTTCGCCCCGAACCGGCTGCATACCATCTCTGGTTCTCCCCTCTTGAAGAAAGGGGCTGCCTGCAATTTGTAAGAATTTCTCCCTCATTCGACGCCGGCATTGTTCCTTTCCCGCTCAGGACTACCCTATCTCGGATGTCCACCTGATTCTGAAGACGGCAAAGGATCTTCAGGAGTCTAAGTAGCTCACCCATCCAAAGGTTCAGCAGAGGTGATGGCCGCTTGTCTCCTCTGGGAAGCACCTCTGAAGGAAGTCACCTTTAGCTTGGCCAGCGTCCGGTTCCTCTCTTCCAAAATGACTCCTCCTTGCCACATCTTTTTGGCCAAGGGACTCTTAAGGAGATGATCTACAAGGCGCCTCCAGAAGTGGCCCAAGAAGCAGGACCCACCTGGAATTGGACTCGATGGGAAAGAACCAACCCTTTTGGGAACTTCTTCTGCAAGAAGCCACCAAAAACCAACCTTCTCCATCGTAGTGTTGGGATAAGTTCCTCCCAGTCGCTCTCAAATCTTTAGCCTTCTTTGTTAGATTCCTTCCTTCCTTCCTTCGTTTGGAGGCCAGCTGTTCTGGGAAGCTTGAAAGAAAAGAGAAAATTTGGAACGATTGCTGGAAAGGCCTCCTTACCTACTGCCTTAGAGTAGACTTATTTCCTCCATGGCTGAAACGTGGAATTGTCTAGATGGGGATGTACAAACGCAGAACAACACTCTCGCTGCTGAGCTTAGACTTTCAGCCGTTGCGTGTCCCTACTGCCTCTGCTTTGTCAGTGCTCTGCTATGAATGATAAATTATTTTCCCCCCCCCAAAAAAATTGGTAAAAGCCTATCCTTGCCCAATAAAGAGTTTCCTGCGAGCCAGAATAACTAATAATTTAAACGCAGAAGTCTTGCTCTGCTAGTTTTCTGCTTGCAGGGAGAATTTTCCCCCCTCCAAGGGAACATGGACGCAAAGTGATTATTCTAGCAATGAAAAAAGAATTTTGATTATTTTTCAGAACTCTTACTGTGTTAACAACGTGCTATTCTGGATTAGTTTGAGTTCCCAAAAGCTAATTAGGCTTTTGTGACATTTGAGGAGGTAACTTTCGTTTTCCTCTAGTTAAATTCAATGTAATATGTGAGGTTTGTTGATTTTGGGGGGAGAGGGAATGCTATTATCTTGAATATAAGGTGGAAATTAGAGGTTCGATGTGGCTGAGCAAAGCAAGACTTCCTTTTTCCTTGGTTTTGATGCCAATCGGAGAATTTTCATTTTAAAATCGTTTTCAAACAGCCCCGAAGACGTCACGTTTTATGCTGTGCTTAAAGAGGATTTAAAATAAGAATTCTGCTTTTTCCAAGGACAATGTGGGAAAGATTATTTCTGTCATCCTTCCTGCTTCCTTCCACTCCCGATTTTGCAACAGGAAATATCCCCGGGGTCCATTTTATGGCTTTTTTTTGATAATGCATGATGGAACCAGAAACCAGGAAACGGTATCAAAACATTTCTAAATTTATACGTCAATAAACTGTAACCCTAATGGAACCTCACTGCAGGAAATGCATTTTTGCTTTCTTACAAAAGGAAGAAAATTAGCAGGAACCATGGAGTTTCAAAAATTATGTTCCCTCATTATTACGTATTATCTTGATGGAGGGAAATAGTAAGGAGTATGTTGGGCACTTTTGAAGGCTGCCTGAAAATTAGCCTTACAGCTTTTATACAGCATAACCACTGCCAAATCCTGTAGCTTAGTTTCCTGCCTCCTTCCGCAGAACAAACTTAAAAAGACACAGAAATGCAAAACTTGCACAAACAGTGAAACAGCCGCTTAGCATTTGACATTCCCAGTAGAAAGGAGAAAAAGAAAAAAAAATATTGCTCTTCTCCCAAAATGCGTTTTAGGTTTCTTGCAAGACAGAAATGATGGCTGTCTTCAACCCTTCTTTTTTTTTTTTTCATCTTTTGCTGGATAATTTCTTTTTCTTTTTTAAAAAATTTTTGATTGGCAGCCACTTATCGGATGGGATGTGCGATACGTAGCAACTGTTTTTTTGGATGGCCTAAAAATTGTTCTCCGTCGGTTAAATGGAATGTAAAAAAAAAATGTTCGGATTATGATATTTAAAATGTGTTGCAATGAAGGGACGAAAAATGTTTGTGTGTGTGTGTGTGTGCATAAAAAATTCCAGTTTCTTCCATATTGAGGTAGCACACACCGTAGGTCAAGGTTTTTACACACCCATGCACACCATCCCACAAAACTGCTTAGAATCATTGAGCCTATTGTTACTTCCAAGTTTAGTGTGTAAAAATGCTTTTGTGACTCTCTTTGGCAGCGCTCTCTTGCGCAAAGAGATAAATATGTTTGCTTTTCTTGGCAGATATAATAGATCGGATCGACTCAATTTTGCTGCCATTTTATGTCGCTCTCCTGGCAAATCTAGCTTTCATTCTTTAATTTTTTTACATATTCCACAACTTTCTGAAATATTAGCTTTTTTATTTCTACTGCCTACATTGGCTTCCCGCTTTGAGCATCACATGTAAGATTATGTAAAAAAAAAATGTTCGGATTATGATATTTAAAATGTGTTGCAATGAAGGGACGAAAAATGTTTGTGTGTGTGTGTGTGTGCATAAAAAATTCCAGTTTCTTCCATATTGAGGTAGCACACACCGTAGGTCAAGGTTTTTACACACCCATGCACACCATCCCACAAAACTGCTTAGAATCATTGAGCCTATTGTTACTTCCAAGTTTAGTGTGTAAAAATGCTTTTGTGACTCTCTTTGGCAGCGCTCTCTTGCGCAAAGAGATAAATATGTTTGCTTTTCTTGGCAGATATAATAGATCGGATCGACTCAATTTTGCTGCCATTTTATGTCGCTCTCCTGGCAAATCTAGCTTTCATTCTTTAATTTTTTTACATATTCCACAACTTTCTGAAATATTAGCTTTTTTATTTCTACTGCCTACATTGGCTTCCCGCTTTGAGCATCACATGTAAGATTATGTAAAAAAAAAAGAATTGATGGGGAAAAGATAGAATAAGGTAAAAAAAGTTGCCTGTGAAGTACGTAGAGATAGGTAAGAAGGATCTTGAGTCAAGAGTGATTTCAGAAATATGTAATTTGTATAGTAAATTCTCTACAGCTCTTTGTCAATCTGTATTTTTTTTCTTAGTTCTATATTTTGGGAACAGTAGAAATACGTGCTGCTTAAATTATTCTTTTAATTGAATAGAGAGCAGTTGCCAATATGAAACAGGGTATTTTTGTGTTTTGCTTTTCAATCCTTTGGGCAACACCATCTGTGATTTTTCTGCCGGATTGGTCAAAATCTTGACCAGCTTTTGACTGGGGAAAGATTCTACCCACGTGTAAAAGTTTTATGCGTGTAAAAGTTTTGCACTAGCAAATTGGTTCTAGCCAGCACATCAGTTCCCAGAGCGTTCTTTAGCTTTTCAGCATCGCTCAATTTCTTTTTTTTTTTCTTTTTGTTTCTTAAATAAATATTCTCCTTTGTAAAACCTGACTGGACTTTCTGGTCTTTTGAGGGATGAAGGAATTCAATAGACTTTTCTCCTCATATTATTTACATTTTTACTGGCCAAATGACCAGTTACATTTTTACTGGCCAAATACCACTTGGTAAGGCCACACTTGGAATACTGCATCCAGTTTTGGTCACCACGACGTAAAAAAGATGTGGAGACTCTAGAAAGGGTGCAGAGAAGAGCAACAAAGATGATTAGGGGATGATTGGATGCTAAAACATATGAAGAACGGTTGCAGGAACTCGGTATGTCTAGTTTAATGAAAAGAAGGACTACGGGAGATATGATAGCAGTCTTCCAATATCTCAGGGGTTGCCACAAAGAAGAGGGAGTCAAACTATTCTCCAAAGCACCTGAGGGTAGAACAAGAAGCAATGGGTGGAAACTCATCAAGGAGAGAAGCAACTTAGAACTAAGGAGAAATTTCCTGACGCTGAGAACATTGAATCAGTGGAACAACTTGCCTGCAGAAGTTGTGAATGCTCCAAAACTGGAAGTTTTAAAGAAAAAATTGGATAACCATTTGTCTGAAGTGTTGTAGGGTTTCCTGCCCGGGCAGGGGGCTGGACTAGAAGACCTCCAAGGTCCCTTAACTCTGCTGTTGTTGTTGTTGTTGTTAGAATGATGTTTGCTTGCTTCCCACTTTCAATATCGGATGCCAAATTACATAAAAAGAATTGACAGGGAAAAGATAGAATAAGTTAAAAATTGCCCTTGAAATGCATAGTGGGGGGGTGAAAGGTTATTTGCAGAAGTTGGAATTAAAAGAGAAATGATGCATAAAGGGAACAGTTAATTTGAAATATTATTTTGGAGAGGTTTTGAAAGGGCTTTTTTGCAGAAATTGGAATTTAAAGCAGACAAAGGAACCGGACTATTTTTATTTACTATTTTTATTGATTCCTCAGCTCTGCCGGCTGGGGAATTCTGGGCGTTGAAGCCCCGCATCTTAAAGCTGCCCAGGTTGAGAAGCACTGAAATGGGTTAAGAAAAGAGGCGGTTGCAATCAAAGGTGGTTTTAGCCTTAAACCCCGTTTCTTAAATCCCTGGAGGAGGTTTAAATATCTTCAGGGACAGGCAGAGGGCGCGAAAGTGCAAAGAAGAGGAGCGTCTCTTAAAACGGAAACGCCCGATGGCTGGCAAATCTTAAGATCCCATTCTCGGGGCTTGAGTTGGGAGGAAAAAGCGGCCACTTTCTACTAAGCTTGCTTCCCATCACAACAGCCTCGTGAGGTAGGCTGGGTGGAAAGAACAAGGGAAATTGGGGGAGTGGGGAAGGGAGTTTTTCAGCTGGATCTTCCCAATTTTGCCACGTTGGTGGTGTACAAAGGTGTGATTTTGCGACTTTCAGCCCCTTCGGGCGTCCGCGGCGCAAAGAGAGGCAGCGCTCCCGCTCCCCAAAGGGGCCAAAGGGCGAACGTCCCGTACTGTACGCCCAACTAGCCCTTGGCCCCACCCGCTCAGCGCCGTTGCCCCTTTAAGAAGCGGCCGGAAGAGGCTTCCTTGTATCGCTTTCTCGTCTCTTTCTTCTGCCCAACGTTCCATTCCTTTGATCTTCTGCCCAACGTTCCATTCCTTTGATCCCGGCGCCTTCCATTCCCGAGGCGGCTCCGCGGACGGGGATGCGGCGCTGGTGGGGCAACCTGGCGCCCGCCGCGGCCTCGCTGGCCGTCGGGCTGGGCTTGGGCGCCGCCTGGGCCGGGGGGCCGAGCCGGGAAGGGGCGTCCGCGGAGGGGCTGCTGGCTCGGCTGCCCGTCGTGCCGGTGGCGGCGGCGGCGTCCTCCTCCTCCTTGGAGGTGGGCCGGGGCGGCAGCGGCGAGCTGGCCAAGTACGGCTTGCCGGGGCTGTCGCAGCTGCGGAGCCGCGACTCCTACGTGCTGTGCTACGACCCGCGAGCCCGGAGCGCCCTCTGGGTGGTGGAGCGGCTGGACGCGGCGGCCCTTCGCGGCTCCTCCGAGCGGGCCGCCTGCGACTTCCGCGAGGACGACTCCATCCACCCGTATCACCGCGCCAGCAACGCGGATTACCGGGGCAGCGGCTTCGACCGAGGCCACCTGGCGGCCGCCGCCAACCACAAGTGGAGCCAGAAAGCCATGGGGGACACCTTCTACCTGAGCAACATCGCCCCCCAGGTAAGCGGTGGGCGGGTGGGTGGGGGAACGGATGGATGCCCTCCCGTACCCCAGGCCGAGTTACCAGGAGTCCTATAGAATAGAATAGAAAATAGAGTAGAGTAGTTGTGAATCTGGCTTCCCCGTTCGTTGACTTTGCTCATCAGAAAGTCACTAAAGACCAGCAGATGATCTCCGGACATTGTGACCGTCGTAAATATGAGTCAGTCGCCATCACGTGACCCCCCCCATTGCTGCAGTGGTCGTGTGTGAAAAAGGGTCATAAGTCACTTTTTCCAGTGCTGTTGTAACTTTGGTCACTAAACGAATGGTCGTAAGTCAAGGACTTCCTGTACTCTTGAATGTTGGAACATTTTACCTTCTATCTAACCTGGTGGCTTTGACTTCCTAGAATCCTCATTTAAATCAAAACGCCTGGAATAACTTGGAAAAATATTCTCGGAGTTTAACGAAGACTCATCAGAATGTTTATGTCTGCACCGGACCGCTTTTCCTACCCAGGTACCTGTTCCTCAGTTTCCCCTTTCTATCCCGTAGCCATCCCACCTGTCGGAGGGAAAAGGCACTGTTAAAAAAGGTTATTTTGAATTTTTTACCATGAGGTTGACCAAAAGATCCCAGCAGATCTGGCGTGACTGGTTGCAGAATAAAATTTTGGGTGCAGAATAAAATTCTGTATTTCGGCAAACTCAGCCAGCTGGGTTCTTTTATTGGCTGAATGTCATTGCAGAAAATTAATTTAATGCCATCAAAACGTGGTTGTGTCATGCAAACATTTGCAGGCTGTATTTTTTTAAAAACTTACTATATGCGTAAAACAATTAAGAGGCAGTGCTCATAAACAAGATCATTAATCTTTTTTTTTTCAAAAATAACAATTGGGAAGATCTTTAATCTTAAAAAAGGAGAAATTGAAAATGCAAATTCTTGTAGCAAATTTGTTTTGTGGTCATTTGTGTAGAAAAAAACACAACCACAACACTTTGTATTTTATAAACACCTGGAGTTAACTGAGCACTTCTCTGGAGGAAGCCAAGCTAATCTCCCATTCGGTCTTTGATATGCAAATCCATGCGGTGAGGACTAGAAACTTATGTTGCTTTTTGGAGGGCGGGGGCTGAACGAAGGTGGTTTTTTTAAGGGCCGTTCTCTCCGCAGGATGGAACCAGATGGGAAGATGTACGTGAAGTACCAAGTCATCGGCCAGAACCACGTGGCCGTCCCCACCCACTTCTTCAAGGTGCTGATCTTAGAAAAACCCCGGGGGGAAGTGGAGCTCCAGTCCTACGTCATGCCCAACGCACCCGTAGATGAGAACATCCCCCTGGAACGCTTCCTGGTGCCCATCGAGAGCATCGAGCGGTCCTCGGGCCTCCTCTTTGTCCCCAACATCATGAAAAAAACCACCAGGTTGAAAGCAATCACGGCCTGATGACCACTGTCAAAAACCCCTCCCGTGAGTGGCCTCTGAATAGAAGCAGTCCTCGCCTTGCGACCACAGTTGAACCCGAAAAATCTCTTGTTGCTAAGCAAGACAGTTGTTGTTCAAGGCGTTTGGCCCCCTTTCCGGCTTTTCCTGCCCTGGTTTTTTTAAGTGAATCGTTGCAATTGTTAAGTCCCATGATGGCGAACCTATGGCTCGCAGCGCCTTCGTTGTGGGCACACGCGCTACCGCCAGCTGCTCTCCTGGTTTCTGGTGCGCTGGGCAGCTGGTCGTCACAGGTGCCAGAGTGCTGGAAAGCGGCCTGAAAAACAGATCATTTTCAGACCTTTTTTCGGGCCGTTTTTAGGCCATATTGGGCCTGAAAACAGGCCGGAAAATGGCCAAAAATGACCACATAACAGGCATTCGCACGCCGGCCAGCTGGTCTGGGTTTCCGGTGCTCGCACATGTTCCGAAAAGGTTTTGCCATCACTGGTTAAATCGGTCACAAGGTTGTCAACCTGGTTTCCCCGTGGATTTTGCTTGTCAGAAGATCGCAAGAGGGGATCACATAACTTTGCGACCGTCGTAAATGTGAGTCAATTGCCCAAGCCTCTGACATTTTGATCACGTGACCATGGGGGGGGATGCTGCAACGGTCGTTAAGTGCGAAAAACGGTCATTGGGGAAGAGCGTTTTAGTTTCTTTTAGAAAGGCTAAGAAATATTTTTTTTTTTAGGATTTCTCCAGTTCCAGGGAAATTTTTTTTTTTGAGGGGAGGGGGGCCATCAGCAAGGTAGACGGGGTGCTCGCCTCATCTCAGGGAAAACGATGCTCCTCTTTGCCCAAACTCAGGTTGAGGGAGGCATTTTGGGGCACGGTGAAATAATGGGGATACCGCCGGATCTGTTTTGCACAATAAAACAAGATGAATTACTTGGGAGACGGTCCTGGAATTTTGTTTCCCAAAACCAGCTGATCTCTGAAATTCTGCCCTTGTATCTGTAAGCACAGTCCTCGAATTATGACTACAACTGGGGCTTGGGGAGGCGAGGGGACAGCCCCCTCCTCCCATTTATTTCTGCCGCGTAAATAATGCTTTAAAAACATATTTTTTTTAGCCCCACCGACGGAGATGACGAAGCAGCCTCTCTTTCGTTCAGCTTCAACTGCAGTTTTTTTGTTTGAGTGAGGTGGCCGCGGGTCCTTCCATCCTTATAAATAACTTAAAAATACCAACACAAATAAAATGCAGGTGTGGCCCCTGCACTTATTGAAGGGAAAGGAGCTGCAGAATTCTGGGAGTTGAAGTCCACACCTTGGTCAAGTTGCCAAATTTAAGAAGTTTGTCCCGTGGTCCGTCTTAAACCCCATATGTTTTCATGGGTGCCATCATCTCGACACCCCCCTCACAGGGTGCCCCAGCTCCTTACACATTTGTTCCCCACCCAGGGGGTTATCCGAACACCGTGACTTCTGTTCCATCTTGTTTGACCCCCCGGAGGTGGGTGGGGGTCTGATTCGCATCTGGCACTCAGCTCCCGCCTCGTCCTTTCTTAGCCGCTGCGTCAATCTTGGGCCTCAGGGCGGAGAGGGAGACCAGAAGGGCTTCCTACAAAGACACGGAAAAGATCTGGATTAAAAGAATCGATTCTTTCTCCTGTAATGACAGGTCCCACAGGATCTGTCAAGGATCCGGAAACAGAAGAACAGCTAGTCCTCGACTTATGACCACCATTGAGCCCAAAACTTCTACTGCTGAGCAAGACAGTTGTTAAGTGTGTTTTTGACCCATTGTATGACCTTCCTTGCCGCCGCTGCTAAGTGAATCACTGCAGTCAAATTAGTCAACACGGTTGTTAAATGGAATCTGGCTTCCCCAAGGACTTTACTTGTCAAAGGGGATCACGTGACCCCGGGATGCTGCGACCGTCATAAATATGAGAATTGTCCAGCATTCAAAATTTGAACACGTGACCATGGGAACGTTGCGATGATCATAGCTGTGACAACCAACCATAGGCTGGGGGTTTTTTTTAGTGCCGTTGTTAATTTTAATCCACTCCTCTGCCAACGGTTATAAATGGAGGACTACCTTTAGGATGTGAAGTTTCCGAAAGATTCATGAGCCAGACTTCAAAAAAAATACAGTCATTTATTAGGAGCACCATTCCGGCAATACTCCGATGGAGTCAGAACTGACCTCACGTAAATTTACGTGACCCCGTCTCCCCACTCCTCCCCTGGGCTAGAATGTCATAAATCACATTTTCCAATTGACCACGTTGGCGGGCTGGGAAACCCACGCCCTTCCTGCTTTTAAGACGCGTGGACTTCATCTCCCAGAATCCCCCAGGTTAGATGAAATCAGGAAACGCCCTGCAGGGAGATCCTGACCCAGCCATCCCACTGCAGGGGTAACCTGTAGCAATCCTGGCTCACCTCCGTCCTGATGGTGCGGCTTCCTTGCCCCGGACAGGTGTTCAAATACAAATCGAACAAGGTACTGGGGTCGCTGACGTCCAGGTTGGGGTCCGCATCCACTCCGGTTTCAAGGCCCTGCACGCCCCCGAAGATGATGAGAGCATGGCTACCAGGAAGAGACAAAGAGAGAAGGAGTTTTGGGGAAGGCTGTCTCGGCAGAAACAGAATGCAAGAGGGACCTCGGAGGTCTTCTAGTCCGACTCCCTGCTCAAGCAGGAGACCTTCTTTATGAATGGGCCTCCCAAAATTTCCAGTGTTGGCGCATTCACAACTTCTGCAAGGAAGCCGTTCCGCTGCTTAATCGTTCTCACCGTCAGGAAATTTCTCCTTAAATTCAGGTTGCTTTTCTCCTTGATTACTTTCTATCCGTTGCTTCTTGTCCTGCCCAGGGGTGAAATGCTCCTGGTTTGGACCGGATCGCCCGATCTGGTAGCAATGGCAGCAGGTGGTTCGGAGAATCGGTAGGGCCCCCCCCCATGCTCAGCTGAGCCGCGCAATCATCGGGTTTTGTTTTTTTTTACTTTTAAAAGCATTTTTTCTTCAGCCTTTTTAAAACTAGACGTTGCTAATTCTTGCAGCAGTTTTAGCCTAAAACGTAACACAGAAAATTCACTTTGGCTACCTGAAGGCAGGTAGGGTGGCTTCGTCTATGGAGGATCCGCGCTCAGAGGTTCCAATGGAGAGATCGTAGCCATCCTTAAAAGGGGATTCGGCAAAGACAGCACCTGGTAGGGAAGAATGCCAAATTCTGAAAATATAACTTAGATTTTGATATCCCCAAGGCAGAAGTCATTCATTCCCTCAGGATTGGAATGCAAACATCTTTCACATTTTCGTGTCAACCATAAATAAATTGACACATCTTCGTGTCAACCATAAATAAATATAAACAAATAACTTTTGTCCCGTTTGGGGAATCAGGGAGCCCCCACTCATGACAAAATCTGAAACAAAATACTATATTATAGTCCTTGACATATAACCGTCATGGAGCCTCTCATGTGTCCGCTGATGTCTTTTGTGACGGTCATAAAATTAACGCTACGGTCGTAAAGCAAATTGTGTGGTTGTTAAGGGAACGAATGTGCAGTTTTGCTGAAGACCAGAAGTGCCCACAAAACTATCATAAAATACAGTCATGTGAGAATGGGACTCGGCAAATAGTTATAAATACAACTATCTTGATGAGATACTCCAAATCTGGTTACTTAATCGCAGAGAAAGCCCAACTGTTTCCTAGAACTATAATCTTGTTTGTACAGTAAGTCTCCTTTTTCAAGTTAGTCGAAATTAAATGACCAGTCATAAATCAAAGATTCTCTGTTCTCATTTGGCTGGACAATAATCTTAGATAGTTGAGGCTATTCCAGTTTTTCCCCCTTTGTTTTGTCTATCAGTCTTGGGCAGAACGTAAAAAACAAACTGAATTATTATGTTTAAGACAGCAAAACTTGTGTCAGCAAACCTGGTCTTCAAACCGCACTTTTTTTTTTTTGCAGTTTTTCTGAGTTCACATGCAATACTAAGGCAAACCAATTATTTTATGCGTTTTGTAGGAAAAAGGAAGCTCATCTTAGCTGTGAGCTTCATTGACAAAGAAGGAATAAAAGAAGGAATGAAGAAATAGGAAAATAAAGAAAACCGTATTATATTTTCTGCCTGCCATTCTCAAGAGATCTCCCCTAAAAGCAATCTTCGGCATTTTCAGCTCCTTCTCTCCCCTTCCCAACTTTGGGTAAATGTTTAACTGAGAGAGACAAAAAGTTCACATGGACTTACTTAGACACGAAGCCAGTCGGACGCTGTAGCCCCAGTAAAGGCCAGAAACGGTGCGGGGACTTTGAGACGATACAACAACACCTTTCTGTTTTTTGCTCTCTGAAAGAGAAAGGCGTCGTGGCCGGTCAGAAGTTTTGATTTTGAGTTTCTAAGTCGAGAGGAGGACTTGTCGAACCGTACCTGCGTTCTGCTTCTCATCCAGGCGCACGGTGACGCGAAGACCCTCTTCCAATTGCTTATCTATCTGGACCTCCTGTAGGAAAACAGCACCAGCCTGGAGCATCACTTAGTCTGGGGAGAGCAGTCAAACCAACTGGTCTGTCTGTCTGTCCATCGATCCTTCCATCCATGTCCCTCCCTCCCTCCCATCTGTCTGTCCATCCATCCATCCATGTCTGTCTCTCTCTCTCCCTATCTGTGATCAATCATCTCTCTCAATCCATCTATCCATTCATGTCATCTCTCCAGCCAGACATCTGTCTATCCATGTCATCTGTCTGTCCAACCAACCAGTTACAGCCCGTAAGCTCCTCCCACTCGGCCAGCCATTGGCCGAGCAGCTGCCCCGTTACAGAAGGTTCCCCATTCGTCTCGAAGGGCGGGGGGAAAGAAGGTGGACGGGGCAGCCAAAGCTCAGTTATTCTGACCCGGTTCGCCCTCCATAAATTACCTTCCGCATCCCACAGTTCACGAAAGACCCTCGGCCAGGCTTGGTGGGGTGGGCCACAACGACCCCTTCCCGATACTCCGACTCCTCGTCCATTCGGACATGGTGTGGACTGTCCAGAGGGTTCAAGAGCCCTGAAATTATACATGTGTAGCCAGAAATGTTTAATTTTAATTTTTTTTAAAAAAAAATAAAATTTTTAATTTTAAAAATTAAAAAGACATTTCTGCAAAATAAAGGCAATTTCCTGGAACTACCCTGAGGTAAGATGGGCAGCCAAATAAATTCAATAAAGAAATAAATAAATCCCGCAGCCCCATGATCATGTCTTGCAATGTTTTATGCCAGCTGGGGAATTCTGGGAGCTGAAGTCCACAGCTTTGAAGTAACTGAATTTGGGTAACACTAATTGAGGAATTATTTTATAAATATATGTATATTACAATATAAAATAATATAATAATTATTTTTTAAATATAATAATTCAGTGGCTAAAACGCTGAGCTTGTCGACTGAAAGGTCGGCAGTTCAGCGGTTCGAATCCCTAGTGCCGCGTAACGGGGTGAGCTCCCGTGACATGCCCCAGCTTCTGCCAACCTAGCAGTTCGAAAGCATGTAAAAAATGCAAGTAGAAAAATAGGGACCGCCTTGGGTGGGAAGGTAACAGCGTTCCGTGTGCCTTTGACGCTGAGTCATGGCGGCCACATGACCACGTAGATGTCTTCGGACAACGCTGGCTCTTCAGCTTTGAAACGCAGATGAGCACCGCCCCCCAGAGTTGGGAACGACTAGCACATATGTGCGAGGGGAACCTTTACCTTTACCTAATTGAGGAAATGGGAATCTAGGACTTACCAGCAAATTGCAGGTCTGGATGTTTGGGGAAAAAAGACTTCCTTAAATACCTGTTCACGAAAGAAGAACACAGAAGACCTGTTGCTTTTCTTAAGACAGCCGGGCAGGTAAAGCCCAATGCCAGTTTAAGCCATTAATGGATACACCTGGCACTTTCTTGGCTCAGTATGTATGTATGTATGTATGTATGTATGTATGTATGTATTTATTTATTTATTTATTTATTTATTTATCTATCGTATTTGTATACCGCCCTATCTCCCGAGGGACTCAGGGCGGTTCACAGGCAAGTAAAAACATATAAATTTTAAAAGTAAAAGATGAACGTGAGACTAAGCAGCAAAAGAGAGAGAGAAAGGGGGCAGGAAACAGAAAAGCAGCTATTGCTCACAGGCAAATAAGAAATTAAGATAAATTTCCAATTTTTTTTTAAAAAAAAAGATATACTTCTTGAATTCTGACTTCTAGTCCATGTTAGGCACGGACATCAGCTGGGTGACAGTGGGTCAGTCCATTTCGCTCAGCGCCAGCCCTCCTCACAGGGTTATTGTTATGGGGAGAAGCAAAGAAGGAAGGAATATTAGGAATGTTCGCTGCCTTGAGTTATTTATAAAAATAATAATAAGGGTGGGATATAAATAAATAGATGGGGGATGGATGGATGAAATGAGATGAGCTAGATAGAATAGTTGGATGGATGGATGGATAGAGATACTGTAGATATATACTGTAGATAGAGAGGTAGATAAATAAATAGATAGATAGATAGATAGATATACATAACAGGTAGAGATAGATGAGAGATAGATCAATAGATTGACGTTTAGATAGACAATTAGATAGATGATACATATAGATAGATAGATAGATAGATAGATGATAGAGAAATAAATGATAGAGAGATAGATGATAGATAGATACCATAGATAGATAGATACCATAGATAGACACCATAGATGATAGATAGATAGATAGATAGATAGATAGATAGATAGATAGATAGATACCATAGATAGATAGATACCATAGATAGACACCATAGATAGATAGACACCATAAATAGATAGATATAGATAGATAGATACTATAGACAAACACCATAGATAGACACCATAGATAGATAGATAGATAGATAGATAGATAGATAGATAGATAGATACCATAGATAGATAGATAGATAGATAGACACCATAGATAGACACCATAGATAGACACCATAGATAGATAGATAGATAGATAGATAGATACCATAGATAGACACCATAGATAGATAGATAGATAGATACCATAGATAGATAGATAGATACCATAGATAGACACCATAGATAGAAGATAGATAGATACCATAGACATCATAGATAGATAGATAGATAGATAGATAGATAGATAGATAGATACCATAGATAGACACCATAGATAGATAGATAGATAGATAGATAGATAGATAGATAGATAGATAGATAGATACCATAGATAGATAGATAGATACCATAGATAGACACCATAGATAGATAGATACCATAGATAGATACCATAGATAGATAGATACCATAGATAGACACCATAGATAGATAGACACCATAGATAGATAGATAGATAGATAGATAGATAGATAGATAGATATTTTTATTTGCCTGTACACCGCCCTGAGTCCTTCGGGAGAAGGGCGGTATAAAAATTTAATAAATGAAATGAAATGAAAATGATAGATAGATAGATAGATAGATAGATAGATAGATAGATACCGTAGATAGATACCATAGATAGATAGATACCATAGATAGATACCATAGATAGACACCATAGATAGATAGATACCATAGATAGACACCATAGATAGATATCATAGATAGACACCATAGATAGATAGATACCATAGATAGACACCATAGATAGATACCATAGATAGATAGATAGATAGATAGATACCATAGATTAGATACCATAGATAGATAGATACCATAGATAGACACCATAGATAGATAGATACCATAGATAGACACCATAGATAGATAGATAGATAGATAGATAGATAGATAGATAGATAGATAGATAGATAGATACCATAGATAGATAGATACCATAGATAGATACCATAGATAGATAGATACCATAGATAGACACCATAGATAGATACCATAGATAGACACCATAGATAGACAGCATAGATAGCTAGCTAGATAGATAGCTAGATAGCATAGATAGATACCATAGATAGATAGATACCGATAGATACCATAGATAGATAGATACCATAGATAGATACCATAGATAAATAGATACCATAGATAGACACCATAGATAGATAGATAGATAGATAGATAGATAGATAGATAGATAGATAGATAGATAGATAGATAGATAGATAGATAGATAGATAGATATGGATGGAAGATGGATGGAAGATGGATGGATGGATGGATAGATAGATATGGATGGATGGAAGATAGATAGATAGATAGATAGATAGATAGATAAATAGATACCATAGATAGATAGATACCATAGATAGACACCATTGTTGCTGTTGGTCTGCAACAATTATTTGTTGTCCTAGGTTCCCTGTTAATGTTGTCCTGGGTTCCCGCAGGAACGGGTCTCAGCCCTCACTGAGACAATTTAGTGGGTCCTCGCAAGGACGAAAGAAGCCAAATAAAAGACACCACACCAGGAGTTCTTCAAAATGAGAGAGTACGAAGAAAGGGTTGTAAAAAGAGCTTCCCCTTAGATCGCAACAGTCTCTTTTATTATGCAGTTTTAGCAGGGAGGGGTAACTACAGCAATGAGGGAATTAGCATATAGAAACTTAGCTATACCAATCAGCAAGCGTTTAGAGTATACGTATTAGCAAAATACCACATGGTTTTCAGGAAATCATGCATTTTACCTGAATCGAAACCCAACTCAGGAATGTAAAACTAACTCAGGGAAAGTTGGGGGCCCAATTCAGGGAGAGCAAAACTATGCATCTAACTCAGGAATGTTCAGCGGAATAGAAACCTAATTCAGGGAAAGACTATTAATCATGTCTGTCATGTAGCACTGAAAAAGGTCAAATCAAGTTCTCCCGGCTGTGAGGCCTAAGAAAGCCTGAACCAATGATATATCCATACACCATGATACCATAGATAAATACCATAGATAGATAGATACTGTTAAGTTTGGGTATTGACGAGGCAGGAGACCAGGTTAGTGACAACAGCTCTTTAATATAGTGTGACCCAGCAAAACTCTGGAGAAAAACCTCTCCTTATATACACTTCAGCCTGAGGCTGCATCCAATCAGAACCGAGATATTTCCCGCCTAAAACTCCCGCCAAAACTTACAGTAATACATTACACTCCTTCCCTCCCAGAAGGCACTTTGCCAATATTTGCATATTACTTCTCTACGTAGTCCTGCAGGTACGTGGGGCGTCTCCTGACT
Organism: Ahaetulla prasina; assembly: GCF_028640845.1. Lineage (NCBI taxonomy): Eukaryota > Metazoa > Chordata > Lepidosauria > Squamata > Colubridae > Ahaetulla > Ahaetulla prasina. The sequence goes on from NC_080554.1 coordinate 1,048,977, forward strand.
CTCCCGGACCTGCGCAGTTCACTTTCTGGAGTTGAGTCGAGCTTGCCGGAGGGACTTTTCGTTCCTCTGAGCTCCTCCTCCCGGCCATCCGGCCCTGGATTATTCGCCGGCTCGGACCTGCTGTCCTCTAGAGGGACCGGAGGGTGTCGCTGGACCTCGCCTGACTCAGATAAGTCTCTGTTTGGTTCTTTGCTTACGCTTTCTGTTTGTTCTTGGCTCCAGTCAGCTGTGGGGTTAATTAAATCATAGTCAGGGCTGTTCTCGCCTAATTCTGCCTTATCGCTCAATCTGTTTCTTAATTGATCTATGTGGCGCCTCCAGATTCTGCCATCGTCTAGTTCCACTAGATAAGATTTGGGGCCCGTTTTGTCTATGACTATCCCCCTCTTCCAGTTAGGGCCGTCGCTGTAATTATGTGCCCACACCGAGTCTCCTATGTTTAACTCTCGGATTCTATCTGGTTTTGTTTTGAACCCGTCCTGCACGTAGTTCGGTGTAGCCGGTCTAGCGGGCACCGTAGCTTCCGCCCCATTAATAGCTCGGCTGGGCTGCGGCGGTGGCCACACAGGGGTCCTGTGTTGGACGGTTAGGAATGCGCCGATTTGTGCCTGCCAATCGCCGGGCCGCTTCGTGATAGCGCTTCTTCGCACTCCGGACAAAGCGTTCACCAAGGCCGTTCGACGCAGGGTGGAACGGCGCTGAGAGGGCATGTCGGATGCCCTCTTCAGCCAGGTACCCTTCAAATAATGCTGCGGTGAACTGTGGGCCGTTATCGGACACGAGGGTGTCCGGTAGCCCGTGCGTGGCGAAAAGGTGTTTTAGTGCTGAGATGACAGCTCCCGCGGTTGTGGATTTCATTAGGATGATCTCCAGCCATTTGGAGAATGCATCCACCACAATTAGAAATGTTTGGCCGTGGAAGGGCGGCAAAATCAATGTGTATGCGGGACCAAGGGCCTTGGGGTTTCTCCCACTCCAAAACTGGGGCCGTAGGTGGTAGTGGTCTGGATTCCTGACATACTTGGCATCGGCCAACCCTGTCACTGATTTCCCTGTCCATTAGGGGCCACCAGACATAGCTCCTAGCCAAACCCTTCATCCTTACAATTCCTGGGTGACCCTCATGCAGGAGTTCCAGAACTTTTTTTCTCAGCTTCTCTGGAACTACCACCCTATCCCCCCAGAGCAGGCACCCCCCTTGCACAGACAATTCCCCTTTTTTCTTTACAATTTCCTTGAAACGTCCGCCCGGCGCAGCGGGCCATCCCCTTTGAACCCAACTGATTACAGTCCTTAAAACAACGTCCCGGTAGGAGGCCCGAGCCACTTCCTGCGATGTGACTGGCCCCGAGTCCAAAGAGTCAATTAGTAGAACGGGTGTGCCCGGGGTGGGGTCCTCGATTTCCCCTGGCAATGGGCATCTGCTCAATGCGTCCGCATGCCCCAGCTCCTTTCCAGGCCGATGCTGCAGCTTGTAGGAGTATGCGGTCAAAACTAGTCCATCTGGTCAGTCTAGGTGAGAGTGCTACTGGCGTTGGGCGGTCGCCAGCCAGTAACCCCAATAGCGGTCTGTGATCAGTAACAATTTCGAAATCACGCCCAAAAACGTATTCGTGAAATTTTTTCACCCCTGACACTATTGCGAGCCTCCTTATCTAGCTGGCTGTAATTCCTTTCAGCCGGGGACATCGTTCGTGAATAGAACGCTATAGGGGCTTCAGTGCCGTTTGGGAGTCTGTGGCTAAGTACCGCTCCTACTCCATAGGGGGACGCATCACAAACCAATACTAATGGCAGTCTGTTGTTGTATTGTATTAACAGGCTATCGCTTGATAGCAAACTTTTTACTGCCTCAAATGCCCTATTCTCTGACTTCCCCCACGACCAAACAGTGTTTTTTCCAAGTAATTTATGCAGCGTTCAGCAAGGCCGTTCGACGAGGGTGGAACGGCGCTGAGAGGCATGTCGGATGCCCTCTTCAGCCAGGTACCCTTCAAATAATGCTGCGGTGAACTGTGGGCGTTATCGGACACGAGGGTGTCCGGTAGCCGTGCGTGGCGAAAAGGTGTTTTAGTGCTGAGATGACAGCTCCGCGGTTGTGGATTTCATTAGGATGATCTCCAGCCATTTGGAGAATGCATCCACCACAATTAGAAATGTTTGGCCGTGGAAGGGCGGCAAAATCAATGTGTATGCGGGACCAAGGGCCTTGGGGTTTCTCCCACTCCAAAACTGGGGCCGTGGGTGGTAGTGGTCTGGATTCCTGACATACTTGGCATCGGCCAACCCTGTCACTGATTTCCTGTCCATTAGGGGCCACCAGACATAGCTCCTAGCCAAACCCTTCATCCTTACAATTCCTGGGTGACCCTCATGCAGGAGTTCCAGAACTTTTTCTCAGCTTCTCTGGAACTACCACCCTATCCCCCAGAGCAGGCACCCCTTGCACAGACAATTCCCTTTTTCTTTACAATTCCTTGAAACGCGCCGAGAGCGGGCCATCCCTTTGAACCCAACTGATTACAGTCCTTAAAACAACGTCCCGGTAGGAGGCCGAGCCACTTCCTGCGATGTGACTGGCCCCGAGTCCAAAGAGTCAATTAGTAGAACGGTGTGCCCGGGTGGGGTCCTCGATTTCCCTGGCAATGGGCATCTGCTCAATGCGTCCGCATGCCCCAGCTCCTTTCCAGGCCGATGCTGCAGCTTGTAGGAGTATGCGGTCAAAAAATAGTCCATCTGGTCAGTCTAGGTGAGAGTGCTACTGGCGTTGGGCGGTCGCCAGCCAGTAACCCCAATAGCGGTCTGTGATCAGTAACAATTTCAAATCACGCCCAAAACGTATTCGTGAAATTTTTCACCCCTGACACTATTGAGAGCCTCCTATCTAGCTGGCTGTAATTCCTCTCAGCCGGGACATCGCTCGTGAATAGAACGCTATAGGGCTTCAGTGCCGTTTGGGAGTCTGTGGCTAAGTACCGCTCCTACTCCATAGGGGACGATCACAAACCAATACTAACGGCAGTCTGTTGTTGTATTGTATTAACAGGCTATCGCTTGATAGCAAACTTTTACTGCCTCAAATGCCCTATTCTCTGACTTCCCCACGACCAAACAGTGTTTTTCCAAGCAATTTATGCAGCGGTTCAGCAACGGTTGCCTTGTCTTTTAAAAACACGGCGTAAAGTTTACCAGACCCAGGAAAGCCTGGAGTTCTGTCTTGTTTTTGGGTGCTGGGGCTCTCTTTATCGCCTTGACTTTGCTCTCAGTGGGTGAATCCTTTTTGTCTATTCTATAGCCCAAAATTCAACAGATTCGACCCCTATCTGACACTTGCTTGCTTTGACTTTTAATCCTGCCGACCTAAAATGGCCAAAACTTTCCTTAATCGCTTCCCCAGTTCTCTTAAATCTTCCCTGATACCAACACATCATCGAAATAGGGTACGACTCGGTAACCCTTGTAGGAGCCGCTCCATCAAATTTTGGAATAGCCCGGGCCACACTCACCCGAACTGTAACCGGGTGCACTTAAAGGCACCCGGTGCGTTACAATGGTCTGGGCCTCAGCTGTGCTAGCATCTACGGGTAGCTGTTGGTACGCTTGTGCCAAGTCTAATTTGGCGAAAACTTGTCCGTGTCCTAGTGAGTGCAATAAGTGTTGCACTACTGGAACTGGGTAGGCGCTTTTGCAATGCTTTGTTCAAGGTAGCCTTGTAATCAGCGCAAATTCTTATGGACCCGTCTGGTTTTATAGGGTGACGATTGGCGTCTCCCATTTGGCATGGTCAACTGGCACTAGTATCCCTGGCTGACTAATTTATCTAACTCTTTGTCGATTTTAGGTTTGAGTGCAAAAGGAACCCTCCTTGCCTTTAACCTAATGGGAGCTATTTGGGGTCTAAATTGAAGGAGATAGGGGTCCCTTGTACTTGCCTAAACGGTCCTCGAATCGTCTGCGAATTCCTCCAGTAGGGCGTTTTGCAGGTTGCATCCGCTCGGTGGGCGCCAGTCACCCCATTCCCAACGCCTGAACCAGTCTAGCCCCAGCAAGCTTGGCAAGGTTCCTCGACTAACGTGATGGGCAGGGTCTTTTCGTATGTCCCGTACTTGACCTCGACGGTCGTTGTCCTCGAACAGGGATGCGGTTGCCCTGGTAATCCTGCACCCGGGCCGTTGTTTCTGTAGCTTGCGCTTTGCGATGTCGGCAAGGCTTTCACAAAAGTGTCCCAGGACATGATTGTGATAGCTGATCCTGTGTCTACTTCCAGTCGGCACGGTACGCCTTCAATTGTCGGGTTTGTGAAGATCTTTTCTTCGATGCGGGTAGCTGCGTGGTCTATGGTAACAGTCATTCGGTTTGACTTCGCTCTTTCTTTCCTGGCCAATCGCGGGTCGCCTCGCCGATCTCGCGCTCTGATTGGCTGGTTTGAAATTTCGGAATGTGGGGTTTGCATCTCTGACTCAGAGCCGCTCTGATTGGCCGATTTGAATTTTCGCGGAAGGTTGGGGTGCTCGGCAGACTTGAGCCAGGTGCCCTTCCTTTCACACCGCCGCAAATGGCGCCCCTGAACTTACATCTTTGGCGCTGATGTCGCCCGCAACTTCCGCATTCCTCCGGGTCTTCCTTGTCGATTTTCCGGTGTAGTGGACTTCTTCCTCCTCTTCGCTGGTTGACTCACGATAGGTTTCTTCGTGGTGGACTGTGCTCGGCTTTGCGCCCGCCATCGGCGTGAGTCGCTTTGTAAGGTGTCTGCTGCATGGTTGGACATCTCATGGGCTCTGGCTTCGTCCAGGCGTTTGCCAATGTCAGGTTGCTCTTGGCTAGCAACCGTCTCCTCAAACGGATGTCTCTGACCCCGTATAAGTTGTTCCAGCAGCTCTTCGTCCAGATCGCGGTACTGCAATGCTTGGAGGCTTGTCTCAGGGCTGCCATGTAGTCGCTGATAGACTCGCCTTCTTGTTGCCTCGCTCCCCAAACTCGTGCCGTCGAGCGTATTTGGGCGGGGCTGGTGCGTAGTGATTCTTCAGGAGGGTCTGAAGGGTCTGCCACGATACGGAGTGTAGCGGTGTTGGCTCCGCTAGGGCTTCTGACGGCGATGACTGCTGACCCACAGTGGCTTATGAAGTAAGCCCGTTTGCGGTTGTCGGAGACTCCTGTAGCTCGTTGCCTCCAGGAAACTTTCGAAACGGGTCATATATATTCCCCATGTCTCCTGGGCAGGGTCAAACGGAGTGGGTGGCGTGTAGCCGGTCATCGCTGCAATGGCCGTCACCTTGCTGGGTTTGATTCTCGTAGTGAGTTCAGCTCTGTTCTGGTGCTCTGCCTCAAGATCCCACCTTCGTCGCCAATGTTAAGTTTGGGTATTGACGAGGCAGGAGACCAGGTTAGTGACAACAGCTCTTTAATATAGTGTGACCCAGCAAAACTCTGGAGAAAAACCTCTCCTTATATACACTTCAGCCTGAGGCTGCATCCAATCAGAACCGAGATATTTCCCGCCTAAAACTCCCGCCAAAACTTACAGTAATACATTACAGATACCATAGATAGATACCATAGATAGACACCATAGATAGATAGATAAGATAGATAAATAGATACCATAGATAAATACCATAGATAGATACCATAGATAGATAGATACCATAGATAGACACCATAGATAGATAACCATAGATAGACACCATAGATAGATAGATACCATAGATACATTAGATACCATAGATAGGCACCATAGATAGATAAATACCATAGATACACACCCTAGATAGATAGATACCATAGATAGATACCATAGATAGACACCATAGATAGATAGATAGCATAGATACACACCATAGATAGATAGATAGATAAATAGATAGATAGATAGATAGATAGATAGATAGATAGATAGATAGATAGATAGATAGATAGATAGATACTGTTAAGTTCAATAAACACGGAGGAGCGTTGAATCAACAACTATGTTTTAATCTTAGAATGCTCTGTAACAGGCACGAACTGAACTAACGAAACTCTGACAGGAATGAATCTTTTCCCCTCAGCAAGACACAACTTTGCGAACTGTCAGACGGGGAGCCAATCACGACGCTCCCGGCTTCCCGCTTCTTCTGTTGCTTGCGTCTCAACCAATCAGACTGAGCGGTGTTTGGATTGGCTGAGACGCAGGACACAACAGATACCATAGATAGATAGATAGCATAGATAGATACCATAGATAGATAGATACCATAGATCGATACCATAGATAGATAGATACCATAGATAGATACCATAGATAGATAGATACCATAGATAGACACCATAGGTAGATAGACACCATAGATAGATAGATAGATAGATAGATAGATAGATAGATAGATAGATAGATAGATAGATAGATAGATAGATAGATACCATAGATAGATAGATACCATAGATAGACACTATAGATAGATAGATAGATAGATAGATAGATAGATAGATAGATAGATAGATACCATAGATAGACACCATAGATAGATAGATAGATAAGATAGATAGATAGATACCATAGATAGATACCATAGATAGATAGATACCATAGATAGATACCATAGATAGATAGATACCATAGATAGATAGATACCATAGATAGATAGATATCATAGATAGATAGATACCATAGATAGATACCATAGATAGATAGATACCATAGATAGATAGATACCATAGATAGATACCATAGATATAGATACCATAGATAGACACCATAGATAGATAGATAGATAGATAGATAGATAGATAGATAGATAGATAGATAGATATCATAGATAGACACCATAGATAGATAGATACCATAGATAGACACCATAGATAGATAGATACCATAGATACATTAGATACCATAGATAGACACCATAGATAGATAGATACCATAGATACACACCCTAGATAGATAGATACCATAGATAGATACCATAGATAGACACCATAGATAGATACCATAGATACACACCCTAGATAGATAGATACCATAGATACACACCCTAGATAGATAGATACCATAGATAGATACCATAGATAGACACCATAGATAGATAGATAGATAGATAGATAGATAGATAGATAGATAGATAGATAGATAGATAGATAGATAGATAGATAGATAGATAGATAGATAGATAGATAGATACTGTTAAGTTCAATAAACACGGAGGCGCGTTAAATCAACAACTATTCTTTAATCTTAGAATGCTCTCTAACAGGCACGAACTGAACTAACGAAACTCTGACAGGAATGAATCTTTTCCCCTCAGCAAGACACAACTTTGCGAACTGTCAGACGGGGAGCCAATCACGACGCTCCCGGCTTCCCGCTTCTTCTGTTGCTTGCGTCTCAACCAATCAGACTGAGCGGTGTTTGGATTGGCTGAGACGCAGGACACAACAGATACCATAGATAGATAGATAGCATAGATAGATACCATAGATAGATAGATACCATAGATCGATACCATAGATAGATAGATACCATAGATAGATAGATACCATAGATAGATAGATACCATAGATAGATAGATATCATAGATAGATAGATACCATAGATAGATACCATAGATAGATAGATACCATAGATAGATAGATACCATAGATAGATACCATAGATATAGATACCATAGATAGACACCATAGATAGATAGATAGATAGATAGATAGATAGATAGATAGATAGATAGATAGATAGATAGATAGATAGATATCATAGATAGACACCATAGATAGATAGATACCATAGATAGACACCATAGATAGATAGATACCATAGATACATTAGATACCATAGATAGACACCATAGATAGATAGATACCATAGATACACACCCTAGATAGATAGATACCATAGATAGATACCATAGATAGACACCATAGATAGATACCATAGATACACACCCTAGATAGATAGATACCATAGATACCATAGATAGACACCATAGATAGATAGATAGCATAGATACACACCATAGATAGATAGATAGATAGATAGATAGATAGATAGATAGATAGATAGATAGATAGATAGATAGATAGATAGATAGATAGATAGATAGATACTGTTAAGTTCAATAAACACGGAGGCGCGTTAAATCAACAACTATTCTTTAATCTTAGAATGCTCTCTAACAGGCACGAACTGAACTAACGAAACTCTGACAGGAATGAATCTTTTCCCCTCAGCAAGACACAACTTTGCGAACTGTCAGACGGGGAGCCAATCACGACGCTCCCGGCTTCCCGCTTCTTCTGTTGCTTGCGTCTCAACCAATCAGACTGAGCGGTGTTTGGATTGGCTGAGACGCAGGACACAACAGATACCATAGATAGATAGATAGCATAGATACATACCATAGATAGATAGATACCATAGATAGACACCATAGATAGACACCAGAGATAGAGAGATAGATACCATAGATCGATACCATAGATAGATAGATACCATAGATAGACACCATAGATAGATAGATACCATAGATAGATAGATACCATAGATAGATACCATAGATAGATAGATACCATAGATAGACACCATAGATAGATAGATACCATAGATAGATACCATAGATATAGATACCATAGATAGACACCATAGATAGATAGATAGATAGATAGATAGATGGATAGATAGATACCATAGATAGACACCATAGATAGATAGATAGATAGATAGATAGATAGATAGATAGATAGATAGATAGATAGATAGATAGATCGATAGACACCATAGATAGATAGATACCATAGATAGATAGATACCATAGATACATACCATAGATAGATAGATACCATAGATAGACACCATAGATAGATAGACAGCATAGATAGATACCATAGATAGACAGCATAGATAGATACCATAGATAGATAGACACCATAGATAGATAGATACCATAGATAGATACCATAGATAGATAGATACCATAGATAGACACCATAGATAGATAGATACCATAGATAGATACCATAGATAGATAGATACCATAGATAGACACCATAGATAGATCGATAGATAGATCGATAGATAGATCGATAGATAGATCGATAGACACCATAGATAGATAGATACCATAGATAGATAGATACCATAGATAGATAGACACCACAGATAGATAGATACCATAGATAGATACCATAGATAGATAGATACCATAGATAGACACCATAGATAGATAGATACCATAGATACATTAGATACCATAGATAGACACCATAGATAGATAGATACCATAGATACACACCCTAGATAGATAGATACCATAGATAGATACCATAGATAGACACCATAGATAGATGGATAGCATAGATAGACACCATAGATAGATAGATAGATAGATAGATAGATAGATAGATAGATAGATAGATAGATAGATAGATACCATAGATAAATACCATAGACAGCATAGATAGATAAATAGATAGATAGATACCATAGATAGATACCATAGATAGATAGATACCATAGATAGACACCATAGATAGATACCATAGATAGATACCATAGATAGATAGATACCATAGATAGATACCATAGATATAGATACCATAGATAGACACCATAGATAGATAGATAGATAGATAGATAGATAGATAGATAGATAGATAGATAGATAGATAGATAGATGGATAGATAGATACCATAGATAGACACCATAGATAGATAGATAGATAGATAGATAGATAGATAGATAGATAGATAGATAGATAGATGATAGATAGACACCATAGATAGATAGATACCATAGATAGATACCATAGATAGATAGATACCATAGATAGATACCATAGATAGATACCATAGATAAATACCATAGACAGCATAGATAGATAAATAGATAGATAGATACCATAGATAGATAGATACCATAGATAGATAGATACCATAGATAGATAGATACCATAGATAGATACCATAGATAGATAGATACCATAGATAGACACCATAGATAGATAGATACCATAGATAGATACCATAGATAAATACCATAGATAGATAGATACCATAGATAGACACCATAGATAGATAGATAGATAGATAGATAGATAGATAGATAGATAGATAGATCGATAGACACCATAGATAGATAGATACCATAGATAGATACCATAGATAGATAGATACCATAGATACATTAGATACCATAGATAGACACCATAGATAGATACCATAGATACACAACCTAGATAGATAGATACCATAGATAGATACCATAGATAGACACCATAGATAGATAGATACCATAGATACACACCCTAGATAGATAGATACCATAGATAGATACCATAGATAGACACCATAGATAGATAGATAGCATAGATACACACCATAGATACACACCATAGATAGATAGATAGATAGATAGATAGATAGATAGATAGATAGATAGATAGATAGATAGATAGATAGATAGATACTGTTAAGTTCAATAAACACGGAGGCGCGTTAAATCAACAACTATTCTTTAATCTTAGAATGCTCTCTAACAGGCACGAACTGAACTAACGAAACTCTGACAGGAATGAATCTTTTCCCCTCAGCAAGACACAACTTTGCGAACTGTCAGACGGGGAGCCAATCACGACGCTCGGCTTCCGCTTCTTCTGTTGCTTGCGACTCAACCAATCAGACTGAGCGGTGTTTGGATTGGCTGAGACGCAGGACACAACAGATACCATAGATAGATAGATAGCATAGATACATACCATAGATAGATAGATACCATAGATAGACACCATAGATAGACACCAGAGATAGAGAGATAGATACCATAGATCGATACCATAGATAGATAGATAGATACCATAGATAGACACCATAGATAGATAGATACCATAGATAGATAGATACCATAGATAGATACCATAGATAGATAGATACCATAGATAGACACCATAGATAGATAGATACCATAGATAGATACCATAGATATAGATACCATAGATAGACACCATAGATAGATAGATAGATAGATAGATAGATGGATAGATAGATAGATACCATAGATAGACACCATAGATAGATAGATAGATAGATAGATAGATAGATAGATAGATAGATGATAGATAGATAGATAGATGATAGACACCATAGATAGATAGATACCATAGATAGATAGATACCATAGATACATACCATAGATAGATAGATACCATAGATAGACACCATAGATAGATAGACAGCATAGATAGATACCATAGATAGACAGCATAGATAGATACCATAGATAGATAGACACCATAGATAGATAGATACCATAGATAGATACCATAGATAGATAGATACCATAGATAGACACCATAGATAGATAGATACCATAGATAGATACCATAGATAGATAGATACCATAGATAGACACCATAGATAGATCGATAGATAGATCGATAGATAGATCGATAGATAGATCGATAGACACCATAGATAGATAGATACCATAGATAGATAGATACCATAGATAGATAGACACCACAGATAGATAGATACCATAGATAGATACCATAGATAGATAGATACCATAGATAGACACCATAGATAGATAGATACCATAGATACATTAGATACCATAGATAGACACCATAGATAGATAGATACCATAGATACACACCCTAGATAGAAAGATACCATAGATAGATACCATAGATAGACACCATAGATAGATAGATAGCATAGATACACACCATAGATAGATAGATAGATAGATAGATAGATAGATAGATAGATAGATAGATAGATAGATAGATAGATAGATACTGTTTTGTTGTTTTTTTTTGTTTACATTTATACCCCGCCCTTCTCCGAAGACTCAGGGCGGCTTACAATGTATAGGGCAAGTTCAATGTTAAGTTCAATAAACACGGAGGCGCGTTAAATCAACAACTATTCTTTAATCTTAGAATGCTCTCTAACAGGCACGAACTGAACTAACGAAACTCTGACAGGAATGAATCTTTTCCCCTCAGCAAGACACAACTTTGCGAACTGTCAAACGGGGAGCCAATCACGACGCTCCCGGCTTCCCGCTTGTTCTGTTGCTTGCGTCTCAACCAATCAGACTGAGCGGTGTTTGGATTGGCTGAGACGCAGGACACAACAGATACCATAGATAGATAGATAGCATAGATAGATAGATACCATAGATAGACACCATAGATAGATAGATACCATAGATAGACACCAGAGATAGAGAGATACCATAGATAGATACCATAGATAGATAGATACCATAGATAGACACCATAGGTAGATAGACACCATAGATAGATAGATACCATAGATAGATAGATACCATAGATAGATACCATAGATAGATAGATACCATAGATAGACACCATAGATAGATAGATACCATAGATAGATACCATAGATAGATAGATACCATAGATAGATACCATAGATATAGATACCATAGATAGACACCATAGATAGATAGATAGATAGATAGATAGATAGATAGATAGATAGATAGATAGATAGATAGATAGATACCATAGATAGACACCATAGATAGATAGATAGATAGATAGATAGATAGATAGATAGATAGAGAGATAGAGAGATAGAGAGATAGATCGATAGACACCATAGATAGATAGATACCATAGATAGATAGATACCATAGATAGATAGACACCATAGATAGATAGATACCATAGATAGATAGATACCATAGATAGATACCATAGATAGATAGATACCATAGATAGACACCATAGATAGATAGATACCATAGATAGACACCATAGATAGACACCATAGAGAGATAGATAGCATAGATACACACCATAGATAGATAGATAGATAGATAGATAGATAGATCGATAGACACCATAGATAGATAGATAGATACTGGTTGTTGTTTTTTTTTTGTTTACATTTATACCCCGCCCTTCTCCGAAGACTCAGGGCGGCTTACAATGTATAGGGCAAGTTCAATGTTAAGTTCAATAAACACGGAGGCGCGTTAAATCAACAACTATTCTTTAATCTTAGAATGCTCTCTAACAGGCACGAACTGAACTAACAAAACTCTGACAGGAATGAATCTTTTCCCCTCAGCAAGACACAACTTTGCGAACTGTCAGACGGGGAGCCAATCACGACGCTCCCGGCTTCCCGCTTCTTCTGTTGCTTGCGTCTCAACCAATCAGACTGAGCGGTGTTTGGATTGGCTGAGACGCAGGACACAACAGATACCATAGATAGATAGATAGCATAGATAGACACCATAGATAGATAGATACCATAGATAGAGAGATAGATACCATAGATAGATACCATAGATAGATAGATACCATAGATAGATACCATAGATAGATAGATACCATAGATAGACACCATAGGTAGATAGACACCATAGATAGATAGATAGATAGATAGATAGATAGATAGATAGATAGATAGATAGATAGATAGATAGATAGATAGATAGATAGATAGATAGATAGATAGATACTGTTAAGTTCAATAAACACGGAGGCGCGTTAAATCAACAACTATTCTTTAATCTTAGAATGCTCTCTAACAGGCACGAACTGAACTAACGAAACTCTGACAGGAATGAATCTTTTCCCCTCAGCAAGACACAACTTTTCGAACTGTCAGACGGGGAGCCAATCACGACGCTCCCGGCTTCCCGCTTCTTCTGTTGCTTGCGTCTTAACCAATCAGACTGAGCGGTGTTTGGATTGGCTGAGACGCAGGACACAACAGATACCATAGATAGATAGATAGCATAGATAGATACCATAGATAGATAGATACCATAGATAGACACCAGAGATAGAGAGATAGATACCATAGATAGATACCATAGATAGATAGATACCATAGATAGATACCATAGATAGATAGATACCATAGATAGACACCATAGATAGATAGATACCATAGATAGATACCATAGATAAATACCATAGATAGATAGATACCATAGATAGACACCATAGATAGATAGATAGATAGATAGATAGATAGATAGATAGATAGATAGATAGATAGATAGATAGATAGATAGATCGATAGACACCATAGATAGATAGATACCATAGATAGATACCATAGATAGATACCATAGATAGACACCATAGATAGATAGATACCATAGATAGACACCATAGATAGATAGATACCATAGATACATTAGATACCATAGATAGACACCATAGATAGATAGATACCATAGATACACAACCTAGATAGATAGATACCATAGATAGATACCATAGATAGACACCATAGATAGATAGATACCATAGATACACACCCTAGATAGATAGATACCATAGATAGATACCATAGATAGACACCATAGATAGATAGATAGCATAGATACACACCATAGATAGATAGATAGATAGATAGATAGATAGATAGATAGATAGATAGATAGATAGATAGATAGATAGATAGATAGATACTGTTAAGTTCAATAAACACGGAGGCGCGTTAAATCAACAACTATTCTTTAATCTTAGAATGCTCTCTAACAGGCACGAACTGAACTAACAAAACTCTGACAGGAATGAATCTTTTCCCCTCAGCAAGACACAACTTTGCGAACTGTCAGACGGGGAGCCAATCACGACGCTCCCGGCTTCCCGCTTCTTCTGTTGCTTGCGTCTCAACCAATCAGACTGAGCGGTGTTTGGATTGGCTGAGACGCAGGACACAACAGATACCATAGATAGATAGATAGCATAGATAGACACCATAGATAGATAGATACCATAGATAGAGAGATAGATACCATAGATAGATACCATAGATAGATAGATACCATAGATAGATACCATAGATAGATAGATACCATAGATAGACACCATAGGTAGATAGACACCATAGATAGATAGATAGATAGATAGATAGATAGATAGATAGATAGATAGATAGATACCATAGATAAATACCATAGACAGCATAGATAGATAAATAGATAGATAGATACCATAGATAGACACCATAGGTAGATAGACACCATAGATAGATAGATAGATAGATAGATAGATAGATAGATAGATAGATAGATAGATAGATAGATAGATACCATAGATAGATAGATACCATAGATAGACACCATAGATAGATAGATAGATAGATAGATAGATAGATAGATAGATAGATAGATAGATAGATCGATAGACACCATAGATAGATAGATACCATAGATAGATAGATACCAGATAGATAGATACCTTAGATAGATACCATAGATAGATAGATACCATAGATAGACACCATAGATAGATAGATACCATAGATAGATACCATAGATAGATAGATACCATAGATAGACACTATACATAGATAGATACCATAGATAGCCACCATAGATAGATAGACAGCATAGATAGATACCATAGACAGCATAGATAGATAGACACCCTAGATAGATAGATACCATAGATACACACCCTAGATAGATAGATACCATAGATAGATAGATACCATAGATACATTAGATACCATAGATAGATACCATAGATACACAACCTAGATAGATAGATACCATAGATAGATACCATAGATAGACACCATAGATAGATAGATACCATAGATACACACCCTAGATAGATAGATACCATAGATAGATACCATAGATAGACACCATAGATAGATAGATAGCATAGATACACACCATAGATAGATAGATAGATAGATAGATAGATAGATAGATAGATAGATAGATAGATAGATAGATAGATAGATAGATAGATAGATACTGTTAAGTTCAATAAACACGGAGGCGCGTTAAATCAACAACTATTCTTTAATCTTAGAATGCTCTCTAACAGGCACGAACTGAACTAACAAAACTCTGACAGGAATGAATCTTTTCCCCTCAGCAAGACACAACTTTGCGAACTGTCAGACGGGGAGCCAATCACGACGCTCCCGGCTTCCCGCTTCTTCTGTTGCTTGCGTCTCAACCAATCAGACTGAGCGGTGTTTGGATTGGCTGAGACGCAGGACACAACAGATACCATAGATAGATAGATAGCATAGATAGACACCATAGATAGATAGATACCATAGATAGAGAGATAGATACCATAGATAGATACCATAGATAGACAGATAGATACCATAGATAGATACCATAGATAGATAGATACCATAGATAGACACCATGGGTAGATAGACACCATAGATAGATAGATAGATAGATAGATGAATAGATAGATGAATAGATAGATAGATAGATACCATAGATAAATACCATAGACAGCATAGATAGATAAATAGATAGATAGATACCATAGATAGATACCATAGGTAGATAGACACCATAGATAGATAGATAGATAGATAGATAGATAGATAGATAGATAGATAGATAGATAGATAGATAGATACCATAGATAGATAGATACCATAGATAGACACCATAGATAGATAGATAGATAGATAGATAGATAGATAGATAGATAGATAGATAGATCGATAGACACCATAGATAGATAGATACCATAGATAGATAGATACCATAGATAGATAGATACCATAGATAGATACCATAGATAGATAGATACCATAGATAGACACCATAGATAGATAGATACCATAGATAGATACCATAGATAGATAGATACCATAGATAGACACCATAGATAGATAGATACCATAGATAGACACCATAGATAGATAGACAGCATAGATAGATACCATAGACAGCATAGATAGATAGACACCCTAGATAGATAGATACCATAGATACACACCCTAGATAGATAGATACCATAGATAGATACCATAGATAGACACCATAGATAGATAGATAGCATAGATACACACCATAGATAGATAGATAGATAGATAGATAGATAGATAGATAGATAGATAGATAGATAGATAGATACCATAGATAGACACCATAGATAGATAGATAGATACCATAGATAGATACCATAGATAGATAGATACCATAGATAGACACCATAGATAGATAGATACCATAGATAGACACCATAGGTAGATAGACACCATAGATAGATAGATAGATAGATAGATAGATAGATAGATAGATAGATAGATAGATAGATAGATAGATAGATAGATAGATACTGTTAAGTTCAATAAACACGGAGGCGCGTTAAATCAACAACTATTCTTTAATCTTAGAATGCTCTCTAACAGGCACGAACTGAACTAACGAAACTCTGACAGGAATGAATCTTTTCCCCTCAGCAAGACACAACTTTTCGAACTGTCAGACGGGGAGCCAATCACGACGCTCCCGGCTTCCCGCTTCTTCTGTTGCGTCTTAACCAATCAGACTGAGCGGTGTTTGGATTGGCTGAGACGCAGGACACAACAGATACCATAGATAGATAGATAGCATAGATAGATAAGATAGATAGATAGATACCATAGATAAATACCATAGATAGATACCATAGATAGATAGATACCATAGATAGATAGATAGATACCATAGATAGATACCATAGATAGACACCATAGATAGATAGACACCATAGATAGATAGATAGATAGATAGATAGATAGATAGATAGATAGATAGATAGATAGATAGATAGATAGATAGATAGATAGATAGATAGATAGATACCATAGATAGACACCATAGATAGATAGATAGATAGATAGATAGATAGATAGATAGATAGATAGATAGATAGATAGATACCATAGATAAATACCATAGATAGATAGATACCATAGATAGATACCATAGATAGACACCATAGATAGATAGATAAGATAGATAGATACCATAGATAAATACCATAGATAGATAGATACCATAGATAGACACCATAGATAGATAGATAAGATAGATAGATACCATAGATAAATACCATAGATACCATAGATAGATACCATAGAGAGATAGATACCATAGATAGATAGATAGATAGATAGATAGATAGATAGATAGATAGATAGATAGATAGATAGATAGATAGATAGATAGATACCATAGATAGATAGATACCATAGATAGACACCATAGATAGATAGATAGATAGATAGATAGATAGATAGATAGATAGATAGATAGATAGATACCATAGATAAATACCATAGATAGATAGATACCATAGATAGATACCATAGACACCATAGATAGATAGATAAGATAGATAGATAGATACCATAGATAAATACCATAGATAGATACCATAGATAGATAGATACCATAGATAGATAGATAGATACCATAGATAGATACCATAGATAGACAGATAGATTAGATACCATAGATAGACACCATAGATAGATAGATAGATAGATAGATAGATAGATAGATAGATAGATAGATAGATAGATAGATAGATAGATACCATAGATAGATCGATAGATACCATAGATAGATACCATAGATAGATACCATAGATAGATAGACAGATAGATTAGATACCATAGATAGACACCATAGATATATAGATATATAGATAGATAGATAGATAGATAGATAGATAGATAGATAGATAGATAGATAGACACCATAGATATAGATAGATACCATAGATAGATACCATAGATAGATAGACAGATAGATAGATAGACAGATAGATAGATAGATAGATAGACAGACAGACAGACAGACAGATAGATACCAGATAGATACCATAGATAGATAGATAGCAGAGCGAACAAGAAGCTAAAAGGCCACAAGGTCATGATTGTTTCGGCCCCTTTTCAACTGGACAGTCTTGGCAAGCTGACTTACTGTGGGCACTCCAGGTATTGAAGGATCCGGGCCAGCTGGACGCAGGGCTGGTCTTTGCCCTTGATCCCTTTGAACTCGCCTTCGATGGTCCTGAAAGGCAAGCCACAAAAGTCACCGAGTGCCTCGAACCGGCGACCCTTTTTTGTAAAAACGCGGCTTCTCGGCCAAAACATTGCTCGGCTGGAAAATCCACCCATCGTATCAACCCAGAGGGTGGCTTTTTTGCAACTGCATCCGGGGTGGCACAAAACAGAACGGAATGAAACGGAGGCCACCCCCTCCTTACTTGGAATTTTCTCCTTGTTCGTCAAACACCACAATTTCGTCCACGCAGAAGATGACGCAGGCGCGGGCTATTTGCCCAGCCAGATACGTCCTCAATTCAGGAGACTGCGCGTTACTCAGAATCGAGCCGGGAACAGCCACGCTGACTGTGTAGTGCCTCCCTAGGAAAGAAGGGGAGAATTTAGGAAAAAGTAATCCCAACTCACCCTCCCTCCCCAAAAGCATTCCTTTCCCTCCATCTGTCTTTCCTCTTTCTTCTGAACATACTTAATACTCCTTTCTCCTCCTATTTTCCCCACAACAACAGCCCTCTGAGGTGGGTTAGAAGAGGCACTGACCTCACATTCACCCAGCTAGTTTTCATCCCAAACTGGGAATAGAACTCTCTGTTTCCTGGTGATTGCACTAAAGTCACGCAGCTGGCTTTCTTGGCTAAGGCAGGACTAGAACTCACCACCTCCTGCCGATTGGGGTCAAGTCACCCAGTCAGCTTTCATGCCGAAGACGGGACTAGAACTCACCGTCACCTGACTTCTCTGCCAGCACCTTCATCACTGCCCCAAACTGACTCTCTTTATCTAATCTAATATTACTGTATTAATTGAGTTTCTGGGTTTGGGGCTGCTGATCTGTAAACTGATAAGAAAAGGATAAGCCACCAGAAGAAAAAGAAACCTAACTAGGCAGTGGTGAAATCCAAATTTTTTTACTACCGGTTCTGTGGGCGTGCCTTGGTGGGCGTGGTGTAGCTTGGTGGGCATGGCAGGGGAAAGATATTGCAAAATCTCCATTCCCACCCCACTCCAGGGGAAGGATATTGCAAAATCCCCATTCCCTCCCCACTCCTGGGGGAAGGATATTGCAAAATCTCCATTCCCCCTCCACTCTGGGGCCAGCCAGAATTGGTATTTGCCAGTTCTCCGAACTACTCAAAATTTCCACTACCGGTTCTCCAGAACCTGTCAGAACCTGCTGGATTTCACCCCTAGGTGAAATCACTAGGATTAACACTCAATCCACCATGCAATGAACATACACTCAACCACTCTTGGCCCAAACTGCCTGTCTTGACCTGATCTTTCTCGGTCTTCAATTCTAGTCTGATACCCAAAATAGATTTCCTGCATTTTGGCCACTACCTTTTTCCTCCGTCGGCTTTGCTCCTTCTCTCTCTTTCTCCATCCGCTCTCGGGCTCTCTCCTTCTCCAGCTTCTTCAACAGTTTTATCTCTTTCCATCGTTTCTTCTCTTCTTTTTCTAGAACAGAGAGAAAAGAAATTCGACATGGAAGAAACGGGCCCTCAAAGGCCATCAACATCACACTTTTGACCGTCACGTCGAGCAAACTAAACCAGATGTAGAATTGGATAACAGAATTGGACGATCAGATCTGACACATTTCCCACCTTTTTATTATAGATTTTAAAAGGAAAAATTCACTTATTCACACCGTAGTTTCTGGCTCTAAAGATTTTAGCCTTCTAGTTTTGCAACATAAATTTTATAGAACCTTTTAGCTCTTTTTTAAAAAAATATCTTTTAAAAATCAGTTCTTACTTTGCTGTTTCCATTTGCGCCAATCAACCTTTTCGTCTTTTCTCTAGAAAACAGTGCAGAGACTTGGTCAGTTTGGTAGACTAGCAAACCTGAGTTTCCAAATTGTTCCCTTTATTCTGCTTCCCAACTGCTTTTTTAATCCCTCCAAGACAGGGCTGCCTCTTCTTAATTGCTTTTCCAAGTATGGAAAACATGGATTTATTGTATTTCTGACTGATCTTTTGTTTACCATTTGAAGTCCTTTGAAAATCCCTGTTTTGCACACCTGCCTGGTGTAGAAAGCGAAAAACCTTGAAACCTTCCCCCCCCACACACCCAATCTGTTAAGACGGGTTTGCAAAACATGCTAGACCCAGGTTAAAAGAGCAAAAATATCAAATAATAAAGGCAGGATCAAATTGAATGAATGAATGAATGAATGGGAGAGAGGGAGGAAGGAGAAAGTAAGAGAGGAAGGGAAGGGGAAGAAGGGAAAGGGAGGAAGGAATGTTATAAATAAATGAATGGGGGTGTTATCATTACACGGGATGTCCAACTAAACAGGATGAAGTTTGGATGGAAATTAGGACCTATAAAGGGCCTGATCCACCCTTTATACCAGCGTAACCCTGGGTTCCCACAACCTTCCAATCCACTTTCGCTGCCTTGGGCTAAGGTATTGTGTGAACCCAGGATCACCCACCCCAAGCCCTAGAACCCCCCCCCTTTTTTTGCCTTTCACTGTGAATTGCATTGTGTTGGGGGGGGGGGTGCCCAAAGGGAGGCTCAGCCAATCTCACAGTACACACGTGTTGTACTCTTGACAATAAAAGGTTTCAACTGAACTGAATAGAATTGAACGGAAGCATCTCCCTGACTCACGGTGGCAAAACGAACTCGCCTTCTCCCTGCCTAAGCTCTTTCAACTGGGCCGACCATAAGGTCCATCATCCACGGCCGCCAGGGAGGCGGAGGGCAGTTAAAACCACCTCCAGGATGCAAATCCGTGCGACAGACTTCCCATCGTCCCCAGCAGGCAGAGGATAACCAGCCTCTCCATCAGGGCTGGTAAAGTTTGGCCAATCAACCAATCAAATCAATCAATCCAATCAAATCAATCAATCCAATCAATCAATCAAAATCCATTTTTGCAAATTCTCAGCAAAAAAAGGATTCAAGCGCCGGCATGCATCTCTTCGCCCAGCCAGCACCGCATGGAACCTCCCTGCCCAGGAACAGTCTACCTGCCCCAGGTGCAAAGAGCAGCAGCCCCCCCCCCGCCAATCCCTCCCGCGCCCCACGTGCACCTCCAGCACCCGCTTCGCCCCGCTCCGCTCCGCCATGTTGCGGCCAGCCAATCCCCGGCCGGCAACTTCCGGAGGCGGCCGCTGATTGGGTGGGGCGAGACGTAAGCCACAGACTGATGAAATATATAGAGGGGGCCATCCGGCTGCATATATGGGAATTGGTGAGATTGCTTTCTAACCTTTCCTCTTTTTTTTCTTTCTTTTCTTCTCTTTAACCCTCATTCCTTTCTTTAGAATAGAATAGAATAGAATAGAATAGAATAGAATAGAATAGAATAGAATAGAATAGAATAGAATAGAATTTTTATTGGCCAAGAGTGATTGGACACTCAAGGAATTTGTCTTGGTGCATACACTCTCAGTGTGCATAAAAGAAAAGATACCTTCATCAAGGTACTTTCCTCTTCTTTCCCTTTCTCCTTTATTCCTTCCTTTACTCTCCCTTCTATTTTCTTTCTCTTCCTTTCCTTTTCATCTTCTTTTCTTTCTGCTTTCCTCTTCCTTTTCCTTCTTTTCCTTCCCTTTCTTTTCTTTCTTTTTCTTCCCTCTTCCTTTTCCCTTTCCTTTCCCCTTTATTCCTTCTTCCTTTTCCCTTTCCTTTCCCCTTTATTCCTTCATTTCCTCTCCCTTCTATATTTTCTCTTCCTTTCCGTTTCACCTTCTTTTCCTTCCCTTTCTTTTCTCTTTCTTTCTTTCTTTTCCTTTCCTTTTTTTCCCTTTCTTCCTCCCTCTCTCTCTGTCTCTCACTCTTTCTTTCTCGCTGGTTTTTTTTTTGTTGCTGTCCTTGTAGGTTTTAACCCAGTTTTTGTGTGATTTTTCTCCCTGTGTTTTTTTAAAACTTCTTTTAGCTATTTTCGGGGCGGGCGATGTTCCTTTTTATTTAATAAAAGGAACACTTAAAATGAGAAAAAGAAAAAAAACCCCTAACGGTTCTCTTGCTGTGTGTTTTGTGAAGCAAAGACTAACTTTGACATAAATCCAAGTAACATTTCAAAAGTTACCTGGGTAGGACATTGAAACCTCAGGTTAAAAACAAATGTCCGGTGTGTATGTGCCAAGAGTGTATTGAAGACTCCCTTAGTTCAACGGCCGGGTTCAAGCAAACCTCCAAACAATGCATGGTGGTGTGAACCTGGCTGAAAATATTCGGGTTAATTTTGACCTAGCGCATCATCATGAAAACCTTGCAAAGTTGTTCAGGTAACCATGAAATGTGACCGTAGCCTCTTCCGCGGATGCATCCAAGCAATGCAAAGTTCATGCTATTCAGGCTATTATGCAGTGGTGAAATTCAATTTTTTTTTACTACCGGTTCTGTAGGTGTGGCTTGGTGGGCGTGGCAGGGGAAGGCTACTGCAAAGTCCCCATTCCCTCCCCGCTCCTGGGGAAAGGATATTGCAAAATCTCCATTTCCACCCCACTCTGGGGCCAGCCAGAGGCGGTATTTGCCGGTTTGCCGAACTACTCAAAATTCCCGCTACCGGTTCTCCAGAACCCGTCAGAACCTGCTGGATCTCACCCCTGCTATTATGGTCTGGCAGACGACCACTGTAGGTTAAAACTGATGCTGGGAATGAGAGGGGAGCCCAAAGTCCCGAATGGTTGCTCTGTGCATGAGTTTTACGCTCCCTTCCAGCCCTCCGATTCTACACATGGCTGAGAACAAACGCTTTGCAGACAAAGACAAATAGCACGGAGTGCAGCTTTAATTATAATTTGACACCCTGAGAAAGTAAGACCCCCTGGGAAGTTTTCAGCATCTCCAGGGGTGTGAATATTCTTTGATGCACAATTGCATCGCCTCTGGGCTGAGTGGCAGCCCCCATCATCTTGCTGAGACCTGGGAAGACCAGCCGGCCAGGAGCCACATAGACCCTGCAGAGGGAGGAGGAGGAGGAGGAAAGACAATCAGAGTCAAATGGCCCAGGAAATCAGTCTCCCCCTAGGGCAGGTGGCCAACGCCCCACAGCTTGGCTCTGCTTCTCTCCCCAGGGCTGAGGAGTCACTGGTTTTGCCTTTCCTGGCTCCATTCCTTCAAGATGTCACCGGCAGCTTTCAAGGTCGAGTCCTCCTAAAAGATTGAAAGAAAAAACGATGAGCTTTTTAAAAATAAACTACCATTTTTATTGAATCATTATTTTGAAAAAAAGTGATAAATTAAACATGAAACAGGATGATTAGGATTAGGACAAGACAGGAGAGGAGAGGAGAGGAGAAAGGAAGGAAATGGATGAAGAAGGGAAGGGAAGATTTTGATCATGTGACCGTGGAAATATTGCAACCGTCATAAGTGTGAGGAATGCAGTCGTATGTCATTTTTTTCACGGCCGTTGTAACTTTGGTCGCTGAACGAATTATTTGTAAATTGAGGACTACCCTGTTTAATTAAATTAAATGTTAATTTGAGAACCTTTCTTCCACTCAACACTATAATAATGCTGAATCTGAATTTCAAATGAAAAAGGAATTCTAATACTGTCTGATATATATTATGTATGGCAGGTTTGATCCTGTTTCGTTTTTATCTATTATCTGAGCATTTGATCTCAATGTACCTTTTTATATATCTTTTTATAGAGCCACATTACTTTAGTGGCTTGCAAAAGACTGCATCTTAAAATTCGTATCAACTCTCAAAAGTTCTGTCCTTAGGACAGTAACCATGAAAAGTAGCATTACTGAGCAAACAAAAGACTCTCAAGTGATATATGCCAAATGCCATATTTTTTGCACCGTAAGATGCTCCGGACTATAAGACGCACATTAGCTTTAGAGGAGGAAAACAAGAAAAAAAATTGTCTCTGGGTAATTTTTGGATTTGAATTGGGCAGATTTAAAAATAATTCCACAATTCCAAGGAGAATCCTTCTTCCTAGTCTGCTTTGAAACCCAGGCTGCAAAAGTAACTTTTAAACAGTATTTGTTGTTCACCGACTGCCCCCCCACCCCACCCCGGATCCTTCACCTTTGCAAAACAGAAACGCAGGAAATGGTCAAAATTCTTCTTCTGCGGGAGACTGTAGAAAGCAGAGACAGGAATGGAAGCCAGCCGCTGTAAGGAAGGACATGAGAAATCAGCACGAAATCTTCCCCTCCCCCAAATAAAGAAAGAAAGAGCTGAGAGCAGAATTTATTCCATGTTAAACTAATTAAAGTATCAGCCACTTCATAAATTTCACTCAAAAGGCCGTTTGGGAAGTTTCAATATCTTCTTGTCCACCGCCCCTAAAAATGTGAGGTTTACCTTTCTTCAAAAAAAAAAGACAAACGGGGCAAAACTGGCTGCTTTTCAGCGCCTCTTCCCACCTTTAAAATGCTCCCAGCTCAGAATAAAACATTAATAAAGGAACATTTTTATGTTGCAAGAGGTCCAGAGTCATTTGGCTAGGAGAAGGGTGGCAAATAAAATGTATAAACAAACAAACAAACAAACGTTTATTCCAGTCCCTCTGGATCAGGGGTGGGTTCTACTTACTTTTACTACCGGTTCGCAACGGGAGCGCGTGCGCATACACAGATCATCCATTATGACATCTGCCCGGGTGGGTGGAGCCTCCCACCGCTTTGACTACCAGTTCGCAAGAACCGGACAGAACCGGGAGCAACCCACCCCTACTCTGGATGCATGTTTTAGAATTGAATTATTGGGGTGGCCAAGTTACCATAAAGAAAGGGATCAACTAATCAAGGAGAGATTCAAACTAGAACTCAGGAGACATTTCCTGACAGTGAGAACAATTCATGGGTGGAACGGCTTGTCTCCAAACGTTGTGGGTGCTCCATCAATGGAGGTTTTTAAGAAGAGATTGGACAGAATGGTAGAGGACTAGAAGACCTCCAAGGTCCCTTTCCAACATATCTATTCTTCCGAGCAGGACTGGCTTAATAGGGTTTTTAAACATGGATTTTATTGGGGTTTGTTTTATATTTTGTATTGTATTTTAAATTTAGGCTATTGGAATAAGTTTTTTTAAATAGTGTTTTTTATTGAAATGTATTGTATTATTTTATCTGCTTGTTCACCACGCTGAGTCCTTCGGGAGAAGGGCGGTATAAAAATTAAATTATTATTATTATTATTATTAACTCGGTTCTTCTGTATTTTGCTCACCTTCTTGGATTGTAACAAGAGCCAACTGGTAAGAACCTTCTGGGCGAAGCTTTAGAGCCCCAGTAAGGGAGAATGATTTGAGGCTCAGGGTTGAAATGATGCTTGGAGAGACCCCCACTTTAGAGCCCCGCGTTCTCCCGCTCACCTTGTTCTTAATCATCCATTTTGCAAAACGAAAATCGTAAGGTTCTTCTTCCGAAGGCGGCAAATCAATTTCTGGAAGAGAAGACGAAGGACGTGACAGGCTTTGGCAACCGCCCCTGGGTCTCTACGAGTCTTTACTAAAGTCCCTCTCATCCGCAGGACATTTGGTGTGGCTGGGGGCAAACTCACTAAATGTCGAGAGGTCGGCCATCAGGAAATAGGTGCCCTCCGGCACGATGGGTTTCATGCCCACCGAGGCCAGGCTCTCCACCAGCAGATCCCGTTTCCGCTGGAGCTCGTTGGGAAGCTGCACAAAATAGCTCTCCGGTTTGCCGAGGCGCCCCAGCTCTTCTTCAAGCCCATGGGCCACGGCCTCCTGCTGAAGCAAAGGCGAAAGAGAGAACGATGGGGCAGCAAGCCAGCGTCGGGGTGGCTTGGCGGTTTGCCTAATTGGACCGAGGTTGGTGATAAAACTGAGGAATTTGCGTTGGGAGGAATTTGCTTTCATTTAGTTGGACTGCGCTGAGAGTGAAGTTATTCTCAGCTGTTCTAATAAAAAACAATTTTCTTTTGACAAAACCGAGTTTTCTACTACCGACTTGGGCCTGGGTCACAACACATGGTGAGAATCCGGACGGCTTGGTTTAGCGGATGGTTTTAGCCCACCGTGCAAACCCCGTAAGCGGGCTGATTGGCAGCCGGGTGAACCCGGTTGTGTGAAGGCCACGCTTCCTGCGGCCCTGTCCTCTTACCTGAGCCGCTGTGGCACAGTGGTAGATCGAATTTTGGTGAACGGTTCTCAGGTGCTTCAAGAGGCGATCGGGCCCGATGGCCCAGCCGACCTGTCGAGACGAAAGAGAGGAGAGGTAATGATTTCGTATCTTTCGTGCTCCTTCTTCACACCCTCGGCTGTTCTATTCCTAAGTCGACAGCTAGTTCTGCTGTTAAAAGAAATCCTGATGAGCGTGTTTGTGAGTGTGTCTTTGGGTGTGGGGAGTGTGTACAGGTGAGCCTTGACTAACAACCATTTCTTTAGTGACCAAAGTTACCAAGGCACTGAAAACAGTGATTTAGGATTGTTTTCCACACGGCCGTTGCAGCCTCCGATCAAAATTTGGCAGATTGGCTACTGACTCATATTTATGACCGTTGCTGTGTCACCTTTTGTGACCGTCGGACAAGCAAAGCCAAGGGGGATGCCAGGTTCACTGAACGACGGTGTTCCTAATCTAACAACTGCAGCGAGTCGCTGAGCCGAGAAAGGTCGCAAAAGGGGCAAAACTCACTTAGCAACTGTCTCGCTTAGCAATGGAAACTTTGGGCCCAATTGTGGTCGTAGGTCGAGGACCACCTGTAGATCCTATATCTTTCTGTATTTAATTGAGACCAAGTTGCTAAGGATCGAACCGAAGACCTTCCTGTGTGCAAAACCCATCCTAAAAAATGTAAAAGCTCAGGTGTGTGGCTGCTGCTACACCAGATCCCTCACCTTCCATCCTGTGGCGCTGAAGGATTTGCCAGCGCTGCTAATGCTCACCGTCCGCTCCCACATTCCTGGCAAACTGGCTATAAAACAGAGAGAAAAGAAATGAACATTCCAGCTCTTTCACCCAAGGAGATTCCCTGTAAAGAATACAGATGGAGACATTTGTGGGAGAAGCTGTTGTGGCCTGCCAGCAGCCAGTGGATCTGGCAGCACATTTGGACAGTGAGGAGGGTGGAGAGGAACATGGGCCAGTCCTGGAGTCTGGGGAAGGCTCGGACGAGGGCTCTGCGTCAGAGGCAGAGAGGGGGCCAGGGCCGTCTGACAGTTATCAGCTGCCTTCAGAGTCAGACATCAGTGAGGCAGAAGAACAGCTGGAGCCTGTTCCCAGTGTGCGCATGCGCAGAGTTGCCAGGAGAAGGGAACAGCTAAGGAACAAGGGTCGACTCAGGAGTAAAGCCACAGGTGGACAATGAAGGGTGCCACTCAGAGGGAAGAAAGAGGAGCGAAAGCGGAGTGGAATTTGCAGGAGACAGTTAGTTCACTTAATTGATTTGTGACTCTCCGAGAGACTCTTTTCTAAGTTTTGAAGATATCGGCCTGGCAGTTCTCCAAGTCAGATAAAGTCTGGGACTAAATTCTCCCTAGAAAGACTTTTCTGGAGGTGAATGAGAGGAATTCACCATTTGTTTAATAAAAGGGGTTTTGTCGGGACAAGGAGTCTGCTTTGTGCTTTTTGGGGAAGCCGAGGTCAGAACAGAAGCCCTGAGTCGGATGGGCCTTACCAATCTTCACGTGCTCATTTCCGTCGTAAACCAGCCACTCGTAGACTTCGTCGCTGAAACAGACCACGTCGTGCTTCACGCACAGGTCCGCAATGTGAGCCATTTCTTCTCTGCTGAAAACCTGCAGAGCACCAAGAGACAGGCAGTTGGCTCCCTCTGAAATGCAACTATCACAACAACCCTAGAAGGTGGGCTAAACCTGGCCCAGACGCTCCAATTGCGCTCAGCTTCCAGCTTCTTCCATTTGATAAAAAGGAAACGGGGAAAGAATCCAGAAATTGTGGATGGAAGAGGTTGGACAGCCATTTGTCTGGAATGATATAAGGTCTCCTGCTTGAGCAGGGGTTGGACTAGAAGACCTCCAAGGTCCCTTCCAGCCCTAGGATTCTATGATTTAAATACCCCCCAAAGGGCATATTATAATGGCAGAATACATCATTACCTTCCCCAAAGGGTTGTTGGGAGAATTCAAAACCAGAACTTTTGTTCGTTTCGTGAACGCTGCCTCCAGTTCGGTTGGATCGAGTTGCCAGTCCTGGCTGGATGCCAGCTTTCCGCTTTTGGCAATTTTCTGGAGGAGAGAAAAAGGACATGGGTGAAGGACCTGGTGCCCTTCAGAGTTATTGATTTAATTTCGATCCTTTCAATGAAATAAAAAACAGGGGGGGGGATTTTATTGACCATAATCTGTTACATAAACCTTGTGAATTCTTGGAAAAGCCACACAGCCTGAAGCTACAACATTTTCCCCGAGAAAAAGTCAAAAAGATGTCTTTGCAACACTGATGTTGGGCTTGCACTTTAATCCAGAGAGGAATCACAACTAGATGAGTTAATTCTACTGTATTGTAAACGCTATATTGACAGAATTCCTATTCCTATCACCCATCTCTTCCCACTTATGACTGTAACCTTGCTGTTGGTATCCTTAAGATTTATATTGATTGTTTCCTAATATGATTTGATTGCTTATTTGTACTCTATGACTATCATTAAGTGTTGTGCCTTATGATTCTTGATGAATGTATCTTTTATTTTATGTACACTGAGAGTGTATGCACCAAAGACAAATTCCTTGTGTGTCCGATCACACTTGGCCAATAAAGAATTCTATTCTATTCTATTCTGCAAGGTCTAAAAATTTAAAGCTCCCACTGTCCCTTTTACAGCCTGAGAAGTTAGGGAGGGTACCTTCTGAACCTCTTTCTCCACCTGTTCTATAGCTGAGGGCTCAGCGGTCTCTTATCTCTTCCCTTGGCAAACTCCCACAGACCCATCAGTGCCCTTAAATTTGAAAAGTCTCCTTCCCTTTCCTTATTTAGGTGACCCATTAGTGGGCATTCACTCACCAGCCGGAGGGGTACAAAGGTGGGTTTCCCACCTGCCATTTTGATCATGGGTTCATAGCAGTCAAAGTACGGCTCAATTATAATCACCTAGAGAAAACCAAGAGGGGATTTGGCGTTTAATTGAATCAAGGACGGGCAGGTTATCTTATCACACAAGTACACTCCAACACGGAGATAGCTTTTTTCTTTTTTTACAGTTCATTTTTTTTTATTTTTATAAATTTTCATTCCTAAACATTTTTGAAAAACAGAGCATTGTCAGAGTATCATTTACAAATAGAGCACAACCAATGAGAATTGTTAGTAAATCTTAGCAAACAAACTAATAGCAATAGTAATAATATTATAACTGTAATAATAATATAACCAGAAAGTTTAAACTAGGTTTCTTCTGACATTAGCTTATTTACATTTTTATCAATTACTATGTTTATAGTTATATACCTCTTTACTTTCAATACTTATAATATTGACATTCATAATCTTACTTTCTCTAATTTCTACCTCTTTTCTCTATCCATTCATAAAATTTATTCCATGTCCAATAGTATTCTGAATCTTCTTTATCTTTAATTTTTAAAGTTAGTCTGTCCATTTCAGCACAGTCCCCAATTTTTCTAATTACAGCCTGGTCCAGTGGGAGGTTCATATTTTTCCAGTATTTAGCATATGTTCTTCCAGTATTTAGTCCAAAAGAAATAGCTTTTAGGCTCCTGAGTTCACCCACTTTCAAATGCAGCAACACCCACTTTCAAACACCTTTGCAACTGGGGAATTCTGGGAGTTGATATTCATACAGCGGGAAGGATCCTTCCATTCCCAGAATCCTCAGCACTGGATAAACCGTGACAAGGGAATTCTGGGAGTTGAAGTCCATGCATTCTTGGAAAAGGGACAGCATGGGAGAAGCAATTGCCAATTTGACCAAATGAAACCCAATAACAGGAGCTGAGATGCCTCCTTCGATCGGCAAGCCGAGTCCGCTGCTCCCTGCTCACTGTGATTACAACCCTGGACCCCCACTTCGCTGAAGGAGGAGGGGTACCCCGTTAATTACCTCGTCCCCCTCGTCCACCAGGGCCTGGAAGCAGCAGAAGAGAGCTTCGTACGCCCCCACTGTCACCAACACGTTCTTCAGAGGGTCCAGGTCTCGCTGAAGCAACTTCCCAAAAAAACGAGCCAAGATCTCCACCAATCGCGGATGCCCCTGGGGGAAAAATCAGATCAGACGCTGTGAAAATCCTCAAGGAGCCTTTTGTCCCCCCAAAAAAGTCTAGTTTCCAGCAAAAAAACCATCAATCTTGCAACTGCTGGATGCCACAAATGGCCCTAAATATTTGCCGGATGCTAAGTGCCCAAAATGCAGTCACATGACTGTGGGGTGTGTGTGTGTGCATGTGTGACCGTCGGAATTTCACACCCGGGTCCTAGGTAGCCCTGAGGAGGCCTGTTGTAACTTTGCATCGTCATGAAGAGGCTTTGCCGTAATTCGAGGACGACCTATCGCTGATTTATCTCGGTGTTTGTAAACTGCCGTTAAAAGTTGGCGAACAAATCACAGTCCTCAAATTTGTTCCAGACGGTTGATAAGAAACAAACTTTTTTGGGCAGCAGGTAATTTGGGTTGGAAAGGGAGACGTTTCACGTACGAAGGCCTGCGTGTATTGGTGCAACATGGTGTTTTCTCCGCTGATCGCTTCCACATAGGCTTTCTTGATGAAATCCGGCGGGGAGAAATTGGGGAAACCTTGACCCAAATTCACTGCCTTGTGAGTAGCTGCTAGTCGGGAAAATTCTACCCTAAGGAGATAAAAATCATTTTAAGAAATGGGATAACGTTGGTCTAATGATTAAGAAACCAACCAGGCTAGAAAGCCAGAGGTCATGAGTTCTAGTCCCGCCTTGGCCATAAAAGCCAACTAGGGGACTTTGGTCCAGCCATTCCCTCTCTCAGCCCAGCCCACCTCATAGGGTTGTTGTTGTGGGGAAAATAGGAGAAGGAAGGTGTGTTGGATAGGTTCGCCCTTTGGATTATTTAAAAAAAAAATAACAAAGGTGTGATATAAATAAATAAGCAAAATATTAAACCCATGACTGTATACATTAAAATAAATGTTTTTCATGGAAAACCTTATTTTCCATGAAGAACAAGATGGTTTTACATTTTGGCAAATGTCTTCCATATCTGACAAATAATTTGATTTTGTGGACACCCAGAGGGTCCAGGGGAGACTCCGGGGGTCCTTGGGCCACCCTTTAAGAAACCTTGGCTTCTTAACTCATCGCTTTTCCGAAGAAGCAAATTACAAACTGCCTACCAGATATTCTGGTCCACGCCTTCCAGCCGCCGAGCCTGAATTGCCTTGGCCATTTTTTCCTAGATAAAAAAGTTAAGCAATCATGAATAATTCCATACCGTGGGCTGACCCATCCCAGCTAAGTCCTTCTTCAGGTAGTCCTCAACTTACGACCGTTCAAAGTTATGACAGCGCTGAAAAAGTCCTCACACTTACAATTTTTGCAGCATCCCTGCATTCACATAATCAAAATTTGGGTTTTTGGAAACCAGCATGTACCGGTATTTTAGATGTTTGCTTTGCATCCTCCCAGGTCATGCGTGATCTTCCCCATCAAACAAAGTCGATAGGGAAAACTGGATTCCCTTAGCAACTGCATGATTCGCATAACAACTGCAGTGACTTACTTAACAGCTTTAATTTAAAAAAAATAACAAAGGTGTGATATAAATAAAATAAGCAAAATATTAAACCCATGACTGTATACATTAAAATAAATGTTTTTCATGGAAAACCTTATTTTCCATGAAGAACAAGATGGTTTTACATTTTGGCAAATGTCTTCCATATCTGACAAATAATTTGATTTTGTGGGCACCCAGTGGGTCCAGGGAGACTCCGGGGTCCTTGGGCCACCCTTTAAGAAACCTTGGCTTTAACTCATCGCTTTTCGAAGAAGCAAATTACAAACTGCCTACCAGATATTCTGGTCCACGCCCAGCCGAGCCTGAATTGCCTTGGCCATTTTTTCCTAGATAAAAAAGTTAAGCAATCATGAATAATTCCATACCGTGGGCTGACCCATCCCAGCTAAGTCCTTCTTCAGGTAGTCCTCAACTTACGACCGTTCAAAGTTATGACAGCGCTGAAAAAGTCCTCACACTTACAATTTTTGCAGCATCCCTGCATTCACATAATCAAAATTTGGGTTTTTGGAAACCAGCATGTACCGGTATTTTAGATGTTTGCTTTGCATCCTCCCAGGTCATGCGTGATCTTCCCCATCAAACAAAGTCGATAGGGAAAACTGGATTCCCTTAGCAACTGCATGATTCGCATAACAACTGCAGTGACTTACTTAACAGCTTTAATTTAAAAAAAATTGTCAATCTGCTGCTTAGCAACGTTGCTTAGCAAATAATTCTGGCCCCAATTTTGGTCATAAACCAAGGACTGCCTGTAGTTGTTTTTCCCTTTCTTGCAACTGTAGCCGATTCCCGAAGGCCCAACCAGTGCTGTTCACCCTTAGAAAGGAGACCACTCAGAGATGCAAGAGAGAGAGGCCAGCCTGAGAAGTCGGAAAAACCATCCTGGAAGAAAATCGGAGCCAAGGCAAATCCGAGTGTGATCTAGGGAAATTGTGCAAGCGTAATTCCTTGCGTTGCACAAGACCTGTTTTTTTCCACGCTATTCCAGGAAACACCCCAGGCACCCAGAACAACCACCAATAGTTCACCAACACTCTCTTATACACACAGGGGAGGACTTCACAACCTCCTTTGAAAAGGGAGAAAACTTCGGAGAAATTGCACGGCTCTTTCAAGATGGCCCCTGTGGAAATGGAAGTCCACTCCGTTTCAGCTGCTGCTTCTTAATCTTACAACACTTGGGACTTTAGACAAACAATTAAGCAAAAACTACGACAGACCCAGCTGTTTTTTTTTTCCTCTTGCAAAACACCGCGCCCCCCCCGCTAACTCTTCCATTTTGCAAATAAATAATAACATTGCATTAAATTTATATGCCGCCCAATTTCCAATGACTCTGAGCAGCTCCTTATTCCCTTGCTTTCCTCCTGAATTTCTCCAGAAAAACTGTGAAAGAGAAAGCTAGTCCCTCAGGGAGGAAGACTGCATCCTTTTCCTGACGTGCTAGTTCTCTGCTTGCGGGGAATTGCAATGCACCTATTTGAGTGAAGGTGGCAGGGAGGGAAACATTTTTCCCAGCTGTGCCAATTCTCTGCTCGCATGCGAACCTCGTGCTCTTACGCCAGGGGTCTCCAAACTTGGCAGCTTTGGACTTCAGCTCCCAGAATTCCCCAGCCGGCTAGGGAATCCTGGGAATTGAAGTCCACACGTCTAAAAGCTGCCAAGCCTTGGAGGCCTTTCCTCGAGGCAACAATTCCTAGTGACTGAACCATGGGCCAATCAGTTGTGCTTCCTACCTTGGTACGATAGTAGCCAAAGTACAAACACGGAGTTGTTCTCCACAGACCATGAATCAAAGGCAGAGGCCAGCTTGCGGTCCGAAGAGCTTGGCACCTTTTCATGCATAAATAAAATAAAACAAAATAAACGTTTAACGCTCTGCCTAATGAAATCTCCTCTTGAAATGGATTTGGGCCATTAATAGGAATAAACACCCCCACCTTTGCTTCAACAGTTGGGATTCCTTTCTTTGGGACAAGCCATGATGTCCCATCCCCCCCCCCAGCTCCATCCCAGACACCTGTAGTTCAACCTTTCTAAATCCAGGTTTGCACACTAACCAACCCTTGTTAATTTAACAACCCTGGTTTACTAAAGCAAGCAGAAGGGACTGTGGACTTTGGTCAAAAATGTGGATGCTTTTGAACTTTGATGTTGGCATACCACAGGTGGCCAAGGAAACAGACCAAGAAATCTCAAACGTGCTTTTTTCTTCAAAAGGCAACTGGATCGTTTATTTTCTTTGATGATGATGAAGAAGAAAAACGGTTTCTCCCCTCACTCAAAGAAGCTTCATCGATTGTGATGAAGATGGCAGGACAGAAGGTTGGAGTGGACCATTGGTTTGAAAGAAGGGGTCAAAGAGACCATCTATGTTATTAGAACTGAACAGCCCAGCCTCACCTCTCTCTCTCTCCTGTCTACAACACAATCCTTTCAGCAGTTCCAAGAAGGTTCATTCAAGTACTAATTAAACCAGGATTTCTCCATCTCAGTCACTTTAAGACGTATGGACTTCAACTCCCAGAATTCCCTGGTCTGAGGGGTGTGGATCTCCCAGAATTCCTCAGGGTGATCTGGGAGATGAAGTCCCCACATCTTAAGGCTGAGAAGGTTGAGAAACAGTGAGCAACCCGAATTAAAATATGCTGATTGACCATCATGCTTTCTGAAAATAGCCTCTTAAGGCCCTCCATTCATTTCCCTTATCGCTAACCGGCCCCAGAGACCAGATTTACAGATTATCCGGCCTACGAAACGATACCCAAAAAAGGAAAATTGGAGTTTAAAAAATGAGAAAGAATAGCAAACAGTTTAAGAGGAAACAATACAATCATCTGGATCTGAGCTGCAGAAAATCCATTCAATCGAAAGGCGAGAACAGGAAAACTGGAATGTTTGTGAGCTACCAAATTCTTATCTGGCATCTAGATTATCGCAACCGGCTTTGAAAACCCTCAACAAGGTCACCAAGTTTGCACAACACACTTCCCAGATAAATTAAACTTAATTATTCCTTCCCGGAGAGGGCTGAAACAGGTTTGAGAGAGAGAGAGAGAGAGAGAAACCATTGACTTCTGACTCTTTCCAGTCCAGTGGTTTAATTGCATTCACAGCTTGAACTTTGTGCACTGTATTTTGTACCTACAAGCGCTTTTCTACAACTACACAATGACTCAACTTTCAAACTAAAATCTAACTTCTGTCGTTGGCCCTGTTTCGAGTATAAAAGCCAGAAGCGATTTACCAACCGACACAGGACTGAATACAATCTTCTCTTTTAGTTTATAGGGACATCTCAGCCAGGTCCCTTTGTTTCTCCCCTCCCCCTCCCCCCGTCCCTCCCCCTGCAAAGTGACAGATCTCCAAACTGTCTCCGAGAGTCCCAAGGACTGTTCAACCTTGAGCTGGAAATGTTCTCTTCTCTTAATAGTCTGTCTTGTCGTTTCACAGCTCAACTTTTGAGAGAGGATTAATGCAGCAACGGTGTGACGCCAGAAGTGGAAACCCTGTCCGACAGCCACAGCTGGAAAGAAGAAACTGAGACCACGCACACACACACAAAAGTCAAAAGACACTTACAGGTTTGCTTTCTCACAACACAACATCTATCATCCTTCCTGCTCCGAGCTCCAAAGAAGCTTCTTCCAACAGCTGATTCGTTCCCTTTTTCTAGTGGAGGGATAAAGGAACTGCCAGCCAACCAGAAAAGCCGCTGGCTGCATTTAAAAATAGGTGTGTGAAAGGACCATGCGCTTCTGTTTGGCGCATTAAACCATGTGAGCTGCAGCTGGTTGGGTGGATTGGGGGGGGGGCGTGTGTGTGTGTGTGTGTGGGCATGCTTCTTTTATTTGCCCACAAATCAGGGTTTGGTCAATTTCAAACTGCTGGCCTTTTAATCCAGGCTGTTGATGAAAGTGGTAGCTAACAACTTTGTAAAATTGCACGCTAGTTCCCACACTGTACATCATCTTATATGATCGTCTGACTGATGATGTTACCTAGCTGGGTTAACAAATGTCTGACTGATGAATGAATGAAAATGAATGAATGATGGACACTGGTGAGATTACCCTTCTTGGGTTGTGAAGATAAACACCAAATTCAGAGAGCACCAAGAACCCTACAGTCCTCCTCCTCCTCTTCCTCCTCCCTACAAACCCCACTCCCTTCTAACACTGATGATGTTACCTAGTTGGGTCATGAAAGGTCTGCAAGAAAACAACCACGGTCAGAGAGCATCAAGGACTCCTCCTCCTCTTCCTCTTTCTCCTCCTCTTCCAAAGACCCCTTATTTCAACCGTGAGCTACAAATGTTCTCCTTTATCAACATATCATCCTCCTGTATTGTATTATTGCATACCTAAATGCACATACATGGGTGTCTGCTGGAAATAGGATTGTAAAAAAGTTACTTTTTTTGTTAATTAAAAAACAACCCTTTCTGATGAAATGGCAAAAAAATGTCTTTCCATTCTCCTTCATGAATTATATTATTATTATTATTATTATTATTTATTTGATTTTTATACCGCCCTTCTCCCGAAGGACTCAGGGCGGTGTACAGGCAGAATAAAACAAACAATACAAAATACAATTAAAATGCAATTTAAAAAACTTATTTAAATTAGCCTGAAAATTTTTTAAAAAAATTTTACACTAAAAAACCCCATTTAAAATTTATAAAATTTGACATTTAAAATTCAATTCAAGCCAGCCCCGCGCGAATAAAAAGGTGTGTCTTCAGTTCGCGGCGGAAAGTCCGAAGGTCAGGTATTTGGCGTAAGCCTGGGGGAAGCTCGTTCCAGAGTGTGGGAGCCCCCACAGAGAAGGCCCTTCTCTTTAGCTTTTTTTTTTCTCGGGTCAAAACTTGGCAATGAAAACAATACCACGTATTTATTTATTTATTTATTTATTTATTTCGATTTTTATACCGCCCTTCTCCCGGAGGACTCAGGGCGGTGTACAGCCAAGTAAAAATTCAATATATAAACATTAAAAAGAAGTTAAAAAGAAATATTATAATGTGGCCGAAATTTTAAAACCATTTAAAATCTTAAAACGTAAATACCCCAATAAAATTTCAATCCAGTCCCGCTTGAATAAATAGGTGCGTTTTCAGCTCACGCCGAAAGGTCCGAAGATCAGGCAATTGACGTAAACCAGGGGGAAGTTCATTCCAGAGCGTAGGAGCTCCAACAGAGAAGGCCCTTCCCCTGGGGGCCGCCAGCCGACATTGTTTGGCGGACGGCACCCTGAGAAGACCCTCTCTGTGCGAGCGTACGGGTCGGTGGGAGGCACAAGGTAACAGCAGGCGGTCCCATAAGTACCTGGGTCCTAAGCCATGGAGCGCTTTAAAGGTGGTAACCAAAATCTTGAAGCGCACCCGAAAGACCACAGGAAGCCAGTGCAAGCTGCGCAGGATTGGTGTTACATGGGAGCAACGAGTTGCCCCCACTATTACCCGCAGCTGCATTCTGGACTAGCTGCAGCCTCCGGGTGCACTTCAAGGGCAGCCCCATATAGAGAGCATTGCAATAGTCCAAGCGGGAAGTGACAAGGGCATGGTGACCGTGCATAAGGCATCCCGGTCAAGAAAGGCGCAACTGGCGCACCAAGCGCGCAGTGGAAGGCCCTCTTGGAGACGGCCGCCAAATGATCGTCAAGCGACAGTCGCCCATCAAGAGGACACCCAAGTTGCGCACCCTCTCCGTTGGGGCCAATAACTGCTTCACAGCCAGCTGCGGCAGCAGCTGACTGTACCAGTGCCGGCATCCACAGCCACTCCGTCTTGGAGGATTGAGCTTGAGTCTGTTTCTCCCCATCCAGACCCGTACAGCTTCCAGACACGGGACAGCACTTGACAACCGTTGGGGTGGTTCAGGGTGGAAAAGTACAGCTGAGTATCATCAGCGTACAGATGATAACTCACCCCGAAACCACTGATGACCTCACCCAGCGGCTTCATGTAGATGTTGAACAGGAGGGGCGAGAGAATCGACCCCTGAGGCACCCCACAAGTAAGGTGCCTCGCAGTCGACCTCTGCCCCCCTGTCAACACCGTCTGCGACCGGTCGGAGAGATAGGAGGAGAACCACTGATAAACGGTGCCTCCCACTCCCAACCCCTCCAACCGGTGCAGCAAGATACCATGGTCGATGGTATCGAACGCCGCTGAGAGATCTAATAGGACCAGGGCAGAGGAACAACCCCTATCCCTGGCCCTTAGTGATTCATGCCCCCAAAACTACTTTTCTCTGGAATCTGATTCAATGAATGTCTTCAGATTAGATTGCTATTTAGGGGCCATTAAACAAACATGTTTGGGATGTTTGTGGTATTGTGCACGCTGGGATCCTTTTTTATTTTTAGAAACCAATTTTGAAAAAGGTGACTTAATGGCCTGTTTATTGCTTTTTTAAAACCAAGCTAAATGTTTGGTTGTTTGGATGGAACTGAAGTGAATTAAGTTCTGCAAATATTAATAGTAATTAATATTTTACGGATCCCATTTTTTTCTCCAGGTTAAAGTCACTTTAATCATCGTTATATATATACTAATTTGTCTTCTGACTGCATAATCACTGTTATTACTTTGCATCATTGTTTTTGTAACATATTATATTGTGGTTAACATGTTACCAACAGATGTTACTTCCTTAATAAAACAGCAAAAAGGACAACACCCTGTTGAGATTAATATCTGTCTGTACAGACTAGATGTAATAATATGTTAAGGGACTGAATCAGTTCCATATAAATTATAGGTAGCTTTTACAATTACAACCACAATTAAGGCCAAAATTTCTGTTACGTAAGATACTTGTTAAGTGAGTTTTGCCCCGTTTTAAAACCTTCCTTGCCACAGTTGTTAAGTGAATCACTGCAGGGTCACTAATTTACTGCTTTATGACCATTTTGTTAAGCGAATAGAACTTCCCTATTGACTTTGCTTGTCAGAAGGTCGCAAAATGGGATCATGTGACCTTGGTGTAGGATATGAGAAAATTCAAAAATAAATGAAGGGAATAGTAATAAACTTGTTATTCTATTGTATAATATATGCCAACTCAGAAAGCTCAAACTGCCCAAGGAGCTGCTGATCCAGTTCTACAGAGGAATGATTGAGTCTGTCATTTTGCACCTCTATAACTGTCTGGTTCGGTTCTGCAACCCAACAAGAAAAACACAGACTTCAGAGGATAGTTAGAACTGCAGGAAAAACCATGGCTACCAACCTGCCTTCCATTCAGGACCTGTATGCTGCACGAGTCAAAAAGAGGGTTGGGAAAATATCTACAGACCCCTCACATCCAGGACATAAACTGTTTCAACTCCTACCCTCAAAACGACGCTATAGAGCACTGCACACCAGAACAACTAGACACAAGAACAGTTTTTCCCCTGAACGCCATCACAGAATAGAATAGAATAGAATAGAATATTCTTAATTATCTCTTCATCTCGCAGAGTTTCTTCATTTTTGGCCAAGTGTGATTGGACACACAAGGAATTTGTCTTTGGTGTCTATGCTCACAGTGTACATCATTAATCAAGAGTCATAAGATACAACACTTGGTGATAGTCAAGGTTACTAATAAGCTATCGAATCGTACTAGGAATATAAATTGAAAGATACAAGCGAAATGGTTATAGTAATAAGGGGGAAGAGATAGATACTAGTAAGGAAGTGAAGAAAAATAGTAATAGAATAGAATAGAATAGAATAGAATAGAATAGAATAGAGAATGGAATGGAATGGAGTAGAGAATAGAATAGAATAGAATTTTTTGTTTTTTTACTAAGACAAGTCTTAGTGAATAGTTTGACAGTGTTGTGGGAATTAGTTGTTTAGCAGAGTGATGGCATTTTGGGGAAGAAACTGTCCTTGTGTCTAGTAGCTGTTCTGATGTGCAGTGCCCTAAAGCGTCTTGTAGAGGTTAACGGATGAACAGAGTTGGAAGGGACCTCGTAGGTCATCTAGTCCAACCCCCCCACCCACCCACCCGCCAGGAAGAGACCCCTGGCCTACACCATTCCTAGTCCAATCTCTTCTTAAAAGCTTCCAGGGATGAAGTGGAAACAATTTGACGTCCAGGATGTAGATAGGAGACTGGAATAGGGATAGGGTCTCCTGCCTGAGCATGGGGGTGGGCTAGAAGACCTCCAAGGTCCCTTCCAGCTCTATTCCCATCGACCATTCCTCAGAGATGCCCTTGCACGCTTGAAAGACAGCCCTGGCGCCCTCGCCCAACATGGCCTCCGCGCCAAAGCCTCTTGCCCATTCCAAAGATGGCGCCGGGCCGACGCCCTCCTCCTCCCGCCCCGCCCCTTCCTGGCGACGTAGCGCCGCCGGAGCCCCGCCCACAGCCGCCAAGATGGCGCCGTCTAGTGGCGGCCTCGCGCGGTCCTCGTTCTCCGCCGCCGCCGCCGCCGCCGCCGCCGCCGCGAGGGATGCCCAGGCCGGCCGGGTGAGGTCAGTTCCGGGGCGGGGCGGCGCCGCGGAGTGGTGCAATGAGGGACTGAGGGGCGGACAAAAGACGGGGCTCCGCCGCGGGAGGCGCCACCAGGTGGGTGCGGGGGGAAGGGCAGCGGGGGAGGGGGGAGGGGGCGAGGAGACCCCCCCCTCCCCAGGCCAGGCAGGAGCGGCATCCCCGTGGGAGGGGCAGATCTGGAAAGCTTGAGGACTAGGAACTTGGCTCAGGGGCTGTGGGGCAGGGGGCGAGGAGGAGGGAGGGAGGGAGGGAGGGGAGGGGAGCCCCGAAACGCGCAGACACGCCTCTTGGCCTCCCCCACCCCGAAAACACTGCAGGCTCAGGACCCCTGAGGACTAGTAACTTCATTAATATAAAAGAAGAGGCGTTCCCCCTCCCCAGTTTTTTTTGGGGGGAGGAACCCTGCTTTTGGGGGGTGGGGGGGTGTTTGGAAGGCAGGGACTTGGGGGTGGGGGTGGGGCTGAGCCCAGCCACATGGGCGGGAGGCAGATCCTCAAGGAGGACTAGCGACCTGGCTGCTTTGATGCCAGGCTGGCCGAAGGATGGGCTCTGGACCCAACCGATTGGGAGCCCTGGCGGGAAGCAGGTGGGGAGTTTGGGGAGAAGCAGGAAAGGCAGGGAGGGGGCAAAGGGGAGACGGGCTGGGGGGCTGGGGTGTTTACGGCATTGCCAAGGAGGGCAGATTTTGTGAGGGGGGGGCTCCTGGAGGAAGGGGAGGCTGGGCAACAGCCTGGAGACGGTTAGGGGGAGAAGGAGGCGGGGGAAAAAGAGTTGGGGGCTCTTTGCACAGGATCTGCTGGGAAGAGGGTCCCCCCCACACTCCCCAGACCTTGTAGGCCAGAATATATATTTGGGGTGCCCTGAGCACAGGTGGGCTTGAGCCCAGAAAGAAAAAGACCCCAAATGGGGTCACTTCAGTGAAGGGAGAGGTCAGGTGGGGGTGGGGGTGGGGGCTTTTCAGAGTGGGGGATAAGAAAGCCAGGTAGGTCAGAGAGCCATACCCCTCCCTCTCCTCCTCCTCCCCCCCCCCTTGGCTTTTGAACTCTGCAAGGAAGGTGCCCCCAGAGACCTGCCTGCATTTTAGGAATTTCTGGTTTGGGGGGTGGTGATGTGGGAAAGAGCCCTGGGGCAGCCCACGAGGGCTCTCTCTCTCTCTCTCTGTGCAGAAGATGAAAGTGGAGATTGGGAAATCTTGGCAAAGTGGGGAAAGGACTGGCCATGTTACTAGTCCCTGCTGTGAGAGTGGAAAGAAGGCGAAAGAGAACAAAGACGGCCCAGCTAAAAAAAATTTTGGGGGGAGGGTTTGACTTTAGAGTTGGGCCAAGCCTGGAGGCATTGTGGGGGGGGAGCTGTTAATCCAGGAAAGATGAAACTGGGTGGAGCAGGAAAAAGATGGAGGGAATGTCTGAAGGAAATTGGGACTGACTGGCTGGCTGGCTGCCTGCCGAAAGAAATGTAGGCGTGGGCAGGATTTAAGGCAAAAGTGGGGGCAACTAGGTGACTAACTTTGCGTTTTCTGGCCAAACTTCAACCGTCATTGTTTTTGCTTCAAAGGCTCGGTTGCAGGAGACGCCCTGACGCTTGTGGCTCTGTGGTGCTGCCGGTACCTTTGCACCATTCCAGCCTAGCGCTTGTGCAAATGTGCGTGCATCCCTTCCGCTGGTTCATCTGGGGTGATGCTCTCCCTGGAGTTGTTGGGAGGGAAGGCAAAGGAACATAGTGGAGTGTTGTCATTCCAGGAACGATGCCAAAATGTCCTTTAAGACAAGGATGGAGAAAGTAAACAGGGCTGGTCCGGGTGCAGACGGACAAGATAGAAGATTCCGGGAACTTAAAAAAAAAAAAATTCTTTGCAGCTTCTTCCTTTGTTTGGCTGCTGGGGAAGGACAGCTATTGAAAGGTGTCGGACGAGAGGAACTGAATGGGGAAAGGATGTTTTGGTCGGGTTATTTAGGAGTGAGAAACTGGGTGCATAATTTTTGCAGAATATATTTTTATTTATCAAATTTAGCTGCCACCATTTAAGGGAGCAAAAAACAACAACAACCCCGATATTTTCCAACTAAGCTTTTCTGCTTTAATAAAAGGCAGAAGCTTCCATGTGGTGTAGATGACTTCATCAGATGCATCAGAAATCTGTTTTAATATAATTGGTGAGGCAGAAAAAGCACTGTTAGATTCCTTCTGATTTATGGAGGTGTTGTACCGAGACCATATACAGGAATTGCACAAAATCCAGAAAGTGGACCATAACATCTGACGGGACGATAAATCTGAGAGATGCTTTTATGTTACCATGCTGGCTGTGTCTTTTTCACAAAGAGGCTGCCTAACCTGTTGCGTTTTTTCCGCTGTTAGAAGTCGCATCCCAGCACAAGAAAGAAAAGATTGATGTATTTTTATGCGTTTATTGCTATTTGCCCCTTTCCATGCCAAAACATCTCCTAGGTGTTATAAAACAGAAATAAATGATAGAACAAAAACATGTCATAAAACATAATCATTAAAATAGGTGGGGCAAGAAAAACAAAAGACTTGATAATTCCAATGGAAGTAAACAGATGTAAATTTGGTTTAATGCTGCTTTTTCTGGAGGGAATTGTTTTTAAGGTTCAGGGTGAGAACAATTAATTAGTGGCGTGGCTTGCCTCTAGAAGTTGACAAGCCATTTGTCCGGAATGGTATAAGGTCTGCTTGAGCAGGGGGTTGGACTACAAGACCTCCAAGATCCCTTCCAGATTCTGTTATTCTGTAATGTGCCAGTTTGTAGGGATTGACTTACGGTAAACCAGACCATGGTATCCAATATATCCTGGGTCCACCTTCTCCATCGTTAAGCGAGAAAAGCCGTCCATCAACCAGCTGCAAGGTTTCACCTCCCAGCATTCCCCTGGTGACTTGGGCATGTGCTAAGCATTCTGGGAGTTGAAGGATATGTCTTTGGAGAGTTCCCAAGTATTAATAAGCGCTAAAGATGGAAATTGAGAAATTTCTTCAGTAAATCTCTTCCTGGGATGGGAAATCGACTTTGGGCTTTTTAGCTATAGCTGGCATTTTTAATATTCAGAACTTGGAGGAATTTAAAAAACAGTTTTGCGAACTTTAAAGTTACAAGTTTAATCCCACGCGCTTTGATTGTTCTTTTGAGCCTTTGTTTTGAAAACAGAGACCCCCTGACGGAACGTCTCTCGTTTCAGGAAAACGACTTCCATGGCGTTTGGAGACCGGCTCCCGACTCAGGATCGCTCCAGGGCCAATAATTTTGAACTCCAGCACAGACTGCTGAAGTGCAGATAGCAGAGTGGAGACGAGAAGCCGGCAACTGATTTTGGAAGAAGTGGGGCGGGGGCCATCCCGGGAATGACCGGTTTGGTAAGGCCATTCTCCTTTCTTTGAAACCAGAGAACGGGAGGGTGGGGGGAAGCGAGCCCTCGGTTGGTGGAAGAGAGGTGTGGTCAGAAGTCAAGGCAGCCGTGGG
Organism: Ahaetulla prasina; assembly: GCF_028640845.1. Lineage (NCBI taxonomy): Eukaryota > Metazoa > Chordata > Lepidosauria > Squamata > Colubridae > Ahaetulla > Ahaetulla prasina. Next base: position 1,093,384 of record NC_080554.1, read on the forward strand.
ACCAGGAAGCCATTTTGAAATGGCTGCTAGGACAGAGGGTCCTCGACTTACAACCGTTTGTTTAGTGACTGTTCAAAGTTACAACCGCACTGAAAAAAGTGACTTATGACCATTTTTCTATACTTACAACCTCTGCAAACCATCCCCAAAATTTAGACACTCGGCAACTGGTTCATATTTATGACGGTCGTCGTATCCCGGGGTCACGTGATCTCCTTTTGCGGCCTTCTGGCCAGCAAAGTCATCGGAGGAGTCCGATTCACTTAACAAACCGTATTATTCACTGTGCAGTGATTCGCTTAACTCTGGCAAGAAAGTCGTGAAATGGTGCAAAGTTCACTTAACTGTCTTGCTTAGCAACAGGAACTTTGGACTCCGTGGTGGTCGTAAGTCGAGGACCGTCTGTATGAGATGGGTGGGGCGAGTGGCACATCCTTAAATTGGATGACGGAGCCGCTCCATACAAATTGCTTGCCTTCCAGATCCAAAACGGGAAGTCCTTGACTTACGGTCACAATTAAGCCTGAAAGTTTTGTTGCTAAGCAGGGCAGGTGTTAAGTGAGTTTTGCCCCATTTTACAACCTTTTTGCTTCTGCTGTTACGTGAACAACGCAGCCATTAAGTGAATCTGGCTTTGTTTGTTGCAAATGGTGATTGTATGACCCCAATAAGGTCACAAATGCAGGGCAGTTGCTAAGTGTCCAGATTTTGATTGCAAGTGCGAAGATTGGCTGTAAATTGCTTTCTTTCGGTGCTGTTGTAACTTCAAGCCGTCACTGAACAGATGATTGTAAGTCGAGGACCATCTCTGGCACTACTGTGAAATGCTCTTTTCCCAAAAGCTGCCTTTCCCCATCTGGTGGCGGTGGACTCCTCAGTGTGGAAAAAGGCTCCGTTTGGCTCGAGTGCGCCGTAAAACGAGGAAAGGAACAACCCCCAATATTTTTTTCCCCTCCCCATGGCTAGAATTATGTAAGGGAATCATAAATTATTCCCGCTTCGGCTCTGAGAGAAGCTGGCTCTTGCAAGGTTGGAAATGAAGTTGCCATCAAAAAAGCCGTGTTGGATTTCCTGGGGATTGAAAGCTGCGCGCGTAGCTTTGCTCAGGGCATAGAAATCTCAGCTTCCCTTCTTAATGACTGACTACTATTAACACCTCACAGAGGGCAAAACATCGCAAGTGGAGAAGTGGCTTCCCTTTTTCTCGCACATCTCCGCGTGGGTGTGCTTGTGTGTGTGTGCTCCATGCTGGTCGGCTCTGCCACAACAGCCCATTAAAAAAAGGTGGAATCGCAGCACAGGCGAAGAAATGCTCCAATAAATCAATACAGACAGTCCTCCCTTAACGGCCGATCCCTCTGTGACCGTTCACAGTTACGACGGCCTCAGAATGGGTGGGTTGCAGTGAATAAAATGCCTAGGCCATCTTAAAGGCGACCACGTGAGTTCATATTGGGTAGGTCAGGTTCACAACTGGCCACGGCATTGTGAGGACTTGTAAACCACGATCTGTGATGAGGTGGTGGTTGTTTTTTTAACCAGTTTCTGACGGTTTCCCCATGGTTTGATTGAACAACCATGGTGTTCGTGACAAAGTCCAGAAAATTACTTCTGGTCACAATGGCTTCCTTCACTTACGACTGCAATGACTTCTGACCATAATTCTGGGCTCAATTATGGCCATAAGTCGTGGGCTACCTGTATCGCAACTTTAAAGGTGTGAGCAAACTACTTGGGGGACGGGGGACGGGGGTTTGAGGAGGGGGTAGACCTTTCTCCCAGGTTGCAATCTGGGGAAAAAAGTAGCGTCTCAATTGTCATAATTGCTGGATTTTAGAACGCGTGGCCTTCCTGCCTTCTAGAATTCGCATCAGAGAAAATCCAAACCATTAAATAAAAGCAAAAATCTTCAGGGTTTAGAAACCGCTTCACCCATTTCTGATCCTTCCTGCAATTACGAATCGAGGGGTGGGTGGGGATGCCATTAGGAACTTCACTTCCTTTTATTGCCCCCCCCACTCCCAGCACCCCAAAAATGGGCTCCTGGGCTGAGTTTTGGCGGCTGGGACAAAAACCTGGATATTTGGAGCCCAGCTTCTTGGGATATGGAGGCTTTGAAATGGTTGTTGCTTTTGTCGATCTGATTGCATCAGAGGAAAAAGCCCAGAGCACAAGGGGAAAAAAAAGGTTTAGCGGCATAGTAGAACTGCAATTATTAATTATTAATAATCATTGATGATTTTAATAAAGGGAAAAGGAATAAAAAATAAGCCATTGCAGCTTTCTAGCTTGCATCCACAGAAGGAGAGTAACAAGGTCGCGGGAAGTATTGGTATGGGCAGTCCTCAACTTAACGATCACCATTGGAGCCCAACTGTTAAGTGACTTTTGCCCGATTTTATGAACTTCCTGGGGGGGTCACGTGATCCCCATTCGTTGACCTTCCGGCAAGCAAAAGTCGATGGGGGAACCAGATTCACTTAACAACCGCGTCACTTAACAGCTGCACTGATTCACTTCATAACGGTGACTGGAAAGGTCGTAAAACAGGGCAAAATCTTTGTTGCTAAGCGAGGCGTTTAACAAAACAACGGGAATTGGGGGGGGGGTCAGTTTTGGTCGCAAGGCAAGGACTAGCTATACTTTCCGGTTGAAAACTCCAGCGCTCCAGAGTTGGAGATCTCATTTCTCACTAAGTTTGCAGAGCTGAAGATCAGAATTGCCCTGAGGGGGGAAAAAAACCCACAGACTTGGGACAGATCCCCTGGCCCCCCCTCGCCATCCCAGCCTGTCCTGCCCCACACCTGTTCTCCTTTTGCTGCTTAACGGTAAAAAGGCTGCCCTTGAAAGGACAATGCATGGAACGTGGTGACTTGGCACTTTTCTAATTCCCGAGCAGCACAGCTGGCTCGTGTGGCTGTGTCATTGCATCGCTGCGCCTCGTTCCCTGCTGCCCATTTCCGTGCCAAGCTTTAAGGTACCTCCTCCAATCGAATTCCAGGAAGGGGGAAAACGGGGTACTTTTCGTTTAGCCTACATTTTGCATCGCTGTGCATTGAGCTGACCCATGTCCTGCCTGCTTAACGTACGTCTACTTACGTATGATCAGACTGTAGCATTGGGTGCAAACCTGCTTATTCATTTGCTAGGGAAAGCAGCATAATTAGTAAGAGTTTGGCCCAGCTTTCTGCTTTTTAATAATTATTAAAATTATTAGTAGAATCTGCATTACTATTAATCGTTTCATAGTTCCCATCACCAATCTCTTTCCACTTATGACTGTATGACTATAACTTGTTGCTGGCAATCCTTATGATTTATATTGATATATTGACCATCATTTGTGTTGTAAATGTTGTACCTTGATGAAGGTATCTTTTCTTTTATGTACACTGAGAGCATATGCACCAAGACAAATTCCTTGTGTGTCCAATCACACTTGGCCAATAAAAATTCTATCGATTTATTGTTAAATATATTACAGTCGCCCAACTCCCGTGGAATCCGGGTGGTGTATCAAACAAAATAGAATAAAAATCCATGTTAAACCGATTAAAGCCTAAAACCGCAAGACACAAAAAGTCAGCACAAACCAAATGAAAGTGGGTTGGACTAGAAGACCTCCAAGGTCCCTTCCAACTCTTTTATTCTGAAACATGTTAACCATCCTGGCTAGGAATTCTGGTTGTTGGGAGTCCCAGTGGGTCAGTTGAGCCTCAGCGTGCAAGGTGGAACGCCAGCCGTTCGTAGGGAAGGAGGACCCAAGTTGGATCTCCACAGGGGTCCAAGGAGGTGTTTGAGCTCTTGACAATCCCTGCCAGCTCACCCACCAAACTGCCCCACAAATAAGCCGACCAAGTTTGATTGAACTCACCCCAGGTGCACATGTAACGTTCTTCATTGCTTTTAGCTTTTGAAGGAGCCCAGCGGTTGTGATTTGCAAAGCATGGTTTGTTGAACAGTCACTAGACGGTTGTAAGTCAAGGATGACTGTACATTGCAGAGTTGTGAGGATGAAAACTCCACCAAATCGTCCGGTAGAAGAGAATATTTGTATCTTAGGGTTGAAATGAGCAGGTCCTTGCTGCTCTCTGAATTGGTGGTTTTCTTGCAGGCGTTTCATGACCAAACTAGGGAATGTCATCAGTGCTAGAAGCAAACCCCACTCTCTAATAGCACTGATGAAGTTACCTAGCTTGATAATGAAAAGTCTGCAAGAAAACAACCAAGCTCAGAGAGCACCAAGGACCCCAAAGAACACAACGCAGACTCAAATGCAGCATTAGAATCTTTTAATTGATTTTAATAGTGGTATTTGGCCACATAAACAGCTGTTTTATGTAGCAAGGAGTCACCAGGGCATACTTTTCTGGAAAATACAAAATAGATTTAAGTGGTGCTCCGGAGGCTGCCTTCTGGAACTTTCCAACACATCCTTGAATTTTTCTTCCTCTTTCAGGATAGCTGTGCACAACTCCACAATTGTGACTCTTTCAGAACTGTGCTGAACACCTTGGGAATCGGTTTAGCTTATTAGATTTTCCCAAGCAGATCTTCAAGTTTTTGCTTTTTCTCGAGAGAACTTTGCTCAGAAGGTTGAAGATTTTTTTTCTGTTCAAAAAATAAAAAACAAGTCTACAAAATCCTTACTTGGGAGGGGGGGAAAAAACTAAAAGGAACAGACTAGCCAGGCTGGATTTTTAAGGCCTGAGGACTTCTGACCATTTCTCTTTCTGGTGCTAGAACAAAAAAACAAAAGCTGCATTTCAAAAGCTCTCATTTTTGGAGAAAAACAGGCCACCCACTGCTTTAGTGGAGAAAGAGAGAGAGCGCTGTTTATATCAGATAACTGTTGGGCAAAAATTTTTATCCTTTCAAAATCTGCCAAGTATCCAGGGGGTAAGATTTTCCAGCTGGGAAATTGAGCAAAATTAAGGAAGAACGTTAGATGAACCACCGAGCCAAAATTTTAGAAGGTTTAACAGATGAGTTTGCAAACTCTTGCTTCTAAATAGAACTCTGTAGACCACAGAGATGTTGACATAAAAGAATTCTTCCCTATCCAATTCTGTAATTGTAGGTACTTAAAATTTTGCAGCGGGAAAATGCACTTGGTTACAAATAGAACTATTGCGTAGCGAGAACCCAGATATTTTGTATTGTGCAAGTAGGGTTTTCAATTTTGTCTGCTACTAGTCGTCTTACTTTTCTGTAATGTTTATATTCTGATACAGCCTTGCTGCTAATCGGTAAAGCACTACTGTACTTGTAGTCCTTGACTACATATAACCATTCATTTAGTGACCGAAGTTACAGTGGCACTGAGAAAGTGACTTACAACTGTTTTTTACACTTACAAGTTGTCATAAATACAACTGCCTCGTATTTATGACGGTTGCGGTATCCTGGGGCCATGTGATCTCCTTTTGCGACTTTCCAACAAGCGACGTCAATGGGGAAGCCAGATTCACTCAACAACCATGTTACTAGCGTAACGGCTGCAGTGATTCACTTAACAACTGTTGCGAGGAAGGCCACTAAATGGGGCAGAACTCACTTATCAGCTGTCCTGCTTAGGAATGGAAATTTGGGGCTCAATTGTGGCCATAAGTCAAGGACATCCTGTATGAATGGAACTAATTGTCAGACGCCGAATTAAGCAGAAAAACCTTTTCAGCCCCTTCTCGATGTAATGCCAACATGGCTGAGGCACTTCGTAGCTCTCTTTGGACCTTGAAAATTAAAGATCCTTTTCAGAGGATCCTTCCCACTTCCCTGAAATCGTTTGTGCCGAAAAATGAAACTGGGTCACGCAAAGGAACGTCTTTCCTGCAGTCAGAAGTTTAAATAAATAAGGCTGGCCTAGCCAAACTTGTCAGCTGATTGAAATTGCTTTTTTTTTTTTTTTGCAGTTCTCTTTGCTTCTCTTGTATTCCGAAGTACGACTTCTGAATTTTGGAAGCTGTGGTTTATTTCAGAGGTGGTGTAAAGCTTTCCATAGGGTTGGGTGGTGGAGGGAAGTCTGCAGCCGTTTGCAGGGCAAAAAAACCCTGCACGGATCTCGTTTTTGCTGAATGCATATTTACAATCCTAGAGTGCTTTGCTTTAGTTTTTCCTGTCTTCATCCTTGAGAAAAGAAAAAAACCTAGAAGTGAAATGAATAATCCCCTGCAGGAAGGAAATCAAACCCTCTACTAATAATTATTTCTTCAGTCTTGGCATCTTCTGGTTCTGCATTAATACAGCAGATTAAGGCTGACTGGCTTCTATACAGGTAGTCCTCAACATACGGCCATCATGAAACCTGCCCATTACGGTCATAAAATGGATTTTTTCACATGACCAGCCTGATTTTACGACCCTTTTAGCCGTGGTTGTTAAGTGGTTTACTAAGGCTGGTTTGCTAAGGTTTCTAAGTCGAAGAGCCAGCGCTGTCCGGAGATGTCTCCGTGGTCATGTGGCCGGCGTGACTCAACGCCAAAGGCGCACAGAACGCTGTTCCCTTCTCACCAAAGGTGGCCCCTGTTTTTCTACTTGCATTTTTTACATGCTTTCGAACTGCTAGGTTGGCAGAAGCTGCGACAAGTCATGGGAGCTCACCCCATTACGTGGCACTAGGGATTCGAACCGCTGAACTGCCAGCCTTTCTGATCGACAAGCTCAGCATCTTAGCCACTGAGCCATTGTGTCCCTTCTGATTCCCTTACCTGCATTTAATTACATATTTTTTTAAGCCAAACAGGAAACCAGCCCATCTGCAGACAAAGCAGCTGCCTTGGACTTACGGTTTCGTTTCCAAGAAAGTCTTTTGAGTTCCTTAAAAGGCCTTTTGGAGGAGAAGAAGAAAAAAAAACAATGGATGACTCAGTCCGGCCTGCGGGTTGGTTGGAAGGAGAGGAAACCAGAAAGATCCAAGGTGGAGAGATTGAGAACATCATTTTTCATCCTTTGTTCTTTATTTTTTGAGCAGATACTTCAGGGGGATCTAACATGGAGGTCATTTCCTCCCAATGTTCTCCCAGCTCTTAAAGTCAAAACAGCCTCTCTTAAGTTCTTGATGGCACCTTCTGCCTTCCTGTCAACCTTCAGATGTATCTGCCTTCAACCACCAACGAGAAACTTCTGGTTGTCTCCCCATGGGAACAAGTCCTGGTAGACAAAGTCTTCTCCAAGAGGGGAAGGAGCTGGGCTTTTGAGTTTGGTCATTGGCCCCGTCCTTGTTTCTGCTTTGCTTTGACGTGGTGGCTCAGTGGCTAAGACTCTGAACTTGTTGATCAAAAGTTCGACAGTTCAGCGGTTCGAATCCCTAGTGCCGCGTAAGGGAGGGAGCTCCCGTTCCTTGTCCCAGCTTCTGCCAACCTAGCAGTTTGAAAGCAGGTAAAAAATGCAAGGAGAAAAACAGGGACCACCTTTGGTGGGAAGGTAACAGTGTTCCGTGCGCCTTTGGCATTGAGTCATGTCGGCCACATGACCACGGAGATGTCTTCGGACAGTGTTGGCTCTTTGGCTTTGAAATGGAGATGAGCACCGCCCCCTAGAGTCGGGAACGTATGTGCAAGGGGAACCTTTACCTTAAAACCTATGAAGAACGGTTACAGGAATCGGTTATGTCTAGTCCTAACGAAGAGAAGGACTAGGGGGTGACATGATAGTCTGTGCTAACAGATGTGCGCTCAGCTACCACTTTCACGGTCCACTTGAGGCCCGGAGGTGGGCCGTGGGCCAGTGGTTGGGGTCCCCTGTTTTATGCCATATGCTGAATTAATAAACGTGGTAAGCGGGATTCAGAACACTTAGAAGGCCAAATAACTCTTCCTTATGTTGGTCACACCTGCTGATCGTTTTTTCTTTTGCAGATGAGCCATGATTCCCGTCACGGAATTGCGCTATTTTGCCGATACCCAGCCGGCGTACCGTATCCTGAAGCCCTGGTGGGACGTCTTTACGGACTACATCTCCATCGTGATGCTAATGATCGCGGTATTTGGTGGGACCCTCCAGGTCACCCAGGACAAAATGATTTGCTTGCCTTGCAAATGGGTCACCAAAGACGCTTGCAACGATTCTTCCCGCGAGTGGACGGCTGCAAACTTGGACTCCGGTTACTATAATGCTTCCCTGGGGACACCCCTGGACCCTGGGCCCACCGGGATCAAGTACGATCTCGACCGTCATCAATATAACTACGTGGATGCCGTGTGCTACGAAAACCGCCTTCACTGGTTTGCCAAATATTTCCCCTACCTCGTCCTGCTGCACACCCTGATCTTCCTGGCTTGTAGCAACTTCTGGTTCAAGTTCCCCAGGACGAGCTCCAAGCTGGAGCACTTTGTCTCCATCCTCTTGAAGTGCTTCGACTCTCCGTGGACCACACGGGCTCTGTCCGAGACGGTGGTGGAGGAGAGCGACCCTAAGCCGGCCTTCGGGAAGATGAACGGCTCGATGGAGAAGAAGTCTTCCAACATCAGCGAAGACGTGGAAGCCACCGCCCCGATGCTACAAAGGACCAAATCCCGGATTGAGCAAGGCATCGTGGACCGCACGGAGAACGGCGTCCTGGACAAGAAGGAAGGGGAGCAAGCGAAAGCGCTCTTCGAGAAGGTCAAGAAGTTCCGGACCCACGTGGAAGAAGGAGACATTGTCTACCGCCTCTACATGAGGCAAACCATCATCAAGGTCATCAAGTTCATCCTCATCATTTGCTACACAGTCTACTACGTCAACAACATCACCTTTGACATTGATTGCAAAGTGGACATCGAGAGCCTGACCGGCTACCGCATGTACCGCTGCGCTCACCCCCTGGCGACCCTCTTCAAGATCTTGGCGTCCTTCTACATCAGCCTGGTGGTCCTCTACGGCTTGATCTGCATGTACACCCTTTGGTGGATGCTGCGGAGGTCCCTCAAGAAGTACTCCTTCGAGTCCATCCGAGAGGAGAGCAGCTACAGCGACATTCCCGACGTCAAGAACGACTTCGCCTTCATGCTCCACCTGATCGACCAATACGACCCTCTCTACTCCAAGCGTTTCGCCGTCTTCCTCTCGGAGGTGAGCGAAAACAAGCTCCGGCAGCTGAACCTCAACAACGAATGGACGTTGGAGAAGCTGCGCCAAAGGATCACCAAGAACTCCCAGGACAAGCTGGAGCTGCACCTGTTCATGCTCAGTGGCATTCCCGACACGGTCTTCGACCTCGTTGAGCTGGAGGTCTTGAAACTGGAGCTCATTCCTGACGTCACCATCCCGCCCAGCATCGCCCAGCTCACCAGCCTCAAGGAACTCTGGCTGTACCACACGGCGGCCAAAATCGAGGCCCCGGCTCTGGCCTTCCTGAGGGAGAACCTGAAATCCTTACACATCAAGTTCACGGACATTAAGGAGATCCCCTTGTGGATTTACAGCCTGAAGACCCTGGAAGAGCTTCATCTGACGGGGAACCTGAGTGCCGAGAATAACCGCTACATCGTGATCGACGGCCTGCGGGAGCTGAAGAGGCTCAAAGTCCTGAGGCTGAAGAGCAACCTGACCAAGCTGCCCCAGGTGGTGACGGATGTGGGCGTCCACCTGCAGAAGCTCTCCATCAACAACGAAGGCACCAAGCTCATGGTCCTCAACAGCCTGAAGAAGATGGTCAACTTGACGGAGCTGGAGCTCATCCGCTGCGACCTGGAGCGCATCCCTCACTCCATCTTCAGCCTCCACAACCTGCAGGAGATCGACCTCAAGGACAACAACCTCAAGACCATCGAGGAGATCATCAGCTTCCAGCACCTCCATCGCCTCACCTGCCTTAAACTCTGGTACAACCAAATTGCCTATATCCCCGTGCAGATCGGCAACCTTACCAACCTGGAGCGCCTCTACCTGAACCGCAACAAGATCGAGAAGGTGCCCACGCAGCTCTTCTTCTGCCGGAAACTTCGCTATCTGGATCTCAGCCACAACCTCTTGACTTGCATACCGGCGGAAATCGGGGCGCTGCAGAACCTGCAGAACCTGGCGGTGACGGCCAACAGGGTAAGGAAAGGGGGGTGTTCGTTGTGGGTGCATTTTGCGATAAAATCCTACATGGGTTTTGCGGTTAAGAACATATATATATATAGATATAGATATAGATATAGATATAATACAGGGCTTTAGTTTCAGGCTTGACAATTACACGAACAGCACCCAGCTGAAATAACACAGCTCTGCCTCCCTTTTGAGCTCTGTTTACTCGTTCGGAGCTTAAAATAAAAAGAGAACGAGACAAAGCTACACAGAAGCAGGAACTGGCCACTTTATCAGAGCTGTTGCTGCAAAAGTAAATAAGATTTTGGCACGATTAAAGTGGATTTATCAGGGAACAACCTCGCTAGAAGTCTTTTGCAACAAAAGGGCTTGTCAAGATTAAAAGAAGAAAGCTTGTTATTTAATGCAGCAGGCCAGGATTATTATTATTTTTGTCTTTGCATTTTTAACCACTATGAGATAGCTCTCATTTCATGGGGATTCTGCGTACCAGTAACAAAACTGTGACTAACAGTTATTGGTCATTACGTTGTTATCATTATTACAATAATTATAATTATTATTATTACCTTAATAATTTTTATTTCTTTCTTTAAAAGAATGGGAAGTTTAGGTGCCAAATCTATGGAGGTCAACCTCCTATACTTTTTTCTTCTTTCAATTTGTTTTTTTTTTTAAAGTATTAAATTTAAGGTACAATATTCGTCGCAGCATCCCTGGGTCACATGATCCCCTTTGGTGACCTTCTGACCAGCAAAGTCAAAGGGGAAGCCAGGCTCACTGAACAACCTTGTGACTAACTTAATGATTCGCTTAACGAACGTGGCCAAAAAAGTCGTAAAATGGGGCAAAACTCGCTTAGCAACTGCCTTGCTTAGAAATTTGGCGGCCAGTTGTGGTCGTAAGTGAAGGACTGCCTGTAGATAAAGGTACAGGCAGTCCTCCACTTACGACCACAACTGACCACTTGATAGAAGTGCCGGGCTCAGCTCCTTCCTTAGGAAAAAACCCTCCACAAAATCACTCCTAGCCCCCTCCTGTAAAAAACTTTGATTTTTTCTTTTTCTTTTAAGAGACAGGGCAGCTCACACCTTTACAATTTCCTCCCAAAAAAATGGATTTCTTTCTTTTACTCTTCATGAAAAAAGGAGGAACAGTAGCTGCTGGAAGTTGTTTTGCAACTAATCAAAAAGGCTCTTTCCTTTCCTTTCCTTTCCTTTTCATTTCCCCTGTTCTGGGCAAAACTCCAGTTCTCACAAGGCTGACCGGCGATGGAAGAGGTTCTTTTGTTCGTGGGAAAGGGCTTCATTTTTTTTTTCCTTTTGAAAGGAAGACTTTAAAAGTTCTAGCAAATCTTTCTCCTGCAGATTGGTTTCTCTAATTTGGCAAACTCGGGCTGTGTTGGAGATGCCGGTCTGGGAACTGGCAGTCCTACAGCAATGGTGTGTGTTTGTGTGTGTGTGTCACTGGGTTGGGGAACCCTGCTTGGCGAAGTGTCCCACGTGTTGGGACATTGGCCTGTTAAGTATAATCTGCGGGGGGCTCCTTGGTGCTCTCTGAACCGGGTGGTTTCCTCGCAGACTTTTCATTACCAAACTAGGTAACATCGTCAGTCTTAGTAGGGTTTGCTCTCTGAAAAAGCCACGGCATACATTAGGACAAACAGGAGATTAATAAAGGTGATTCTGTACGTAAGGGCTAGTTTTGGGGTGATGAGGGACTCAAGATGAAGTGAGACAATTTGGGTTTTTTAATTGCAAAAGTTACCCTAAAGAAATCTTTTCGCGTAAATCTGACCATCCAGACTTTTTCTTTTCTAATGAACTTTTATTCTCAGAGCTGAGCCTTTGGGTCTTAATTCCCTAAAGAGTTTTCTATTTTTATTTATCTGTATCCCACCTTTTTTAAAAAAAATAACTCGAGGTGGTGGAATATCCAGCACACCTTTCTCCTCCTATATTTCCCCGCAACAACAACCCTGTGAGGTGAGCTGGGCTGAGAGAGAGAGGGAGGAACCAGCCCAAAGTCACCCAAATAGCTCACATGCCGAAGGTGGAACTAGAACTCACAGGCTCCTGGTAGTCAAAAGACACCCAGCTGGCTTTCATGCCAAAGGCGGGACTAGAACTCCCAGTCTCCTGATGATTGTCCAAGTCACCCAGTTGACTTTCACGGCTCAGGCAGCACTTGAACTCAGGGTCTCCTGCTTTCTAGCCTTAACTACTAGACCTAACCAACAACTTTGTTGCTTCTTTTATTATTATGTTTGTTATGAGTGTTTCCCCTCAATGTTTCCAAACCCAAATATTTGGGGCAAAAGAAAGGTGTTATTTATTATTATTTTTTAAAGGAAACACTTGCAATTAAAACATTAAAGTCAGCTTTTTTTTTTTAAAAAAAAATCCACTCCCTGCCCTAAATCAGTTCGCTTGATTTATGAACTCCGGAAACTAAAATGCCTGGTGGATGTTTTTCTTTGCTTTTCCTTCAAATATATGCCTCTCTCTCTCTCGTCCGCCCACTTCCCTTCCTGGCCGTCTGCCTCCTCCGTCTCCCACAGTTTTAAAAAGTTTTGCAAAATGTTGAGTTTTCTGTCTCAAACATTCTTTCACTGCCGGACTGGCAGCTTATCAAATCCGCTTTGCTTTAATTCTGCCCCTCTCTGCTTGTTTTGATATTTTTTTTCCTTCCTTCCTTCCTTCCGTTGCAGAATTTAGCAAAATGCTTCTTTGGAAAACAACCCAGGCTGGTTATTAGCATCGGATCATCTTCCTCCTCCTCCTCCTCCTCCTCCATGAAAGGTGTCTGTTGTGGCTCCTACAAATGATGTGTTGATCTCATTAACTCCATGACAACAAAGCAGCAGTAGATTAATTAGGGACCCTTGTAGCTGCCTCCCCTCCCTGGAGGCTCTTCCTGTTTTCTAGGCCTGCTTTGTTTGCTTGGAAACAATTTTATTTTCCCTCCCTCCCTCCCAACTCCCAAGGCCAGCTTCAGCAGAGGATGGAGGCTCCCTCAGGACGAGGCAGAGAAAGAACGGGATTTAAAAGCCTCCTTTTCTTGCCAAGGGAAAAGAAAGTGGCGAGAAACGGGTTGGATCTGTCTTCCCTGTTGACTTTGATCGTCAGAAGGTCTCACGAGGGAGTTTTAACAGCTCCAGCGAGTGTCTTAAAAGTTTTTACAAGCTTTTAAGGCATCGGTTTTTGCCCCTGAAGTCTTCCACTTCCTCTCCCCCAAACGGAAAATACGGGCCGTATTTCTTCTAATCATACCTGACAGTAGTTCTCAGCGTACAGCCGTTTCTTTCGTCGCAGTTTGAAGTTACAACAGCCCTGGGGGGAAAACAGCGAGTTACGACTGGTCCTCGAACTTACAGCCGGCACAGCATTACACAATCGAAATTTGGGTGCCTGGCAATTGGCAAGCAGAGTCAACGGGGGTGGGGGGAGGGGGAGCCGGATTCGCTTATAAACCTCACCCTTCCTTTAACAAACTTCCAGTGATGTTGCCGAACCACCTCGACAAAGGAAGGCTGCAAAAACCATGAAACGGCGAGCGCGACAACTGCCTTGCTTAGCAACGGCAAGTCCGGTTCCAATTGTGGTCATAAGTGGAGGACTACCTGTACAGCAGGGAGAAATCGGCCGGAAGGGCTCGGCTCCAGAAGTTGTGGGGGTGCTTCGTCACTGGAGGATTTTAAGAAGAGATTGTCCAGGATGGGATCGGGTCTCCTGCTCGAGCAGGGGGTTGGGCTAGATGACCTCCGGGGTCCCTTCCAACTCTGTTATCCTGTATGAAAGTGTCTCCCGCTCAAGCAGGGGGTTGGGCTAGATGACCTCCGGGGTCCCTTCCAACTCTGTTGTTTTCTGATTCTGCTGTTGGGTAAAGCTTGCCTCCCCTGCATTCTTAGCCCTCCCTCTCTGCAAACCGGAACGTCTTCCTTCGATCCCTTGTCTAAGCAGCAGAGCCTGATTCTCTCCTTTATTTTTATTTTTTTTCCCCCCCTTCTTTCCTCCCTCCAGATCGAGGGTCTCCCCGCCGAGCTGTTCCAGTGCCGGAAAATACGGACTTTACACCTGGGCAACAACGTCCTGCAGTCGCTGCCGTCCCGGGTGGGCGAGCTGACCAACCTGTCTCAGATCGAACTGCGGGGCAACCGCCTGGAGTGCCTGCCGGTGGAGCTGGGCGACTGCCCCTTGCTGAAGCGCAGCGGGCTGGTGGTGGAGGAAGACCTGTTCAACACGCTGCCCTTGGAGGTCAAGGAGAGGCTTTGGAGGGCCGACAAAGAGCAAGCTTGAACCGTTGCCGGACGAAGCAGATTCCGCTGAGCCGGGGAGCTGCAGGCTCGCCCGTTTCCCCCGTCTCTGACCAAGGCGGGGGGGGGGGTTTCCAAGGGACCCTGGCCTCACACCCCCACCCGCTTCCCCTGGCCCCTGCTCTGGAGACCCCCACCCTGAGGGGCATGGCTCCCTGACTGACAGCCCAGAAGGATCAGGAGTGGCTGGGAAAACGAGACCGTTCCCTGCTTCAGGGAGGAGAGGAGAAGCAGAGCGCCGGGCAGGAAGTGGGAACTGGTCCCCCCTGCTAGAAAGGAGACTGCGGCTGGCATGCCCGGAGGTATCACCCACAGCTGTGTGTTGGGGCAGAGAGCCTGATCCTGCTGCTGTTTCCTGTGATCAGGACCCGTCCTTGAGTGCTGCACCCCATCCAGAGGGGAGAATGGCGTCCAGCCGTCCAGTTACGCGTTGCACCAAGTCCAATCCCGACTCCCAGCAACGATCCTCTCTCAAGGAACGGATCGGAGAAGATTCAGCCTTCTTTTTTTTTTTAAAAAAAAAAGTACTTTACTTTAGAATCCTATTTGCAAAAGTCTGACTTAACTCTCCCCCTTCGTCCTAGAGTTTCCCCCCAACCCCCAAATTTGATGGCTTTGGTTCCGACAAAAGAGTGTGAGATCGAAGAATTTCCACGTTGAAGGATGCCAGCCTGTATTTTTCCGTTAAAAAACAAAAACAAAACAACAGTCTTAGCAGTCGCAAAAACATTGAACGGTGGGGTGGGCAAGGGAAGTTGTTAATTTTTAAACTTGACACTTGACATTCCTTTTAAGACTTAAAACATGGCTACAGTGGAGAAATGCCCATCTGAGGGGGAACGGGTGGGGGGGTGTCAAAACACTAAACCAGAACCCTTAATATGCTTAACCTGCTACCAGCATCTTTCCAGGAGATTTAAGACTCCGTCAATGTTCCTTCTTCCTTTTTATTTTTTAAATAACAGCTGGTCTGTTTTCGTTTTTTGAAGCCTCGGTTGTCCAAAGAGACAGGTATTTTGCCTCCGTGATCTGGCTCGACGCAGCACCAAGTCTTAAAAAGGCGTGGCCGAAAATTCAGGGCAGGGGTTGGGTTGTTTTTTTTTTTTGCAAGGTTGGGGGAGGGGGTGAGGGACGTATTTCTTTGCGAGGAAGCGAGAAAAGAGTCGAATTTGCACTATTGTCCAGCACGCCTGTCCTAGTGAAAAATGGATTATTATTTTTTTTAATCCTCCCCACCCCCCACACACACACGTGGCCTAAACTTTCCATCTCTGTTTGCAACTGGAAAATTCCGCCTGCTGGGAGCAAGGAACTAAGTTCCCAAGGTTCTCGGCCAGGAGGGAGTCACAGGCTCACCCTATCCAGAAGGACTGGGACTTACTGAACATGAAGTTCCAAAATATATATATACATATATATATATATACCCCCATATATACATTAATATACCTTAAAACTAAAATATCGTATCTGGAAGAGAGTTGCTCCATTCCGTTGCAAATGAATTGGCACAGGCTGAGCTCTGTGAAGAAGGCTAGAGCAGCCAAGATTGGATGCCAACTCTTGGGGTACCTCTGCTGCTGGCAGGTCGGTCTTGGCCAATCCCTGAGAAGTGGGGGACACCGTCCCGTCCCCGGTCTTTTTCTCCCTTCTCCCCCTTTTTCAGAAGCCAATGGGACAGCGCCATCTCGAGCTTCCTTGCTGCCTCCGTCCGCCGTATTAGGAAGGATTTCTGCAGGCTGGCAATGCTACCAACGCCCCAAGCGATGTTATCCAGGTGCCGGCATTGTTCGTGTTTGAAATAAAGCTACTCTTGGAAATCCTCACGAAACGACGGGTCTTTGGTCTGCTTTAAATCACGATCCTAGAAAAACGGGGTGGTGTGGGGGCCGCACAGATTTTCTTATTGCGCTTAACTCTTGTAGTACAGGTACTCCTTGATTATACGACAACTCGTTTAGTGTTACCGGCTGAAGTTACAACAGGACTGAGAAAAAGGGGACCTGCGATCCTTTTCCACACTTACGACCATTGCAAGCCGTGATGTACCTTGGTTAACTTTGGCTTAGACCAGGGGTCTCCAAACCTGGCCACTTTAGCCCTGTATACCGTTTCAGACAGATCCTCCCTGCTTCTGTCTCTCTGCTGTCATCAACCTATCATCTCTGTGTCATCTTATCTATTATCTACCAATCTATCATCTGACTGTCCATCTGTCTATCATGGACAGAAGGAATAATTTGGAAGAACAGGAGGAAGAGCCACGAGCAAGGCTGTTGGAGAAAAAAAAATCTTGAGCCTGAGCCAAAACCGTAACCCGAGGAAGCATCTTGGACAAGACCCTCCACTAGTATCTGAAAGGTGGGGTGGGGGGAGGAGAGAAGCGTATTCAGACTTGCAGTCTTCTGCATCTGCAGCCTTACAATAAACCAGTATTTGCGGCATGCACGACTCTGGTTTCCTAGTTTGGACTACCCTGGGGAGCCTTGACGAGGAGCGAGAGTGAAAAAAAAAACAGAAAAGTTGTTAACAAAAGAGGGAGAAAAACTGGCCCAATGACTTTCCCCTTCTCCATCTCTGGAATGCGGGAGAACAAGTCCCAGCTTCTCCCATCTCCACCCTGGTTCTACCCTCTTTTTTTTTTTCCTGCCTTCTCCTTTCCACTTCCAGCTGTGCCTGGAAGATCTTCAGCCAGGTGACCGGCTGACCGCTATCATCCTTCTCCAGAGATGTTTTAAGGTAACTGCGCTCGGGAGAAACGGATGAGGTCAGAGTGATCGATCGGCTTTTGTCTCTTTCAAGATCTGGCACGTCAATCCGGTCTCCTGGATCTTTTGGGAATACTGGGCAGGGAGACAACTGCTGGGAAGCCTCGGGCGATGCTGCACTCCCAACTCCCATCCACCCCGACCAAGTAGGGATTATAAATTGGGTTTTCCTGGGATTGCGAGCTCCCTGGGAAGGTGGGGTGGTTGTCCTAAAATTTAGGGGGTGACCAAGGAACGGTAGGGGGGGATTTGAACCAGGTCCGCTTCTGCAGCGCTTGCTGTATAATTCCCTGAATCTAAATGGTGGCTTTCTGGCAGTCCTAAGGAAATTCCAATGAGAACAAAAGGGGAAGCCAAAGATTTTTTTTAAATCTTAGGGGGATCAGAGCTACTTTGATCTAGCGGTTAAGACACCAAGCTAGAAACCGGGGGATTGTGAGTTCTAGTCCTGCTTTAAGGCACGAAAGCAGGCTGGTTGACTTCAAGCCACTCACCAGGGTGAGTTCTAGTACCACTTTAGGTATGAAAGCCAATTGGAGACTGAGTTAATCTCCAGGTGGTGGTAAATTCTAGTCCATCCTTAATTTTGCCTGGATGACGGCCAATTACAAGGAGACGGTGAGTTCTAGTTCTGTCTTAGGCATGAAAGCCAGCTGAGTGACTTTGGGCCAGTCCCTCTCTCAGCCTGCCCACCTCACAGGATTGTTGGTGGGAAAATAGGAGGAGTATTAGGAAGAACTCACCCATCTCCTGGTGATTGGCTCAAAGTCACCCAGCCGACTTTCACGCCTAAATTAGGACTAGAAGAACTCAGTCTCCCATTTTCGAGCCTGATACCTTGACCTTTAGACCGATCTGGCTGAATATTCAGAACAATATTCATGCAGAATCTTTTTTATGCACTCTGGGAAGCGATTAGATTACACGTGGCTGGCTGGGGAATTCTGGGAGTTGAAGTCCACACATCTTAAAAGCATCCAAGATTGAGAAAACGGCCCTACGCTAAGCTGCAGCAAACTCATTTTGTCTCGGTGGGACCAGAAAATCCTGCTTTGGCTTCAGGGTGGCCACATGGCACAGACCCTGGAGTGGAATTCATTGGCTAATCCAGAACCGGAGTAGGTTTCAATGCCATAAATCATTCTGGGGAATTTTGCAAGGTTCTCGCAACCTTTAAATGGTGTTTTGCAACCTGCGAACAAGGAAATAATGAACACCGTTAAAACCAGCGGGCTTGTTTTAGGATATTTAAAACCTGCAATAATGAAACCAGGGTGCGCTCCTTAAGACTACCTAGTCCTGGATTTACAACATTCATTTAGTGAACATTCAAAGTTACGATGACCCTGAAAAAAAGTGACCGGCGAAAGTTTTTCACACAACCGTTCAAAACCCTTTCACAAAACCATTCAATAATCAAAATTCGACTATCCCGGACAAAGTTTGTTGAGCTTTATTTTAATCTTAATATAATGAGGATAGGATAGGGTAGAATTCTATTTCTTCCCTTCCTTCTTTCCCTTTTCCTTCCTTCCTCCCTGCCTCCTCCCTCCCTCCCTCCCTTCTTTCTTTCCCTTTCCCTTCCTTCCTTCCTCCCACCTTCCCTTCCTCTTCTTCCTTTTCTTTCTTTCCCTTTTTTTCCCTTTCATTTCCTTTTTCTTTCTTTCTTTTCCTTCCTTCTTTTCCCTTTCCCTTCCTCCCTCCCTCCCACCTTCCCCTCCTTCCTTCCTTCCTTTTCTTTCTTTTCCTTTTTTTCCTTTCGTTTCCTTTTTCTTTCTTTCTTTCTTTTCCTTCCTTCCTTCCTCCCTCCCTCCTTTCCTTCCCTGACTCTTTTTGTCTTTGTGCCAAAATTCCCACCTCCTCCTTTAGGCGTCCCAGAAGAATCAAACTCGATCAGCGGGGCTTCTGGGCTATGGGACAAATGTCCAATGCCAAAGTCCACTGCAGGGGCCTCCAGAATGAGCTGGGGTCATGCCATGTTTTTGTCCCTCGCAGCTTATCACGTGGCGATGAAATGACCCGCCCAGCTTAGCAGGGGAAGGTTGATCCCTGGACATGGAGTGAACTGGACAGCGAGGAGACCGTTTGCTTTAACAAGCGACGCGTTTATTGTCAATGGCCCCCGTCAGCCAAGAGCAACTCTCTAAGGTAAGAAGCGAAGGGAGCAGAGAAACCAAACGCACCAAGAATTTTATTTCTTTATTAAGGAAATAGATTTTATCTGGCTGCCCAGCTCACACACCCTGTGCCCCTTGAGTCATTTCTGGTTTTGTGAAAAAAATAATTGTAAAGTTTGGATTCACATCTGCAGCCACTTTTCATTGGAAATGGTTTTACTAAAACTGAACATCTTAAATAAAAATGCAGAAAAGAGTTTCTAGAAACTGATAGCCAATAAAAATGGGTGCTGATACTAAGACCATAAGAAGGAAAAAAAATCATCTTAAATACTAAATACTTTTAAATATCTGAAGCTGGTTGTCTGATCATGCACTATGTCTTTAAACTCCCTTAATGAATATTGTAAGTACTAAAATACTGTTTTAATGCAGTACTGGAGTTTTAAAAATGGAAAGATTAAAACTTATGCAATGAAATCCTATTGATCGCAGGAAATTTTGTTTCCAATTCTTTGCTAGAGATTACAAATCATTTTTATTGATTTTCTACATATAACTTGCACTGATTTCTGTAGCCTCTCTCTTCCTCAAGTCTAAAATCTACTAGAAGATAATCTACTTAGTTTCTATAAAGGGCAACCCACCAGCTCTTTAAATGAAAGCGAGGTGCCATTAAGTTTCCTAGCAAGGTTTTTTTCTTTTTCTTTTTGCAAATAAATTCTATGATAAATACAGGCAATCCTCAACTTACGACCTCAGCTGAGCCCAACAGTTCTGTTGCTAAGTGAGACGGTTGTTAAGTGAGGTTTACGTCCCGTTTGTCCCTTCCAATGAACCGGCTGAATAACCACCCTTGTCTAATGCTGTGCAGGCTGGGGGATTCTGGGAATTGAAGATCTTCAAGTAGCCAAGATTGAGAATCACCAGTCTAAATATCTTCTCCAACTTGTTCTGTAGTTCCAGCAGGAGGGCTTCTTGGTCCTCGAACGGTTCTTCAGCCTAGAAGAATGCGACGCCATGAGGGCCCAGATCCGAAAGATAATTGAGTCTATGGACATGCCAGCTCACTGCCGCACAGAGTTTTCAACCCAGCAGTCGGAACAACTCCAGGCTCAGGTGGGCGATTCCAGGGGGGGCCGCCTTTCAGTTCCGTTCACAACTCACTTCACAAATTTCATAGCCTCAGCTGACCACAGCCAACGTTTTATGACGTTTCGTATGATTGTGATGGCATTAAAATGTTTTGCTGAACTGGCTAATTGTCAAATCCCACGGGAGTCCTGGGTTCCAGAGTTTGGAAGCGTTCTGTAAGTGAGCCCCTCTGAGCTGCCTTGATTCCAAAAACGGTTGCCCTGCAATGCACACCCAGATAAAATTATACAAAAGTTTTGTAGGTAGGTCTCAGCTTACCACCGGTCATTTTTTTTTTTGGTTTACATTTATACCCCGCCCTTCTCCGAAGACTCAGGGCGGCTTACAGTGTATATAAGGCAATAGTCTCATTCTATTTGTATATTTTTACAAAGTCAACTTATTGCCCCCCCAACAATCTGGGTCCTCATTTTACCTACCTTATAAAGGATGGAAGGCTGAGTCAACCTTGGGCCGGGCTTGAACCTGCAGTAATTGCAGGCTACTGTGTTCTAATAACAGGCTCTAACAGCCTGAGCTATTCCGGCCCTTTAAAGCGACTGGTCAAACTTTCAGCAAAAACGGCCCGCAAGAACAACGGATTTGCTTTACGGCAATCGTTCACTTAATGACTGCTGGAAAAAAGGTAGGCCATGTGGATGACCCACCTTTCAACCATCCCAGGAATGGACAGGCTCCATTACAGTCGTACGTCGAGGACTACTGTAGTAACATACAGAAGTAGTAGTACTGCAGTAGTACATATAGTAGTGTTGCATATAGATGACTTTAATATTGTTGTATATAAAGGTAAAGATTCCCCTCGCACATATGTGCAAGTCGTTCCTGACTCTAGGGGGCGTTGCTCATCTCCGTTTCAAAGCAGAAGAGCCAGTGCTGTCCGAAGACGTCTCCGTGGTCATGTGGCTGGCATGACTCAACGCCAAAGGCGCACGGAACTCTGTTCCCTTCCCACCAAAGGTGGTCCCTATTTTTTCTACTTGCATTTTTTATGTGCTTTCGAACTGCTAGGTTGGCAGAAGCCGGGACAAGGAATGGAGCTCACCCCGTTACGCGGCGCGAGGGATTCGAACCGCTGAACTGCCGACCTTTCTGATCGACAAGTTTGGCGTCTTAGCCACTGAGCCATTGTGTCCCTTGTTGTATATAGATGATTTTAATATAAAACAGCTACGAATCTGAAATTTTGGAGACCCTCGGCTAACATTGCTACTTTAACCTGGTTTCTGACAGGGTTCTGCAGAATATTTCCTCAACAGCGGAGACAAAATCAGGTTCTTTTTCGAAAAAGGTGTTTTTGATACAAAAGGTACTGTTCTCCCCAAGGCCTCTTGACACCCCTATTCTACGCAATCTGGTTGTTGGGTCGTTCTTCTAAATCCGGACTTTTTAATTTGCAGGGGACTTTCTGGTTCCAAAGGAGAAATCGATCAATAAAATTGGCCACGGTAAGTAAAGGGCTACCTGAAAATCCCTTTCCCTGAGAAATAGAATAGAATAGAATAGAATTTTTTATTGGCCAAGTGTGATTGGACACACAAGGAATTTGTCTTTGGTGCATATGCTCTCAGTGTACATAAAAGAAAAGATACGTTCATCAAGGTAGTTAATAGTTAATGCAAATTGGAAACAAAATGGAAGGACTGGGCGAAAGTATGCAGGTAGCTCTCGACTTACACGAGTTCATTTAGTGACCGTTCAGTTACAAAGGGACTGAAAAAAGTAATTTATGACCATTTTTCCACACTTATGACTGTTGCAGCATCCCCAGGGTCACGTGATCAAAATTCAGACACCGACTCATAAGTCAGAAGTCGAGAACTACCTGTAAGGAGTTTGCAACTTACTAAAAGTTCACATCTAGGTGTAATAAAAGAGAATTTTTCTCCCTGGCAAGTTTGAGCCAATTATTACCTGACTTTTGATAGGATTTTCAATAAGTAGCACCTATGATGGTTAATTTATTTTATTTATTAAATTTATATGACGCACATGTGACTTATTATTGATGAGGCAAATTAATTACACCTATGCCATTATAATCAAAATGATTCTTATATCACTAGGATGTTGATTATTATTTCTAGCTCTACATGCCTACGATCCCGTCTTCAAGCAAATGACCCACACAGCCAAGGTGCAGGTGAGTTGAACCCTGGCCAACCCTGCAGGGCTGTTGTAGAAAGAGCAAATTACAGCCAACACCAGAAGCCTCTCCTTCCTTTGGTTATGAGACAGGAAATTGACCGGCATTGGCTCTGCCTCCCTGCTCATTTAGTCCTTCACAACAGCCCTGCTGGGGTTGGTTTTAAATCCAGCTGTTGGGCCTTTTACAAGGTGATGTAGGTTTTTTACTGCCATGATGATTTGGTTAACAAACCATGGTTCAAAGAACTGATCATTTAACCAAGGTTGGTAACCCATCTCTGAGTGAGAGGGGGAAAATGCTTTTAACTCTGCTTTAATTGGCAAAATGTTGGAAGGAAGCATTTTCTCAGGCTGCAAGCGAAAAGCACAGAAAATTAACAATTTCTTACATTTTGGGACATTCCGCAGGCTTTAGCAAGAAATTTGGGTCTGGAGAATCCTGTGGTGGTGCAGAGCATGTACATCTTCAAGGTACGTGAACCCAGCTTTTTGAAAAAAAAATATGTAGTTGGGGGATCCGTGGAAGGTGGAGGGCTCCTTAGAGACCTCCGCCAGCAGTGAGAACCCACAACTTAGAATCCCAGATTCTAAGGGAAGGGAAGGGACCCCAGAGACCATTTAGTCCAATTCTTTTCCCAAACCAGAAACTCATTATTACAGCAATGGGTGATTATTATTATTATTTTTAAAAAAAGTTTTCTCTTTTAGGCTTAATAGTCTTTTTTTTTTTTTTTACTCGTTTTATAGCAACCGGGCATTGGTGGGGAAGGTGAGTTTCTTACTGCCTGGCCTTTCCTCTAACTCTTTCCCATGGGGGCTGCCCTGGAGATGTTGGACTGCAAGTCCCATTGTCCCCTGCAGGAAAGGGAACGAGTCACCATGCTGCTTAGTCTGTTCCTGTTGATCCCGTGACCCTCCCCAATCCTTGGGGGAGTCCCACTGACCTTGGGGACCGGACGCAGAAAATTGTGGGCGGTTCATAAATTTAAGGACCCAAATCACAATTCTGGTCAAACTTAGTTGTTAAAATCATCTTAATCGGCGTTGGTACGTTGCCAAGGGCCTCACCCTGGACACAATGTGGTTCGGTTGTGAATTTATGAATCTTTTTTTTACCGATTGCAATCCAAGAGGGAGTCTGGCTGGATTGTGCGGAAGAAAACAGAAACGTTTGTGTTTTAGGATTGTTTGAAGCCAGCTTACTGGCGTTTGCAAACAAACCACTTAGGCAAGGATGACTTCACGTGTCTCCTCTGCTCCTTTCAGTGATGCCACATCAGGACGCAACTTTTCTGTACACAACCCCTTTGGGCAAAGTGATGGGCTTCTGGATCGCTCTGGAAAACGCCACCCAAGAAAACGGCTGCTTGTGGTTCATTCCAGGCTCGCATATAGGTAAGGTGTGAAGATGCTAACTGCTGAGAATTGCTGCGAGTCGGGTATCAATTTAAGAAATAAAATGAACGAATCCAATCAAAGGGAGCCCCTAAAGCTCACCCTTCTGTTTTTGCTTTCCAGCTGGCATCACGCGGCGGATGGTCCGAACTCCTCCTGGGACGATTCCTTGCACCGATTTCATTGGCACTGAGCGAGTGTATGAAGACTGCCGGTTTGTCCCCGTGCCAGCGGGCAAAGGTAGGGTGGCACCGCTGAAAAATCTAAGTGGGCTGAGCCACATCCGAAGAATAAGTTTGGGAGGGAAATTGGTTCTCTTCTCCTGGAAGGGGAAACATAATTCGGGGGCCTAAAATTCCATCATTTAGATCAGGGGGGTCTCCAAACTTGGTGACTTTAAGGTTTTTGGGCTTCAACTGCCTGAATTCCCCAGCCACCCACTGGGAGTTGAAGTCCGAAAGTCTTAAAAGTCGCCAAGTTTGGAGACCCCCCCCTCCCGAGTTAGACCCATTTTAAATCTAGGTCTTTCCCACCAGTGAATGGAAGAAACCAAACCGTTACAGGTAGTCCTTGAGTTTAAAAAAAATTGCTTAGTGACCGTTCAAAGTTACGGCACTGAAAAAAGTGATTGAGGACCGTTTTTCACACTTACAACTGTTGCAGCATTCCTGAGGTCACATGATCAAAATTCAGACGCTTGGCAATTGGCTCATATTTATGACGCTCCCGGTGGGGAGGGGCATGTGATCCTCTATTGCGACCTTCTGGGGAAGTCAGATTCACTTAAAAACAGTGTCACTAACAACTGTGGCAAGAACAGTCGTAAAATGTGGCAGAAGTCCCTTAACAACTGCCTCGCTTAAGCAACAGAAATTTTGGGCTCAGTTGTGGTCATAAGTTGAGGACCACCTGTTTTAGAGATTGGTTGGTATGACGCATAATCTTCGTTTTATTTTTGTTTTGAAAGTCCTTTGCAAATGACTTGGAAATATTCTACCATACAGGAGAAGCAATTATGGAGTTGAGCTTGATGAGTGACGTCAATGACACACCCTGGCACACACACACACACACCCCTCGAAAAAGTTGTGATTTCCCACTTCCACAACTTTTGGCTAATCTCCCATGCAAGCGCAACTCAGCCTTGATCCCTACTTTTTTTAACTAAATCAGCCAAAATTGGCCATATGCTGCCCCCTTCTGGGAAAAGCAATTCTAGTAAATGAACTGCTACCCTTTGCTTAACAACCGTTTCAAGTTACAACGGTGCTGGATAACAACCGGTCCTCGCAATTATGACCACTGCAGCATTCCCCATCGTCATTGTGATCTCACTCCTGGCACTCGGCAACTGGCTTGCATTTAGAGAGTCCTCAACTTATGACTGTAGCTGAACTTGGAATTATAAATCATAAATCACGGCCATAATATTTTAATCCGTGTTGGTTTAATCCGTTAACTATTTTTTACTTGTTTTATAACTTGCAAGGAGCCCAGAGTCAACTTGTAGGTGAGATGGGCGGCGTGAAAATCGAATCAACAAAATTAAATAAATGTCAAAGCATCATGTCACCCACCAATGTTTTGACATTTTTTTGCGGCAGTTGTTAAACAAACACGGTGGCTCTTAAGTGAACACTGCAGTCATTAAATGAATCCATTGTCCCCGATGGACATTTTTTTTTTTTGCTGGAAACTTAAATGCTGGAAAACAGGAAAAAACCCTCACAAATTGTGTCTGTGGGATGCTGCAAACAGTCATAAAGCCAAGGCGGTTGCCATGCACCCAAAACACAATCATCTTATTGCAGGGGATAGGTGTGGCTGTTGTAACTTTCAAAACGGGTATTTAGTAACTCTGGGGAAGTGGGTTGCAACCTTGAATGGTCGCTAGGCAAGTAGGTTGTAAGTCAAGGACTGCTTGTCAAACTGTCAAACGCTACTTCCAGCTGGATGGTAGATTTCACTCTTTTCATGGTGAACCAGGGGACTTAGTCCTTATCCACGGCGAGGTGGTGCACAAAAGTGAGGCAAACTATTCTCAGGAGTCCCGCGAGGTTTACACCTTCCACCTGATGGAGGCCAAGGACGCAGTTTGGAGCGCCGAGAACTGGTAAGCGGAAGGAGAGGGATGGGAGGGCTTTGCCCTGGGCAGTGCCACTCTGCCAAGGTTCCCCCACCCCTCCAGTTGGTTCACTAGCATGGGAACTCAGGAGCCGTTTAACGGGTTTTTTTCACTTGTTTCAGGCTTCAACCAACTCCGGAACTGCCTTTCCCATCGCTGTACACGAGCGAGTAAACCCGCAGCATCTCTGCTTGGGAGCCCCATATCTTTTGGGGAACCGGCAGCGGGGCTGATCTTCAGCTCTGCATCTGTAGCTGGGGAATTTTCTGTCTGGCTCCAGCTTCACATCATCTCCGAATCCGCTGAGTCTGTTCCGGAGAGCGTGGGCTTAAAAAATCAGTTTGGTGTGGAGTTAAAGAGCATCAGATCCTGACCAAGGAAAGTCAGGCAGTAGTTTTTGCTCAACGATGAGCATCACGGGAAGGAAAAGAAGGCATGGAGGGAACAAACATTGGTCCTGGCTTCTGAAAGGGAAGGCAAGTTAAAAATGCAATAAAATGTGGACTGGAATTCTGATTATGTACCTGCTGTGGACGACACCTTTGTAAGAGTATCTCAGAGTTCAGCAGCATGGAATAGATTTATATCTCGCCCTTTTAAGAAACATCTTTGATTTTCCTGTAATTTCAAGTTTGGGTTAAGGAGATGTCTAAATTTGCAGTTTGAGCTAGCTGGAGGAAAGATTCCCCCAAACCTTGCCTCTCTGTGGTGCTCAGGATCTGCCGTCTTCTACAAGACCCTTGGGATGGGGCTGTGTTTGGCTTGGAGAGATACATGGGGGTGGGGTGGGTGGGTGTTGAT
Source organism: Ahaetulla prasina (assembly GCF_028640845.1). NCBI lineage: Eukaryota > Metazoa > Chordata > Lepidosauria > Squamata > Colubridae > Ahaetulla > Ahaetulla prasina. The sequence continues at coordinate 1,120,222 of NC_080554.1, forward strand.
GGGAAAAATGGATGTCTCAAACCTCCAATGGCTTCGTTTTGCTTCGAATAGCCTCCCGATAATTTTAAAAAGGCCCCGCTTTGCTGACGTACAATCCTGATCGGGATCCTCAAGAGATCAGAAAAATTAAAATTTATCCAGTAACCTGTAACAGAGATGTAACCATTGTCTCAAATCAGTTAGGGCTTCACTTCCTGCTTTGTCAGCATAAGCCTTGCTAAAATTGAAAATTTTCCTTCTTTGGTTTGTCTTCCCTCCTCCTTCGAAGGGGTGAGATGAGACAGACTGGACCAAAGTCACCCAGCTGGCTTCCGTGCCTAAGGCAGAGGCTAGAACGTGGGGTGGGGTGGCTGGCTTCAAGTCCAGCCCTTTGACTGCTTGAACAAACCCCTCCTGCTTAAAAAAAACAAAACAAAACAACCCCTTGGAGGATTGCCACTCACAGTTTGTGTGGCAATTGCTGCGTATTATATTGCAGAAGCCGTGGGAAAAACAAACAGACCACAAAGAACAGCCTCATTATATTTCAGCTTTAAATAATTAACGTGCAATCACTTACAGGGAGGGGCTGTGGTGTCACTTTTTGCCACCCTGGGCCAAAGACACCAAAGAAACAGAGCATGGGTGTATCTGATTATGCTCCCGGGGGTGGGGGTGGGGAGCGCGGAAGGAACTTTATCCCCTTCCAGGGTAGCTAAAGCATTAGCAGGATGTGGAGGTAGAGAGGCAGGAGTAGATTGTCCACCTGGGTGGTGTAGGCTTCTAAAAATGACACCAGGGTAATCGAGATCAAGATCCAGGAGTAGCTGGCGTTCAGGTCCACAGAAGTGTCAAAAATCACAATCAGAGCAACCGCAATGATTTGGGCAAATATGGCCGACATGGTCCCTTCAAAAGTTTTCTTGGTTCCGGGCCATTTGACTTCCCCCATCGCGCTGCCAAAGATGGAGGCCACCGAGTCCCCCACGCCTACAGCCAGAACCCCAGAGTAGGGAGCCAGGGCTCCTGCCCCCGTCAAGGCACCTTTGGGGGCGCACGGCCTCGGCACCAGCCACACCGGGAAGGACATCCCAAGCAGAAGGTAGATATGAGTCAAGATCAAAGGCCCGCTGTCCCGCTCGTCTAAGAAGAGTGAGAGCAATTGCCGGAGCGTCTGCCCGAAGGGCTTGATGGTGAAGTAGCGGACGTACTCGAGCAGAATGAAGATGGCCAGGCAGATGACTGCTGCCACGTACAGCAGTTGGCGGTCGTAGATCAGTCCCGGGACGTAAGTGGCCACCACGATGAAGTGGAAGTACTTCCGGGTGACGATGGAAGCTTGGTGTTTTTTCGAACCGGAGGACCGCTTAGTGTTTTGGTAGAGGACTATCGCGCAGGCCAGAGCAGCCAGGAAGGTCCAGTAGCACAGCAGGTGAATTCTGATCTGGGTTTGGGAGAGCAACTGGAAGAGCCACATCAAGGGGTTCCTGCGGATCAGGCGGTAGAGCCAAGGCATGACCACGCCGAGGCTCAGGACGGCGGTCATCATGTGGAAAAACATGGAAGAGGTCCAGGTGGTGGAATCCATGAAGAAGAAGAGCACCGCGAAGGACAGGCCAAGCAGGGCCACTCCCACCACCACGACCAGGAGGAAGAAGTCCACGGGACTCCCTCGGTTCTCGCTGACGTTCAGAGAGCGCTTGATGAGCTGGTTGAGGACGAAACTCAGGCCGGTGAGGATGAGCAGGGCCTCCCCGGGGGTGAAGCACCGAGGCAACAGGTACAGCAGGATCATGCTGAGGTAGACGAAAATGAGCAACACCTCCAAGACTTCGATCACTTCGGAGACGGTCAAGGAATGTTTCATGGTGTAGATGATCAGCGTCCCGGCAATCCCGGACAGCACGCAGGTGTTGGTTGGCACCGGCTTGGTAATGCCCAAGGCGATCACCGACAGGAAGAGGGCGATCATCATGCCGGTGGAGGCCACGATAATGCCCAAGCGCTCGAAGTACACAATGCCAGCCACTCGACACCTTTCCTTCATCACGATGCCCAGCAGAGGAATCACCATGCAGGAGGGGAGGAGGCCGCTGTTGGCCGTGGTCCGGAACTGGAAGACGGCCCCACCCAGACGAAGGAGATGGTCCCACTTAAACTGGATGTAGAAGGCTTGGACGGCGAGGACGAGAGCGGACCACGAGAAGCGGTCCCAGACCACGCTGTGCACGCAAAGCACAATGGCAAACACCACCAGAGATTCCACCAGAACCGGCTGGTTCCACATGGCGACGGTCGGCCAGTTACGCCTCGCAAGCGAAGGATCTCCACAGCTGTCCAGGGCGTTTCAAATGCAGGGACTCTCAGGGCTGAAAGCTCCCTCCTCTGTTCGGATCATCCCTGGGAAAGAAAAATCAAACCTTTTAAAGAGGCACACAGTGGCACAACGGTGCATCCCACATCACAAGCCAGCTGTCTTTAAGAGCGTTCTTTTTAAACAGAAGACAGAGCTGTGGCTCTCAACGGTTCGAGGCCTCCCTGTGCCCCACCTCAGGCGATAATTACAGATTACCAGAGTTGGAAGGGACCTTGTGGGTCATCTAGTCCAACCCCCCCTGCCCAATTCTTTGGCACCCCCTTCTCAAGTTGCGACTACCACCCCCGCCATCATCCCCAGCCACCCTCGAGAACCCAAGGCCGGCACTCCCCAATTGGAAAGCGCCGTTTTTGGTCTCGGCCTACCCTACCTTGCGGGGCTGTTGTGAAGCAGATCGTGGAGGGGGGGGGAAGAAGAGGAGGAGGCCAAGCGGCCCCGCCCGCCATGCGCGCGCACACCCACCCTTCCCCCCGGGGGGGGGCTGAGCACTTGGGAGGAAAGGCGCCCTTTACGACTCCCTCCAAGCCTTCCCCTTCATCATCATCATCGCTCCGCCTCATCGCCTTCCCTGACTTACTCACCCACCCGGGCGCCGCCATCTTGCGGTGACGACGGCGCGCGCCGGTGACGTCAGGCGGGCGCGCAACGCGCCCACGCAAGGGCGCGCGCCGGCTTTCCTAACGGTCGAGCGGGCGGCTCCCAGAGCGCAAGCGCCGCCCCGCCTTCTTCTCTCTCTCCCCCCCCCACTGGCGTCCCCGCCCCCTTTTCCTCCTGGCGGCTGAGCGGGCGGCTAGGTATAGGCGGGAGGGAGGGGGGGAGGAGGAGGAGGGAGGGTCACGTGGGAGGGGAGGCAAGATGGCGGCCGGCGGGCTGTCTGCGAGGTAGGAACCGGAGGGAGACGCGCGGTCGTTGTCGGAGCCCCTGAGGGGAGGAAGCGGCTGTGGGAGGGCCGAGCCCGGCCGAAGCCCCGAGCCGACCCCGCTCAGCCCCCCCACCCCCGGAGCTTTGGGGTGAGGGGGGAGACCCCTAGCGAAGCCCCCTCCTCCCTTCATTGCTGTCCATTTGAGGGCAGTGGGGATTTTTTTTTTATCGCTATTTATTTGAACGGCCAAATAACTGGGCGCCAGGCCCAGTTGGACTCTTAATTGTACATCTTCCTCCTTCCCTTCCAACAACAACCCTGCGAGGTGGGAAAGACAGGGAAGGCGTGGCTTTGGGCGCCCAAGGCAGGACTCGAACTCAGACCTTTGGCTTTCCGGTCCGGCACCCCAAACCTTATTGCTAACATAGTGTAAGCCGCCCTGAGTCTTTGGAGAAGGGCGGGATATAAATGCAAATTTAAAAAAAAAAACCGGGGTAATGGAATAACACCTTCCTCCCCCACCCCGGAAGGAAATGAATAATAATTCCCATTTGAGGAGAAGAAGGAAGAAGGCAGGAATATTAAATATATATTTAACACATTTCGAGCTGCCCAAATAGATCTCTGTTGGAGAGATAAAAAGACCCCACAGGAAAGGATCCCCTGATTTGAATCTGAGCTCTTTGAACTGGTGTTTCTTTGGGAAATAGGGTAATTCATTTCAGCTAGGAGTGGAAATATGCAAGGAAAAATATTGATCATGAACTTTCGTATGTATATGAATGAGATGTTACAGGGAAGGATAAGAATATACATATAATTTAAATATAGGGGTCACAGAGTAGTTAAGAGAAAGCAAAATGGAACTCCAAAATCCTTTGTAAAAGTAACAAAAATATCTGTTTTAACACTATTACTTTCGCTGTTTGCCTCTGATAGAACCTCCCATTTTGCACCCAGGAAGTTTTTAAGAGTGTCTAAAACCACAATTGTGCATTTGCTAGCCTCTTGCTCAACAGATTTTTGACTTGCATTAAATGCAACCTGATATCAATTTATAATTTGCCCTAAGTTGAGCATCGCATGATTTGAACACGCAGTAATTGTGACCTAGGTGTATGTACAGAAAGGCAGGATGACATAATAATTGTTCTGGCTGTGCATTCTTTACACTGTGCTGTCTGACATTGTGACCCGCTGTAAGCATATGGTCCAGAATCTGCTCTGCTTCAATGGTTAGACGGCCTAGACATTGGTATTTCAACACAGAACTTCTAAACGTTTATATTTTGTTCTAGATTTATATTAATCTAGATGGTTCATATATATGGCTAGTCCATGTGTGATATGCCATATGCTAAACAAATAATGTTCTATCTGGGAGTATGCCTATTCCCCTTGATGCTTCTCAAAGTTGGCTAAGTGAAGTGTTCATCCCTGCACATGAGAAACTGTGCATTAGTTGTGTTGGATTGATCTGGTGGGGTTGGGTGGGCAGAGAGAGAAGGATTGGCTCCAAGTCCCACAACTGGCTTTCCTGTCCAGAGATATAGTTCTGTGAGCTTTTAAAAGATTTTAAGGAATGCGTGATTTTTAATTTAAGGAGCAGCAGAGAACTGTGGACCATTCTTTTGGGAAGATCAGCTTTGAGAGAACCGGTAAGCAAAGTTGGCTTAGGGCTGTTTCCTTTGAAACCTTTCTAGTTTGGTGTTAATCATGGCAGCAACAGAGGGAGGCCTCTTTGATTAATGCATTCAGTTAAGCAGATTTCTTTAGATTAATGTTTCCAGTTCCTTGAAGTAACAAAGCTAGCTCTCCATGAAGAATGTAGAGTCTGATAAGCATTGGCTCAAACCTGGCAAGGGCATTGATTTGAACCTTAGTGACTTGCACTCATTGTACCTCGTTATAATATACAAAACCACACCTCCTGAATATGATGATGAGCAGAAACAAGATCATACTGAGATCTTGGGGAATCTTATTTTGGGATGGTACGGAAAGTATGATATGAGCTTGTCGATCGAAAGGTCGGCAGTTCAGTGGTTTGAATCCCCAGTGCCGCGTAACGGGGTGAGCTCCCGTTCCTTGTCCCAGCTTCTGCCAACCTAGCAGTTCGAAAGCACATAAAAAATGCAAGTAGAAAAATAGGAACCACCTTTAGTGGGAAGGGAAGAGCGCTCCGTGTGCCTTTGGTGTTGAGTCATGCCGGCCACATGACCACAGAGACGTCTTCGGACAGCGCTGGCTCTTCGGCTTTCAAACGGAGATGAGCACTGCCCCCTAGACTCGGGAACGACTAGCACATATGTGTGAGGGGAACCTTTACCTTTACCTATGGAATGTTACATGCTACATCCTAGAACCTCTGGGCATATGGTGCTATTTCAGAGATGAATCAAATAACGTTAACCAATGAAAGAGACCACAAGTCTTAAAAGTTGTCATGGTTGGACACCCTACTGTACAATGCTGCTCCTTCCATCTGTCCAGCTTTGCAAAACTAAGCAAATAGTTTTTAACAGTTGAGTGGAATCTCTAAATTCACCATCCTTTTGTCCTGATTTAGGCACAGATCGCAGAAGAGTTGAATAAACATTGGCAGAGGTTGCTTGAAGGACTTTGTTACTACAGACCACCCAGGTACAGTAACCAGATGCTGGGTATCTAGCACAGCACTCGAGTTAAGAAGCGCTTGGAGAATCTGTGGGTTTTTCTGGTCATGAATCTGCTTCCTCCTTTTAGAAATCCATCTAGTCTGGAATGGGAATTGGGAATGGGAATAGAATTCTTTATTGGCCAAGTGTGATTGGACACACAAGGAATTTGTTTGTGGTTCATATGCTCTCAGTGTACATAAAAAGACAAGATACATTTGTCAAGAATCACAAGGCACATCACTTAATGATAGTCATATGATACAATTAGCAATTCAATCATACTAGGAAATAATCTCAATATCAATCAAATCTTAGAAAAAATAGCAGATACAAAACGAAACCATTTGTGTAACCCCTTTTCCTTCAGTGTTATTTAGATGAACTCTTAAGGGTTAAGATCTGATTCTTAGGCTTGGCTACAAAGACAAGTGGGCCCCCTACCTTGTTTTTCTCTGGATGTTCTTTCTGAATTTGATCATGTGTAGATTATTTTATTTTTTATTTCCTTTAGGGCTTTATAATGTTTCGGGAATGTTTGTGGATATAAAATTATCCAGGTGTTAGATCAATATTCACTTTGTTCCAAACAAATCAAACTGAATAATTGTTTCTTACGTGTAGTTCCAATTCAGCAGAAATTGTGAAAGCTGATAAAAACGTGCCTGCTTCATTGAAGGAACTGGGACTCCGAGTCAGCAAGTTTTTGGTAAGAAATACTTTCAGAAGTCGCTCTGCTTTTTTTGCTTTGCGTGTTTCAGGACGGGGGTGGAAGAAAATATCAGGATTGGAGAGATGCTGGTGTTCTCCAGTCCTTCTGGTTTGTGTCTGAGACTTCTGAAGTTTAATCGAGATACTTTGCAGAACTTGGAAGTGGCACTGAAAATCAGGCCTTGTTCTGTTCTTCATTATCCTATCCCTCTCTCTTAAAAGCGTGCCCGCTTCATTAAAGGAACTGGGACTCCGAGTCAGCAAGTTTTTGGTAAGAAATACTTTCAGAAGTCGCTCTGCTTTTTTTGCTTTGCGTGTTTCAGGACGGGGGTGGAAGAAAATATCAGGATTGGAGAGATGCTGGTGTTCTCCAGTCCTTCTGGTTTGTGTCTGAGACTTCTGAAGTTTAATCGAGATACTTTGCAGAACTTGGAAGTGGCACCGAAAATCAGGCCTTGTTCTGTTCTTCATTATCTTATCCCTCTCTCTTAAAACGTACGTAACGTAGCTAAAAGTTTTGTCTGCCATTGCAGGGTTTGGATGAGGAGCAAAGCGTGCAGCTCTTACAATGTTACCTTCAAGAGGATTATCGAGGGACTAGAGACTCGCTAAAGGTGGGTAACGGCGCACGGTCTCTCTCTTTCCCAGAATTTATGTTGTCAAGTATGTCTCTGCATGGCTCTTGGAGGCTAGGACTTAATGCAGTGAGTTCTCACTGTGATGCCGTAAATTTGCATTTCCACTTGTGGGGTGAGGCCCGCCTCGGAAGTAGTAGCCATAAAGACTACGATTCATAGGAATTCTAGTCCCACCTTAGGCTTGAAAGCCGATTGGGTGACACTGGGCCGATTACCAGGAGACTGAGAGTTCTGGTCCCACCTTAGGCTTGAAAGCCGACTGGGTGACATTGGGCCAGTCCCTCTCTTTCAGCCTATGTGACTTCCTAAACTACTTGGGGTGGGGTGGGGGGAAGGAGGAGGAAGCAATGATCACCACTTTTGACTTATTTATGAAAACAATAGATGGGGTAAAAATAAACGAACAGAGACATACATCCATTCCGTGATGATTATAGCTAAAACCGAGACGGGAACATACCTTTCTCCGTTGGTTGTGTCTCTTTCCAAGCCTCAACTCTTTCTGACCGATTCCTTTTTGTATCTAGACCGTGCTGCAAGATGACAGGCAGAGCCAGACTCTGCTACTGAAGGTGAGTTTCCCCTACATCCCTCCATGGGCCCTGTTCCCATCTCCACTGATTCTGTATCAAGTATTTTACTGTGAGGAGGGGGTTGACTTGATGCAGCAGAGAGGATTGAAGTTCCAAGTAAGAAATGCCGTCTCTCGCCACTTGCTCCTGATTTTGCCCTGAGCGGCTTCTTGTAATTATTTTGGATAGTATTTTTATCCCCCTTTTCCAGTTGAAAAAAAAATTACCCAAAAGCCCAGTGACAACACAATAAACCACAATCTTCTTATGATGAGGATGAAGAACAACATTGTTCACAGATAACGTGCTGGGGTGTGTTTGTCTAAAAACAAATAAATAGCAAATGAAATACCTGCTAATCAGAGGTTCACGTGGGGTGAAACCTGGAAATTCAGCAAAGAGACTTTGGGGAAGCAAACACGAAAATACAAAGAGAGCTGCTTTAAAGACAACAATATGTGTTCGCAGATTGCTGATTACTACTATGAGGAGAGGTTTTGTATTCTTCGGTGTGTTCTTCACATCCTCACTTATTTCCAGGATGAGAGGCACCCTTACATGGTATGTATTGGCTTCCATTCTTGATTCTTCTACGATCATTAAATGCAGTTAAAGTACAGGTCGTCCTTGTTTAGTGATGACTCATTTAGTGATTTTGCACTTACGACAGTGATAAAAAGGGAACTTGGCCACCAGCCATCACGTTTGTGACCTTCGCAGGTTTTTAAAGCTAAGATAGTTTTTCTGAGCAGCTCCTTGGCTTAACAAACAAGTTGCTGGACCTCACCGTGGTCACTAAATGAGGATTCCCAAGTAGAAGACTATAGTCTGAGGCACCAGAGCTCTTTCATCTTTGAAAGGGATGAAATTGTAACCTTTTAAGAGAATGTAAAATACATGTTTGTTTATTAGTTCTTTCTCACCTTTATTTTGGGTCAACTCAAGGAAGCATCCTGCCTCTGTTATCCAGAATAACAACCCTGTGAGGTGGGTCGGGCTGAGAAAGAGGGAAAATCATCAAACCAGCTTTCGTGCCTAAAGGAAGACTAGAACTCACAATTACAAATTTCTAGCCCAGCCACGCAGCTAATGGACCAAATTGGCTCTCGTTATTATGAAACACATAGCCGATAATTTTATTAACTGCACTTTAAAACATTTAATTGCATGTTAAATGTTAAATTAAATTCTGGTATAGTATTAAAAAAATGACATACAAGTACAAAAGGGATGAAAGAGTCACTTAATTTATTTTTTTCCCCACCTTGGTTTTCCTGTGAAGGTCCCGTATTCGCAGTGTATGGAAAAACTGGATAAGGAACTGGTTCCTAATTATCGGAAACAGTTTGAAGACCTGTATAAAGCAGAAGCGCCTACATGGGAGACACACGGAAGTCTGATGGTATTTTTTCCCCCCACTCATACTTTACTTTCATCAATTGTGCAGTGCGTTTCTAGTTTCGTAAGGGAAATATGTGGATGTTAGCATGATCACATTCACATTTCTCCTGGACGAATTTTTTTTTTGTCCAATTTAACATGCTGCATTCTAAGTTCTCTGTTCTCCATTGTTTCCAGCAAGCCTCAAAAAAAAGCCAATGCTGTTTCCCCTCTGTGTGTGTTTTAACACCCTGCGACTTCTGCTTTTTGCCCCCAGACGGAGCGGCAGGTGTCTCGCTGGTTCGTGCAGTGCCTCCGCGAGCAGTCCATGCTGCTGGAGATCATCTTCCTCTACTACGCCTATTTTGAGATGACTCCGGAGGAGCTGCTGGCTTTCGCCAAGATGTTCAAGGACCAGGGCTTCGGTTCTCGGCAGACCAACCGACACCTGGTTGATGAAAGCATGGACCCCCTGGTGGATCGGATTGGGTGAGTGAGTGCCACGCGCTGGGCCTCCTGAACCGCGACGGGCCACAGGCCGCTCTAGTTGAATTTATGTAAGTCGGTGCATGAAAGGAGAACAGCTATAAGTAGTCCTTGCCAGGGGTGAAGGATACTGCAACATCTCCATTCCCACCCCACTCCAGGGGAAGGATATTGCAAAATCTCCATTCCCACCCCACTCTGGAGCCAGCCAGAGGTGGCATTTGCCAGTTCTCCGAACTGCTCAAAATTTCCACTACCGGTTCTCCAGAACCTGCGGGATTTCACCCCTGGTCTTGCCTTAACGATCAAAATTGGGACTTGCAGCTCCGCGTCTACGTGACTGCAATGGACATGGCTTCACTTCTGCTAAGGTCGTTAAGCGAATCATCCACAGTGTGGCTTTTTTTTTATATATATATCAAAAAGCAAAACGAGCCAAATGATGGTTTGCTTGGGAGGCGAATCTTCTCGTGCAGTTCTAATTTCTTGGTGTTTTGTCTCTTCCCCCCATAAACATGTTTTTCAGGTACTTCAGTGCTCTAATTCTAGTGGAAGGCATGGAAATCGACTCCTTACATGAACGTTTGTTGGACGACAGGAAAGAGGAGCATAAATTTGCTGGCAATGGACAGATCCGCCAGGTAAATCCCTCCCCCCAATCTATGATCGCTCAATATTCATGTTTATTTTTACCTCACCATGCAAAATCTTTCAGGGAAACATTAGTAGGAAAATAAAACTCTTTCCTGACTTTTAAAGCAGAATGCTCATAAAGATGGTTACTGCTATTATATATATTATATTTCTGTCTTGTCTTTTTTATCTGTGACTCAAGACTGCAAAGATACCCTATACTCCTCCTCCTTCCCACAACAACAACCCTGTGAGGTGGGTTGGACTGAGAGAGAGAGAGTGGTCCAAGGTCACCCACCTGGCTTTTGTTCCTGAGGTGGAATTAGAACTCACCATCTCCTGGTGATTGGCCTAAAGTCATCCAGCTGTCTTCCATGCCCAAGGCACAACTAGAAGTCACCGTCTCAAAGTGGCTCAAAGTGACCCAGGTGGCTTTCAGGCCTAAGGTGGGACTAGAACTGACTTGTCTCCTGGTTTCTAGGCCAGCATTTTCACCACTATACCAGACTGGCTCTGGGCAAGGTTTGACACGCCATCCCTTTCCTCCCAACAGGAAATGGACCGCCTGCTGCTGACCCTGGGGGACGTCCCCCATCACGCCCCCGTCCTCTTGGCCTGGGCGTTACTCCGGCACACCCTGAGCGCCGACGGGTCAAGCGGGGTGATCCGGCGGATGGGAAGCACTGCCATCCAAATGAACGTCTTCCAGTATTTGACAAAGCTGCTCCGAGCCATAAGTTCTGAAGGAAATGTGAGTCTCTAGCCCGGAGGAAATCTGCTTTATAATATTTAATAGCTTAAAGGCTCAGAGGCCTCCGAGCCCCGTTTTTTTCTTCCTTTTTCTTTAACCTTGGAATCCTGTTCAGGTCACACCACGCAATTTCATCTTTTCTCGTGCAAGGAAAGGAATTTAAGCATAGATTTAAGCATTTGCTAGGTTTAGCCCGTTGATTTTTCCAGGGAAGAGGGAAAAAATGTAATACTTGTAGCTGTGTATATCTGTAACTAAACAGATTGCCAATGGGGAATAAAAACTTGACAGGTGGTCCTCCTTTAGTGACAGTGCAGGCAGTCTTTGTTTAGCAACCACCGCTGGGACTGGCAGCTCAGTTGTTAGGCAAAGAGGTCACTAGCTGAAGCTGCGACTGCTTACGATCTTAGTTCAGTTCCCATTTGCTTACAAACTGGGTTGGATTGGTTGTAGAGTTACTTTTTCATCACCGTTGTAACTGCAAACAGTTGGTAAACGAGGCAGTCGCTAAGCAAGGGCTGATCTATCTTTAACTGTGGCGAGGAAGGCCGTAAAATGGGGCACAACTCACTTAACAAACGTCTCTAACTTAGCAACAGAAACGTTGGGCTCAGTTGTGTCTTTCCATGGCTCCGGCTGTGAAACGCTCTTTGTTTGCAGTGCATTTCCAGCACCTCCTGCATGTGCATTTATGGCCTCCTTTCCTTCGTGCTGACTTCCCTGGAGCTGCACACGCTCGGCAATCAGCAGGTAAGAGGGAAAAGGGGGCCCAGCCATCTCTGCCCAGCGATTGGCCTAAATCAGGGGTGTCCCACCTTGGCAAGACCTGTGGACTTCAACTCCCAGAATTCCCCAGCCAGCCAGTTGCCTTTCCCACAGAGAACTATAGTTATATTAAGAGTGCAAAGTATCCTTTAGCCTAGAGGAACCTTTCCTTGTAGTTTTCTTATGAAAGGTCCTTCAATCTTCTTAAGGTATTCACATCAAGGGTACCAAATATAACGTGACATATGAGTTTCTCCCTCCCTCCCTCCCTCCCTCCCTTCCCATTTATTTTCTCAAGGACATAATCGACACAGCGTGTGAAGTTTTGGCCTCTTCCAGCATTCCTCCCTTGTTCTGGAAAACGGTGAGCTTGCTCTGAAAGCGACACTTGATCTGGGTTTCCTTTTGAGTCACTGTTTCTGAAAATGTGGGGAAAATATCCCCCTTTTGGCATTGGCAAAACTTAGTTGGTCTTCTAACTGAGAGTTCTAAGGTTCTTGGAGTCCTGAAAATTATTTTAAAAGATTCCTTCCGTGTAAAATGGTTGAAGAAAAAAAGCTACTTTCTATCAGGGGGGGAAATAGCCTTCCATAGTAAATATTATCTCTTTCCCTCTTTTGTCCTTTTTTTTTTTTTTAAAGAAAAGGAATTAAAAAAGAAGGAAATATATGTAGGTACATACAATTCTGGTTTTCTCTCTTGTATGCTTTCTTCTGGAAAAGCTGTAAGTTAAGGACAACCAGTAGATAAAATGAGATTCTATCCTTTTTTAAGGCCAGCATTTGAAACAAAGCAGTAGGTCCATTTCACAGCAAAGCTAGTGAGCGAAAACTCGTTGCAAAACGACGTCTGTTTTCGACAGCTTCTGTTTTCTGCTTCTCGTGCCAGGAACCAACAGCAGGTCTGGGCATTATTTTGGATAGCGTCTGTGGCATGTTTCCACACCTCCTCTCTCCTCTTCTTCAGTTACTCACTGTGCTTGTTTCAGACAAGTCGACGGCAAAAAAGGTACGTATGGAAGTCGGAGGGAGAGAAATCAGTGACCCGTTTAAGTCTCTCTCACTCAGAACCTTGGGCTAAGGTGAGCCTTTCGTTCACAGAACTAGAGATCCCTGGGCGATTGTAGATGGTATTCTAGTAAAGTAGAATAACAGACTCTGCCAAGTTCCTCCCTGTTTCACTTCTACTGAACAGAATCAAGGAGGAGTTGTGTTGTGTTGAGTTTCTTTCTCATGCTTGCACTTGCACCTGTCTCGCCGGTCAGTTTTTCCTGCGGCCTCCTTTTTAATGACGTGTCTTCCCAAGGTTCCTTTCTACCTGCTTCTCTTCATGAGCCCATCTTCCCTCTCTCTCTCTCTTCCCCCCCTCCCTTAAAGGTTTACACATTTCTAGACAAGATGTCGTTCTATATCGAGCTTTATAAGCACAAGCCAGCCGATGTCTGCTCTGACGAAGACGGGACCCTCTGGAGGAGGCTGACGCCCAAATTGCTGTACCCCCTCGGTAAGAGAGGTTTTGGGACCCTCTGCCCTCCCTTCAAACACACGTGCTTGCTTATATTCGTGGGGGGTCCTTGGTGCCCTCTGAGCTTGGTGGTTTTCTTGCAGACATTTCTTTACCAAGCTAGGTAACATCATCAGTGCTAGAAGGGAGTGGGGTTTGTCTAATGGTCATTAAAAAAAAGGAGAGCAAACCCCACTCCCTTCTAGCACTGAGGAAGTTCCCTAGCTGGGTCATGAAACACCTGCAAGGAAACCACCCAGCTCAGAGACCCCACAGTTCAAATCTCGAGCTACAAATATTCTCTTCGCTACTAACATCCACCTTCTACTCTCCGGCCAAATGAATGCTTCCGAAATTAACCACCTGGGCCTCTTGTTATCCCACCGACAGTCTCGTTAAGGACCCATTTTTGTCGAGAGACCCTCTTTGTTCAAAACAAGTTTTTTTCCCCCCCTGCTCTCTTTTTCCCCTTTCAGGGACGGGTCAAACCAACCTTCGGATCCCTCTGGGGACGCTTGGGCAGGTGATGCTGGACGACCGGGCCTATTTGGTACGCTGGGAGTATTCTTACAGCAGCTGGACGCTCTTCACCTGCGAAATCGAGATGCTGTTGCACGTGGTGTCAACAGCTGGTGAGTTTCCGGAACTTGGAGGAGCTTTTGGGGCAGGGCTGTTCCTGGGCTTGGGGGCAGCATGTTTGGTTGGAAGATAAAAGATCCCCAAATGGGAGGCACTCCGACTATTATAACAGGGACAGGGAAAAAGGTATATTGGGAGTCCTTCCGTCTGACTCCATTCTAAGTTTTGATGAACCCTGAAAAAGCTACTCACGAGCAAAAGGGTTTTGTGGCTCCCGGTGTTGTTTTTTCTGTGGGAAACGGGTCCAAATGGCTTGCAGATCCCTGGTTTAGTGCAAGTATTTCAAAACTCTTCCATTAAACCGACACTGTCAGTGTGCAGCATGTAGGTCTTTGATATATATATTTTTTTATTTCTTTCTTTTGGGTTTTGCCATTTGGCTTTTGAGGGACCTGGGTTCATGGCAGAAAAGTCTACCTTGAACTCTTCTCTTTCTCAGATGTCATCCAGCATTGCCAGAGGGTTAAGCCCATCATCGATCTGGTTCACAAAGTCATCAGCACCGATGTGTCAGTTGCCGATTGCCTCCTGCCCATCACCTCCCGAATCTACATGCTGCTGCACAGGTGAGCGCTTGAGTGTCCGCGGGGTCCCCTCTGAGGTTCTCCTGAGGCAAGGCGATTTCACCTTCAGCTCTTTTGCTCTTTTCCTTTCTGCAGGTTAACCACTGTGATTTCTCCCCCGGTCGACATTATCGCCTCTTGTGTCAAATGCTTAACGGTCCTGGCTTCCCGGATGCCTGCCAAGGTAAGAGACCCTCGGTCATTTCTCTTCAAGCTGGTGTCCCTTGGCTGATGCAAAGATCTTGAGGGATCCTCTCACCCCACTGGGATCGGCCCTCTCCCACTCGTGTCAGCAGAAGAGACACGAGGAGGTTCCCATCAGCTTGATTAAATTTTATAAGTAATAAACGAAGGAAACATTTCTGACCATTTTCTCCCCAGGTCTGGACTGATCTTCATCATACAGGCTTTTTACCTTTTGTGGCAAATCCGGTTTCTAATATGAATCACCTGATCAGGTAACTTGCTATACAGATCGTTCTCCACTTACAAGAGGAAGCGAGAGAGAGACCCTAAGACAGTGATGGGAAACCTTTTTGGCACCAAGTGCCCAAAGCACGCACGCACGCGAATACACACACGCGTGCCCCAATCCCCAAAATGCAATGCGAGCGCCCCCTGCACATGCACCCTGCCCCACGCATGTGTGTGTGTTCCCTGCTCTTGTGTCCTCCCCACACATGTGCCCCGGTCCCCATTTTGGCTTCCAGGTTGGTGCAGGAGGCTTTTCAGGCCCAAAACGGAGTGCAAGGGGGGGGGGGGCGCTCACAATCTCTGCAGTTTTGTTCCCCCCCACGCCCAGGCTTTCTCCTGCATTCCTGCCTTCCCCATTTTCCACAGTTTCTCCCCGCGCGCCCAGGCTTTCTCCTCCATTTCTGCCACAGAGCGGCACCTGCGGAGGGTGGAACCTGCGGAGTTCGGGGAAGGCACGGGCAGCAGGAATGCAGGAGAAATCTAGGGCGTGCTGGGGGGCAAACTGGAGATCGAGGAAGGCCCCACCCCCACGTATGTGCAGCAGAGACTCAAAAGAGCAGCTGGCCAGTGGGAGGCACGCGTGCATGCGTGGTGGAGCTGGGCTGGGGCGACGGCTGGGTGCCTGCAGAGAGGGCTCTACATGCCACCTGTGGCACGCATGTCATAGGTTCACCATCTCGGCCCTAACAGTTAGCAGGCTGACCCTAATGTTTACAATACCCCTTGCCACTTGTATATCAAAAGAGATCAAACCCCCCCCCAACTCCCCTCTGGCACTGATGCTAGAGTGTTTCCCAGCCTGCTGATTGTTGGGGTCTCTCTCTTTCTCCCCAGTGCAGAGGGAATGAATGCTGGAGGCTACGGGAATCTGCTGATGGGCATTGAGCAGCCTCAAGGCGAATACGGCGTGACCATCTCCTTCCTGAATTTAATCATGACACTAGTCCGGGTATGTGCTGAGAGAGAGAGAGTGAGAGAGAGAGAGAGAGAGACTCTCCTCCCTTTTGGTACTGTGCTGCCAGAAGGACTTGGAGTTTCTGCTTCTTAATTTTTGTCTGGGTGATTGACATTGATTTACGATGTAAAAAAGATGTTGAGACTCTAGAAAGGGTGCAGAGAAGAGCAACAAAGAGGATTAGGGGACTGGAGGCTAAAACATGTGAAGAACGATTACAGGAACTGGGTGTGTCCAGTTTAATGAAAAGAAGGACTAGGGGAGACATGATAGCAGTGTTCCAATATCTCAGGGGTTGCCCCAAAGAAGAGGAAGTCAAACTATTCTCCAAAGCCCCTGAGGGCAGGACAAGAAGCAACGGGTGGAAATTAATCAAGGAGAGAAGCAACCTAGAACTAAGGAGAAATTTCCTGACAGTGAGAACCATTAACCAGTGGAACAACTTGCCTGCAGAAGTTGTGAATGCTCCAACACTGGAAATTTTTAAGAAGATGTTGGATAACCATTTGTCTGAAGTGGTGTAGGGTTTCCTGCCTAAGCAGTGGGTTGGACTAGAAGACCTCCAAGGTCCCTTCCAACTCTGTTGTTGTTATTATTATTATTGATGGTGGAACGTCCCATTTAACTCTCCTGGCTGTTTTCCTTCAGGGGCAGCTGGGCAGCACCCAGAGCCAGGGCCTGGTGCCATGCATTGTGTTTGTCCTGAAGGAGATGCTGCCAAATTACCACAAGTGGCGCTATAACTCCCATGGAGTGAGAGAAAAAATAGGTAAGCAGGACTCCCCCCCACTTCCCACCCCAAAAGGACTGAAATTTTAGCCTGTCATTTTTTTTCGGGACTCTTCCTTGGTATTATCGTAGGTTTCCTGGTGAGGGTCTC
Organism: Ahaetulla prasina; assembly: GCF_028640845.1. Taxonomy (NCBI): domain Eukaryota; kingdom Metazoa; phylum Chordata; class Lepidosauria; order Squamata; family Colubridae; genus Ahaetulla; species Ahaetulla prasina. The sequence goes on from NC_080554.1 coordinate 1,137,047, forward strand.
GAGGGCAGAAAACTCTGCAAAGTTTTCCAGATCATCAAGGACGGTATTTCTCAACCTTAGCCGCTCTTAAGAGGTGTGGACTTCAACTCCCAGAATTCCTCAGCCGGAACCCTGGAAGTTGAAGTCCACACTTCTTAAAGTGGCTACGGTTGAGAAGCAGTCCTGGAAGGACAGCTGAGCTCGTTCCATTCGAACTCCCTTCTGAAAAAACGGTGCCTCTTTTCCCTTCTTCCAGGATATCTTATCCTCCAGCTGATCCATGCAATCTTGAACTTGTGCCCTGAAATGGATCCTTGTAGCAGGTGAGGCTGGTTCCCCCCCCCTCCAGCAACCTTATATCCTGGGTATGTTCATTTTGAGGCCTCACCCACTGTGTCTGCAGCTCTATTCCTTCTTCCTGCTGCCTGAAAATTAAATTCACACTCCATTCTTACCTTGATGCTAAGCTTCTTGTCCTCCTGGTGGACTGGAGTAAAGCAAGCCTCTTTGAATCCCCGGTGTGTGGTTGAAGCTCCTGCAGACGTTTTTTCCCCATAGAAAGTTCTCTCTTTCTCTTCTTTTCCCTTTCAGCGGTGCCCCCAGCCTCCAGTCCCTCTGTATCTTCAGCCTGGCCAATACAGAAGCAGGCCAGGCGGTCATCAGCATCATGGGCATTGGAGTGGACACCATCGAAATGGTGATGGCCAGCCAGTCCTGCAGGTGAGTGCCGGCATTTTCTTAGTTCAGGCACTCTTGGCATTGCCGAGGGGCGTCCGTCCTTAGATTCTCGATGTTGCAGAGGAAGGAAGGGGTTCATCAGTTCTCCAAAGCAGCTGAGGGCAGGATCAGTAACAGATGTGGGCTCTTACCCGAGAGAGATCCAACCTAGAATTCAGGATAATTCTATTAATTCCACAATTTGGAACGGCTTGCCTCAAGACGACGTGGGTGTTCCATCACTGGAGGCTTTCTTTTTTTTTTAATGGAAGTTTTTAATTTTTTTACAAATATACACAAACAAACTACTTTTTTTTTTGAACAGAGAATTGGCCGAGTCATAAAGTTGTTCAGTTTTTAGTTATCACCTAACACAATTTATATATTTCATTTTTTGCCATAATATGCTTTCTCTCTAATTCTGTTTTTCTTTTCCTTGTTTCTGTTATATAACTAATCTTTCCATTCTCCCTAATCTCCAATCTTAAACAATTTTTCTCTTCTTTTTTTCCCCCCTCCTCTCATTGCTTCCTCCAAGTTAAAACCCTTTAGTTTGAAATCAATCCTCCTATTCAAATATTTTCCCATTACTCCCTTTTTATAACATAATATAGTTTCAAGCATTTTCCCTGAATCCCATTGTCGTCACTGGAGGTTTTCAAGAAGAGACCGGAATGACATTGGGTCTCCAGAGGGCTGGACTAGGAGGTCTCTAAGGTCCCTTCCAACCCTATGAGTCTACGTTCTATGACTTGTCTCTGCCAAGTGGCCTGAGGGGTCCAAGAATCCCATGCAACTCTGCGGGTGGTTCTGAGAGTAGGAGGAACAGCCATCCTGCTTTTCATGTCCTTCGGCTGCTGGTGCAATTCTGGGCAGAAACAGGACGGGTTTTTAACGTGGTGCTTCTTCCTGCCAACCCAGTGATGGGGAATCTCAGGGCCAGCTCCTGATCCAGACGGTGAAACTGGCATTCTCCGTCACCAACAACGTCATCCGGTTGAAGCCGCCCTCCAGCGTCGTGTCGCCTCTGGAACACGCTCTGACTCAGCATGGTAGGTCCTTTCCTGCTTCCCTTTGAGGCTTTATCGTCTGCACAAACCGTCTGAACTTAACACGCAGAATTTGCATTAATTTTCAGCTGACCGAGCAAATGGTTTTGGATCCTGCTTATTCCTGTGCAGAAAATCAATTGCCTGTTGATCAATACTTTCTTTCCGTGTGACTTTACTCTCTTGATTCTCTGCCCTCCCAAACCCAGGGGCCCACCGGAACAATCTGATTGCTGTCTTAGCCAAGTACATCTATCATAAACATGACCCAGCCTTGCCACGGCTGGCCATTCAGCTCCTGAAGCGGCTGGCAACGGTAAGTGGTCCTTTTTCTTCTTCTGACACCCTTCGTTGCTTGCCTTGCTTCTTGAACCCGGCCCAGCCAAGCTACAGAACGAGGTTTCCAGTGACTTTCCCTAGTACAGTTCTGCGTGAACAGGGGGTTGGACTAAATGACCCCTAAGGTCCCTTCCAACTCTGTTACTGTTACATTCTGGTTATGATTGTCCCAAAGGTGCTTTTTCCAAAATGCAACTGGACTTCCTGGGGTTTTTTTTTCCTCGAAAACTTTTCGCTTCTCATCCAAGAAGCTTCTTCAGTTCTACTTAACTAATGTTTTCAAAGGGAGAAAAAAAACCCAAGAAAGCCCAGTTGCCTTTTGAAAAAAGCCACCTTTGGGTTCTTAACTGGAACTTAAGGAACAGTCCTGATTCTTTGCATCTCAAGCCCAATTGAGATGATGGTCAGGCTGAAGCCCACAAATTGTGCATTCGTTGAGAAACACATTGTGTTACAGTGAACCCTGTAATAAACTACATGGGGCAGTGCGCCCTTCCTGTGCTGTGGGGGCACCTGGTGCATGGCATCTATGCCCTCCCTCCCTCATTTTTCCTCCTCTTCTCCCCTTAGGTGGCTCCCATGTCTGTCTACGCCTGCCTCGGCAGCGACGCCTCCGCCATCCGCGATGCCTTCCTGACCCGCCTGCAGAGCAGAATCGAGGACATGCGCATTAAAGTCATGATCCTTGACTTCCTCACGGTGGCCGTGGAAACCCAGCCCGGCCTGATCGAATTGTTTCTTAACCTGGAAGTGAAAGATGGGAGCGAGGGCTGCAAGGTAACGCTCGTTACAGACCCTTCGCTAGAGAAGGTCCCCTAATTGCATTAATTAATACAACGAAAGGCAAATTAATTTTGCAAATTACACAGGCAGTTCTCGACTTGCCATCCCAATTGGGACTGGAATCGCCCTCGCTAAACACATACTTTATCTGGCTTGGAGAGCTGCCAGGCTGATACCGTCAAAACTTGGCGTGGAGTCTTGGAGAGTCACAAACCAATTAAGCGAACTAATTGTGTCCTGCAGACTCCCCTCCCCTCTTTTATTCCCTATGGGAGGGGCCATTCACTGTCCACATGTGGCTTTACTCCCGAGTCGACTCTTGTTCTTTAGCTGTTCCCTTCGTCTGGCCAATCTGCGCATGCGCACACTGGGAACAGGCTCCAGCTGTTCTTCTGCCCCACTGGTGTCCGACTCTGAAGGCAGCTGAGAACTGTCAGACGGCCCTGGCCCCCTCTCTGCCTCTGACGCAGAGCCCTCATCAGAGCCTTCCCCAGACTCCAGGACTGGCCCAGGTTCCTCCCCAACCTCCTCACCGTCGGAGTCTGCCGTCATCTCCGCTGACGGGCCACAACAGTTCTTCATTTATGATCACAACTGTTCTCTTATCACCAGACCAGGAATCTGAAATAGTCCGTGCTGGGTTCAAGGTGGTTTTTAACTGTCGGCTATCAATTCAGTTTTTGTGGCCTGAATCAGGACCTGGATCTGTTCCCCCCTCCCTACTTTCCCTTCCAGGAGTTCAGCTTAGGGGAATGGAGCTGCCTTCACGTGGTCCTGGAGCTGATTGACTCCAAACAGGAGGAGCGCTACTGGTGCCCCCCCCTTCTGCAACGAGCCACCATCGCTTTTCTCCACGCTCTGTGGCAGGACCGCCGAGACAGTGCCATGCTAGTCCTCCGGAACAAGTGAGCTCTCTCTCCTCTTCAAACTGCGAGCTTTATTAGTTTTATCAAAATATAAAATTCAAGAAAAATGAAAACAGTGAGAAAATAGCGGAGGAGGAGGGGAAGAGGGGAAAAAACCCAAACTCACAGCATTTTGTGTGTTTCCAGGCCAAAGTTTTGGGGAAACTTAACCAACCCGTTGTTTGGATCCCTTCCTCCACCGTCCGAAACATCTGAGGTAAGGAAATGGGGTGGGACAGAGTTTAGCCCCCTTGGTCGCTCTCAACCGGTGGCTTCCTCCGCCTCTGGGCTTGATGTAAAGAAGAAAAGAAAATGCAAAGAATCCCTGGGTGGTTGGATGTTTCCGCTCTCTGCTTCATGTGCGCCTGCCAGAAATTGCACATAGAAAAGCAACACAATTGTTGTGTATGTTTCTCTGTTCGCAGCTGAGTGTCTTGGAAACCTGTGCCTTGATCATGAAAATAATTTGCCTGGAGATTTATTCTGTGGTCAAGTAAGTGACATTTAAAAGAATTTTAGCGAAGAAGAAATTCAACCTAGGAAGAGGGTACACTGGTCCTTGCAGAGGTTAGGGTTGAGAATGTTGTTCCTCGCCTGTTTCTCAGAGACGTATATAACAGAAACAGAGTCGGAAGGGACCTTAGAGGTCTTCTAGTCCAACCACCTGCCTAGGCAGGAAACCCTACACCACTTCAGATAAACGGTTGTCCAATCTCTTCTTAAAAACTTCCAGTGTTGGAGCATCCACAACTTCTACAGGCAACTGGTTCCACTGATGAATTGCTCTCCAGGCTATGGGCAGAGTTAGCCTGCAATGCTCCACTTAAATTTTCAGTGCTCTTTTGAGCTACCCAAGCGAGACCCTTCACTACGTTTGGCTCCCTTAAGGCTCCCTTGTGCAGATTTGCATCGAGAACCTTATTTTTCCATTCTCAGTAGCGTAGTTTGAAGCCATCCGCTTATCATCTTGATCATTTCCCAAGGGGGAATCCTCTTAATTGTGTCTTTGTGGTCTGCAGGGGATCTCTGGACCAGTCCTTGAAGGACACGCTCAAGAAGTTTTCGGCCGAGAAGCGCTTTGCTTACTGGTCGGGCTACGTGAAGTCCCTGGCCTTTCACGTGGCCGAGACGGAGGGCAGCGGCTGTGCCTCCATGACCGAGTACCAGATGCTGATCTCAGCTTGGCGTATGCTGCTCGTGGTTTCCACCAGCCACGTAAGGGCCCCGGAATCTCTTAACTGCCTGTCTTGAAACGCTGAAAGTGTAGGGCCAAAAAGTATTAAGTCCTTGCTTAACAACAAGTTGTTTAGCGATTTGCTTGAAGTTACGACAAGCCTTGACTTACGTCGTCAATTGAGCCCAAAATTTCTGTTGCTCAGGGAGACGTTCGTTAAGTGAATTTTGCCTCATTTTGTGGCCTTTCTTGCCACAGTTGTTAAGTGATTGTTACATACATGGAAACCTCTTTGTATTATAGCTATACATTAATGTTGGGATTATATGCAAGAGAAACGGGCCGTCGCATTACCGGTTTTAAATCGCAAGCTTGCTATTTCTCAGGCTGATATCGTGAACTTGACTGACACGGAGGTTCAGCAGCTGTTCCTGGACGTCTTGAGTGGGACCAAGGCTTTGGTGAGAATTCGCATTCTAATTATCCCCTGAAGTCTGTGTCTGCATATTATTTTACAATGCGAGTTTCCTAATCACGGCAATTCTTTCCAACTTTAATGCACTTTTACTAGTTGATTTAAAGTCTCAGCTGTTTCAGTTTGACGTCCTGGACTTGGGAGGCCAATACCTTTAAAACCATTAATAATAATTTCATATTGAAAAGACGCTCATTGAAAAAAAATCTCCCCACAGCTGCTGGTTCCCACTTCCGGGTGCTGCCTGCAGTTAGGATCCATGCTGTGTACCCTCCTGCTAATTCTGCTGCGACAGTGGAGGAGGTGGGTATTTTTGGTGAAAAGATGCAGCTGTCTAGGGGGGGGGGGGAACCACCCAATTTTGCACACGGAATATCTCCGCTTCGGTCCCGAGACTTTGCAGCAGGACTGAGAATACCTGAAAACCCAGATGGAAACCCCACCAGTCGTTGCTGTGCCGGAGTTCTACTGGGGAGGAAGTTTGGGAAACTGAGTCCTTGAATGCATTTACTTAATCCATCCGTCGGCCAGTCAGTCTCTCTCAGCCCAACCCCAGCATCTCAAGAGCTCTCTTCCCTCTTTCTGCTTTTTCTCCCTGCTGTCAGCAAGTTGGGCTCGGCGGACGAAATCATCAGTGCCTTGACGCAGATCCTGGACGGAGTGCTTCAGGCTGACCAGCAGATGATGGAGAAGACCAAAGCCAAGGTCTTCTCTGCGCTCATCACCGTCCTGCAGATGAAGGAAACAAAAGGTCAGCGGGGGGCGGTGGAGGCCTCACTAAGTTGAAAAATTAGAAGAAATACCATATTTTTCAGAGTATAAGATGCACTTTTTCCCCCCCTAAAAGAGGGTGAAAATTTGGGTGCATCTTATACACTGAATGTAGCCCCACCCATCCACCGGCCCCGTCCGAACAATCTCTCTCTCTCTCTCTTTCTTTCTTTCTTTCTGTGTCTCCGTCCCTCCCAGCAAGCGAAATCCCTCAGTTCTCGCAGCTGGTGCTGAGCGTGTGTGAGACCCTTCAGGAGGAATTCATCGCCCTCTTCGACCACACCCGGCACTGCTTGACTACGGGAGATGCCCTGGAGGACAAAGACAGCATGGAGACAGACGACATCTCCCGACACAAGCAGAAGGACCAGCGAGACGGGGCAAGTCACCTCACCTTACCAGAAGATGCTAAGATAATGCTGGTTGCTCTTTAGCATCATTGGGGGAACGGAGGAATACGATAATCACAGTCTTCTTCCTTTCAGCCACTGGGTGCTTTGGGATGGTCCTCACTTCCCTCGCTTCTTAGATGGGAATCCAGGTCTCTGGCAGAAAGCACGGCAGGGTTTATTAATTGCCATTTATTTCTCCCTCCTTTATTACTGTATCGGTAACTCAAGGCAGTGAAGGTACTCCTGCCTCTTCCTCTAACTTCACCACAACAGCAACCCTGTGAGGTGGGTTGGGCTGAGAGAGAAGGGCTGGCCCAAAGCCAACCAATTGCTTTTGTGCCTAAGGCGGGGACTAGAACTCACCGTCTCCTGGTGATTGGCCCAGAGTCATCCAGCTGACTTTCATGGCTAAGACGGGACTAGAACTCACCGTCTCCTGGTTTCTGGACAGACAGCTCAGCCGCTAAACCAGACTGGTTCTCTTCCCCTGTCCAATTCAGGGATCCATTTTGCAGGGAAAGAAGCCCCCTCCCCTTTGCGCCTCTGTTGTGTCACTGAGGGCAAAACAAGTGTCTCTCCGCAGCCCAAGCGCAGAACCAGGTGGGCTTAAGCCTCCCCCCCCGCCTCTTTTCCCTCCCCCCCCCCTCCAGGTGTGCGTGCTGGGCCTCCACTTGGCCAAGGAGCTGTGCGAAGTGGACGAAGAGGGCGACAGCTGGCTGCACGTGACGCGGAGCCTCCCCCTGCTGCCCACCCTCTGCACCACCTTGGAGGTCAGCCTGAGGCTGAAGCAGAATTTGCACTTCACCGAAGCCTCCCTCCACCTGCTGCTCACCTTGGCCAAGACTCAGCAGGTGAGCCTTGACAGGCCTCAATTGACAGGCCGGCTAGGCGTCCTTTACCAGAATGGCACCATCAACATAGTGCCCACAGGAGCCATCGTCCCTGCCTGACGTGGGCTGCAAGTACAGGCGGCCCTCGCTTTATGGCCGCAATTGAGCACACGCTTCCCGTTGCTAAGTGAGACAGCGGTTAAGTGAGCTTTGCCCCGTTTTGCAAGCTTACCACAATTGTTAAAGTGAATCATTGCGGCCGTTAAGTTAGTCACGTGGTTGTTAAGCGAATCGGGCTTCCCCATTGACTTTGTCAGAAGGTCACAAAAAGGGATCACGTGACCCCGGGACACTGCAGCCGTCATAAGTACATGCTAGTTGCCAACCGTCCAGAATTTGATCACGTGAATGCAGCAACGGTTCTGCGAAAAGCCGTCATAGGTCACTTTTTCGGTGCCGTTGTGACTTTGGTCACTGAACGGTTGTAAGTCAAGGACCACCTATAATCAGTTGTGTCGGTTGTGGATTTGGATGCGTGTGCCGCCCTCTTCCCCCCTCTGGACTCCTGTGCCAGAGTCTCTGCCAGAAAGTTGGCCTAGATTGGCACCAAATAGAAATCGTCAGGCTGGGTTCACTTCAGTGCTGTCTGAACCCCGCCAGGGGACGGTTTCTGAGTTCAGCCAGAGCTTTTGTATGCGTTGTAAAATCTGCCCCCCCCCGGGGTACCCCAGTTTCTCTTGAGTTCCCCCTCTCTTTTAGGGGGCAGCGGCCGTGGCCACAGCTGGCATTCTTCACAGCATCTGCTTGCCTCTCCTGAGCGTCTACCAGCTGAGCAGCAACGGAGGGGGACAGGTGAGCGGGGGCTCCCCACAAACACACCCTGGAGAAATCCAGGCTCCCGGGAGAAGGGAAGCTGGCTTGTTTTCTTGTTTCGTGGTTTGACCTCGGCTGCCTGGGCAGGTCCCCGTTTCCTCTCGGCGGTCTCTGGACGGCCCGTCGTGGCCAGGCGTCTATCGCCTCTCCATATCGTTGATGGAGCGCCTGCTGAAGACCCTCCGGTACAACTTCCTGACCGATGCCTTGGACTTCGTGGGGGTCCATCAGGAGAGGATCCTTCAGGTGGGTTTCTCTTCGGTCTGCAAGGAGGTGGTGGTGGGGGGCTTCGAGGAGGACCAGTTTCTGGAATTTGGAAGACGGGGTGGCCAAACCTGTTCTTCCTCCTGCCCAGGGCCCCTTCCTCAAGAGTGGAGGGAAGAGGAGCTGCATAAATAGGCCAGAAACTCAAACAACTGGCCGCTTAAAAAGAGTCCAAAATGAGGTTAAGTCCTCCTTCAGTCATGAGCCTATCCATGTCTTTTGGCCAGACCTCCAGGGTTGTCGTTATGGGTATAAAACGAAGGAGGAGGACTTCAGCTCCTGCAGCAGAGGCAGGATAGAAAGCTTATAGGCAGTCCTCAACTTAACGGCCACAATTAGAACCAGCGAAGCAAGACAGTCATTAGGCCACTGCTGCTGTTATGTGAATCACATGGTCCTTAAGCGAAGCCAGCTTTCCCTCATCGACTTTGCTTGTCGGAAGCCGGCTGGGACGGTCGCAAATGGCGATTAGGGGACCCTGGGATGCTGCCACCGTCCTAAATGGAGGCCAGTGGCCCAAACACCTGAATTTCAGTGCCGCTGTTGTAACTTCCAAACGGTTGCTAAATGGCTGTAAGTCAAGGAGTGAATCTGCGGTTGCAAGTAGGCGAGAGGGGATGGGGTCTCGGCAAGGCCTCTTGAGGGAATCAGCAAAGCATCCCGAGGGTCCCGCCAGCCCATTCCGCTCGGGAGGTGGGGAAACGTGGGGCTCAATAGTTTTCTACCCGCAGTGCTTAAACGCCGTCCGGACGGTGCAGAGCCTGGCCTGCCTCGAAGAAGCCGACCACACCGTGGGCTTCCTCCTCCAGCTGTCGAACTTCATGAAGGAGTGGCATTTCCACCTGCCCCAGCTCCTGAGAGATGTCCAGGTACGGGGCAGAAGCAACCTTCCCATGGGGCACATCGTGGCAGCATCTGCAGCCGAGATACCTGGGTGGGGGGGGGAATAGTGATCATGACTGCACCTCTTGAGCCAATACTAAAACTGAAATTAATTTTTTTTTTAAATCCCATCTTGAATTTAGCCTTTCACATTCGCTGGAAGGGGTTACAACCTACAACCGGTCATTTAGCAATAGCATTTAGACTTCTGTACGGCACTTTAAGCAGGCTTGAAGTCCACAAGTCTTAAAGTTGCCAAGGTTGGAGAGCCCTTGCTTTAAAGTCTTCTCAATGTAAAAAGCATTATCCCCTATAATCCGGGTCATAAAATGAGGCTCAGCCTCACGAATGCTTAGCAACAGAAATTTTGGGCTCCCTTCTGGTCGTAAACCAAGGACTATTTCCCTGTTTTCTCGTCCGTTTCAGGTCAATTTGTGCTACTTGTGCCAGGCCTGCACTTCCCTGCTCCACAGCCGCAAAATGCTTCAGCACTACTTGCAGGTAAGTCGCTGGTCCCACCTGAACGCGAGCCACATTCGGCCTGCCTGGGGTCTCCCCTCACTCCCGGGATTTCTTTCCAGGCCAAGAACGGCGAGTCCATTCCCTCGGCGGTCCTGCCTCGCCTCCAGAGAGCCCCACAGATTTCGGCCAAGCCGGCCAGCCCCGAGTCGGAGGCAGCCGAGCAGAGGGCGCTGCGCACCGTCCAGTACAGCCTCCTGAAAATCCTCAGCAAGTGTCTTGCGGCCTTACGTCACTTCACCCCTGACATCTGTCAGATCCTTCTCGACCAGGTAGAGGAGCCAGGCTCCTTCCCGGAAAAGAGACACCAAATAGTTTGTTCTCTCATGAACGTCCCCAAGGTTCAGAGGCAACTGGACCTTCTGGTTTTTTTCTTTGAAGACGTATCGCTTCTCGCCCAAGAAGCTTCTTCAGCTCTGACTGCATGGTGGGGAATGGAAGCATTTATACTCCTTGCAGGCAGCCATTCCCCACCATCCAGTCATTTTAAAAGGTTGGGAAACACTACAGTCGCTTTGCCAAGATTCTTCTTTTCATCTTTTCTCTAATATTTCTAATGTTTTAATTCCTAATGTTTTCTATTTTCTCTTCACGCTCTCTAATTTTTTTTGGTTATCATACTGATGTATTCTCGTCGTGTTTCTTTTCATAGTTTCGTTTATTCTATTACTTTACTTCTGTTTACACACTCTTCATTTCTTCCTTTGTATTGCTGTATGGCGCCTAGGGCAGCCCCACGGCGAGGGAGGCGGCCGAATAAACACAGCCAATAAAAATAGCAAATAATAATAATACGGATTCTGCTCTGGGTGCATTTTGATTCTGCTTCCTCCCGCAGTCCCTGGACCTGGCGGAGTACAACATCCTTTTCATGCTCAGCTTTACAACTCCGGCCTTTGACTCGGAGGTGGCCCCCTCTTTTGGGACCCTGCTGGCCACCATCAACGTGGCCTTGAACATGTTAGGGGAGGTAAGAGTTCAGGAGAGCTTGTGCAGAGCGGAGAGGCACGGCCAGGCTGCTAGTTGGGAGATGCTGTATAGTTATTTGTATACTGCAGTGATGAGGCCACCCTTGGAATACTGCATCCAATTCTGGCCCTTGTGATAGATAATGAGATTCTAAAAAGAGTGCAGAGAAGAGCAACAAAGATGATTAGAGATCTGGAGGTAACATATATAATGAAGGGATGTGAGGAACTGGGTCTGTGTAGCCCAGGGGTCGGCAGCCGGGGGCTCTGGAGCCGCATGTGGCTCTTTCATCCCGCTGCTGCGGCCGGCTCCACAATTGATAGGGCTTTTGGTTAGGACAGGCAGAGGAAAAAGGACGCCGTGCTAGGAGGAGACTCTATGGTGGGGGAACCGGACTTCCAGTCGGCTCCAGAATTAGGACTTTTGCGGCTCTTTGAGTGTTTAAGATTGCCGACCCCTGGTGTGGCCTAACATAGAGAAAGACATGATAGCAGCCTTCCAGTATTGGGGGGGGGGGTGTCACAGAGAAGGGGGGGTGTCAACCTGTTCTGCAAAGCCTCTGAGGACAAGAAGTCAGGGATGGGAATTGATCAAGGAGGGCTCCAACCTAGAACTAAGGAGAACAATTAATCAGGGGAGCGACTTGCCTCCAGTCCATCACTGGAGGTTCTCATGAAGAGACTGGACAGTCATTTGTCCAAAATGTCATAGGGTCTCCTGCTTGAGCCGGGGGTTGGACTAGGTGACCTCCAGGGTACTTTCTAGCCCTGTTTCCCAGAGGTTGGAATGGTAATTTAGTGACCGAAGTTACAATGGCACTGAAACAACAATGGCTTCTTTTTGACTTTTGTCTCGAGTGCTGATGCGGCTTTTCTTTCTTCCCAAAGTTGGATAAGAAGAAGGACCCCTTCAGTCTGGCTGCAGGGCCCTCCCCCCAGCAGGAAGGGAACAAGACCCTCAAGTAGGTACCTCGGGGCTTTGACCACCTTTGGAACACGGAACTATTCTATTTTATTCTATTTTATTATTTTATTTTATTTTATTATTATATTGTATTACATTTTATTCTTTTTTTTCCCTTTCCTTTCCTTTCCTTTCCTTTCCTTTCCTTTCCTTTCCTTTCCTTTCCTTTCCTTTCCTTTCCTTTCCTTTCCTTTCCTTCCTTTTCCTTCTTTTCCTCTTTCTTTCTTCGTTCCCTTCCCTTTCCTTTCCTGTATTATATTATATTTGAATTTATACATAATTCAAAGTGGCAAACACACACTATACTTCGGGGGATAGGTTTGGGGAGATGTCAAGCTCCTGTTTGCATCTGGATGAGTCTTTCCACTGGTGCAGAGGTGGGGAATTACGGTCCCTTTATGACTCGTATGGACTTCCACTCACTCCCAGGATTCCTGGGCCAGCAGGGCCATAGTTCCCTACCCCTGTGTTAGGGCTTTTCGGTGGCTCAATAAGCCCCGCCTTTGTTCCAGGCCTCTCCTGATGTTTACCATGGAAAACTGCTTCTACCTGCTCATCTCCCAAGCGGTTCGGTATTTGAAGGATCCGGCGGTGCACTCGCGAGATAAGCAGCGCATGAAACAGGAGCTCAGCTCGGAGCTGGTAAGGGGGCCACCCTGGCTCAGTGGGGCACTCGGTGAGGAAGACTCGGACTGCCGTTCCCATCACCCCTGGCAGCAGCTGCCCTTGGCTGGGCTGAATGGGAAGACGGCAGTCCCATCACGTACGCCGATGGCAAAGGTGGAAAGGAGGAGACGGATCAACTGACTTATTTGCATCCTGCCTTTATTATTTGTACATAACACTCATGGTGGTGAAAGTATCCAACACACCTTCCTCCTATTTCCCCCACAACAGCCACCTTGTGAGGTGGGTTGGGCTGAGAGAGAGGGACTAGCCAAGTCACCCAACTGACTTACATGCCTCAGGCAGGACTGGAACTCAGCGTCTCCTGGTGATTGGCCAAAATTCACTCAGCTAGCTTCCAAAGCTAAGGCAAGACTAGAACTCACCGTCTCCTGGTTATTATCCCAAGATTATCCAAGTAGCTTTCATGTCTAGGGCAGTACTAGAACTCACGATTCCTAGTGATTGGCCCAAAGACACCCAGCCGGCTTTTATGGCGAAGGCAGGACTAGAACTCACCGTCTCCCGGTTTCTAGACCAGCCTCCTGTAACAGAAGGACATGACTTAATCCTGTGTGTTCTCTTTTCAGAGCACGCTGCTCTCCAGCCTGTCTCGCTATTTCCGCCGCGGTGGTCCTTCCTCGCCTGCCGGGGGCCTTCTGCCCTCTCCCCAGGGGAAACCTTCCTCCAAGCTGGGGCCGGAAGGCCAGGAGCCCCTCTTCCAGCTGGTGCAGACCTTCGTCAGACACGTGCAGAGATAAAGGCCACCCAGCCCGGCTGAAGACGATTTCCACTCCAATTGGTCTCCCATCCATTCTGGGACCTCTGCCCACCACCAGGCAGGCGTCGGCTGGTCTCTTTCAGCAAAGGACCCCGTCTGCGAGAAGGACTCCCCCACCCAACCCCAAGCAATTGTGTCGCGAGTAAATCTGGCTTGGCTTTCATAAGCCTGCCCCTTATTTTTCTAGCTTGACGCGCAGCCCAGGATGGAAAGCAGATGAGAGAGAGCTTGAATATTCTTTCCGAAAAACAATATCGGGCATTAAATGTCGTAGGTCAAGGACGGTTTTGTGATGGAGCTTTGCCAACTAAGGGCAGAGACCCTCCTGTCAGGGGTCCCTCCTGCTTTTCCACGGGACCCGTCTCTGCCATTCTGTGGGCAGGGAGGAGATATTTTTTATAAAGTCCTCGATCCTCTTTCCAGGCGGGATCGAAAACCCAGAAGAATCCCATTGCTTGAAAGTCTCCCCATTTTTTTTGTACGAGTTGTTTCCTATTTATATTGATTAAACACGTTTCTAAGCAACGCTGGGGCTCCAGCCTCTTGAATGTTCACGAAGCGTAGCCCAGTTCGGCTTCCGCTTTCGAAGCCAACTTTTCCGGAAGGAATAAAGCAGTTAGAAGAACGCGAGAGAGGCCTCTGGGAACGCCGGCGCACCACACTTCCTACGGTGAAGCAACGGCTCTCGCCGGCTTTTAACGTCGATACCCTGAACCGTAAAACATTTCTGCAACCGTCTCGATTCAATGTACGGAATAAAACAAGCGTGCTTTGCTTTGGGTAGAGATTGAAATGCAGGTAGTCCTCGAATTATGACCATGGCGCAGCAACAGCAATGGCGCTTAAGACTTCTATACTGCCCCCTCTCTGGGCTGTTTACCATGTCGGCATACGGCCCCCGGCAATCCGGGTCCTCATTATGTGGGCTTTTAAACCTGCCTGTTATGGTCGTAAGTCGTGACGGTGTTGTAAAGCAGATCATCGTGCGAGTGACCCAATTTGGCTACCGTTTTTGGGGGAGGTTGTTGAGCGAATCACCACAGAGATTGAGTGAATGCCGGTTGCTAAGTGAACCCATTGTTCGCCATGGAGTGTTTTTTTCCCTGAAAACCAGAAGTAAACGCTCACAAACGTTGCCAAAAACTCCACAAACATTGTAAACGGCAGGTTGTGATGTGGGATGTTGCAAACTGACAGGTACCCAAAACGCGGTCATGTGACCACGGGTGGGTGGGACCTCTTGGAACTTCAGAACTGGGTCGTGAGCAAAATTGGGGGTTTTTTTTCACAGTTGCAACCAAAATTCAAGGCGCTCGGCAATTGGTTCATACTTAAGACAGCCGCCGTATCCTGGGGTCATGTGACACGGCCCCTCCTTTTGCGACAAGCCCAGTCAATGGGGAAGCCGGATTCACTTAACAACCGTGTTACTAACTTAACAACTGGCAAGGTGGGTCGTAAAATGGAGCAAACCAAAGAAATTCATTTAGCAATAAGTTTTGAGCTCAGTTGTGGCCCTAAATTGAGGACTACCTGCATTTCTCTAACCCCTGGGGCCAGTCTCGATTTCTGCCTAAGCCTCAGGGAGAAAAAAGTAAAAAATAAATTTAGGCTCCAGAGCCACAGACATCCTGGTTATTTGGAAGAAAGCAGCCAAAACTTGAGGGCAGCTCTAACTTTTTATTAATCAAAGATCGCAGTAACAAGAGTGTCGGGCATCTTTCACATCTGAGCATTCAGCCCATTTCAAAGTTTGCAATTGTTAAAGGAACTCGACAAAGAAAAAAAGCAGAATACGAACAGTTTGCAAGGAAGGATTGGGGAGGGGGCATCCCAGAGGTCCCCAGACACCCAGAAAAATGGGCCTCGGGTTACTTGCTGCTTCCCCCTGGTGAGGTTTCCCAGATCCGTGGCCCCAGCGGGGTTCCTGACTCGGACGGGTGGGATACATGCCAAGCACCGGAGAATGCAAAAAAAACCCCCAACAACCCCAAACCCCATTCAAATTGGGGGGGAAACCGTGCAGAAGCTTTAAACCGAGCACACAGGAAAGAACATCTATAACTTAGAAAAGGATAATAAAGTGTTTTATATGGGGGGGGGGAGATCCCCCTGCTGCTAATAACAGCTTCAGATCCAATCTCTTTGTTTCTAGGATTCATGATTTTGGCTCCCCCCCCCAAAGCAGCTTCTGAGCTCCTGCGGGTGGAACCTGATTATTCAGAAGTATTTTTTTAAGTATTGTGAAAACCACAGGATTTATTTATTTTTTTGCCCGGAGATCGCACCGGTGAGAGTCTTCCGCCTGCCCAACGTATCTGCCCCAAAAGATTTGGCAATGTCCCATGCTCTGTGTGGTTTTCTGAAGAAGAAACTCGGAAGAAATAATAAAACGAAGCCCAAGTGGGAGAACGGACAAAGAGACAGGCCGCCAAGCAAAAAGAAACGTTTGCAAGTCGTTCAAAATATATTGCATTTACGGAAAGGGCTCTGCAACCCGACATCAGCCTAAAAGTGCAAAGGAAAAAAAGCACCGGTCAAGCTTTGAACCACGCGGCCTCGGGCAGCAGGACGGCGGCCGAATCTGCTCCATGCTCTGTGCTAGGTTACACTGGTACTACGTATGGCTTCGAGTTTGGGAGAAGCGCCCCGAGGATTGGAGCTATGGAGCGTGACGAGATTTGACAAAAGTCCAGGCTCCTCAACCTGCAGGCAGATGTGTTTGCTATGTGTGTGTGTGTGGATTTGCACACTTGAAGACAGTGCAAGAGAAAAAAACACAAAGGTGTGGAAAAACTGGTGCATGGCCAGATAATCAAAGCCTGACGGTTAAAAGAAACTTCAGTCCAAGAGTTGCAAATTCCATCTCTTTTCTTCGTGAAATTGTTAGGATCTTTCTATCGAAAAGATGGACCGGACAAGGATGGGTCGTCTGTGCCTCCGAGGTGACAACTTTCTTCTCCGACTGGCTCCGAGTTGAGGGGTGGGGGGGGAAGGCTCGGCCTGTGGTCAGAAACACCCCCCCCTTCTCTCCCCACATTTCTCACCCCCCCCACCCCCCTGCCTGGAATGTCTACAATCGATTGAAGGCTCCGAAAAATATAAAGAAAAAAAATAGGGTGAGAAAAAAGGGAAGGAAGGAAGGAAGGAGAGGGGGAGAAAGGAAGGAAGAAAAGAGGGGAAAAGAAAGGAGAGGGAGTAAGATGGAGAAGGAAAGAAGAGAAAGAGAAAAGGAGAAAGGGAAGGAGGAAGGATGGAAAGAGGGAGGAAAGATGGAAGGAGAAATTAAGATGGGAAGGAAGGAAGGGTCTCTAAAGTGGCTAGTCCTCATGACCCACTATCTCCAATGAGCTGGGGGTGCTCCCAACAATTCTCAAAGCCAACTAGGATAATTGGAGGGGAGTCCCTGAAACCCTGGAGAATGGAAGTGATTCACCACCGTCCCTTTGGGGCCTTAATCCACACAACCTAAGAACCCCAAATAATAATATCAACAACAACAATAATAATAATAATAAATAGTGAGAGCGAGGGATCTCGGAATGAAATCAGTTTCCCAAAAAAAGAAGAAGAAGAAGAAGAAAAGAGGTGATTTGCTTGCAGAGTCCTTGCCAGGCGCGTTTAGCTCAGCAGTTCTAAGTAGGTGACGGGCACTTTGCCTTTCTTGTTCCCCCTCTCTCCTATCAGCCAGTCTGGGTCCATCCCTGGGAGACTGTACACAGTGATCATCTGAAAGAGAGGAGAGACGGAAGCCGGTCAGGCAGGGTTGGGCTTAACCGGGGTTTTCCTTGAAGAAAAACAAAACGTGCTTTTTTTGAGGCAGTTCTTCATACAGACAAACGGCAGGTGAATATTTTTTTATCCAGCTTGGATTCTGAATGAATGAAATAATAATTATTTACTGTATGGCTGATTTGCATCCCATTTCAATTAAAAAGCACAAGAGATAAAAGATACAAATGCCATATCTAAAATATTATGAACAAATTACAATTATAATGTAATTTTGTATTATAAATATTCTAAAAGAATGAGGGAAGCATCTGAAGGACTATGAAATCCCTCCTTGATGGAGGCTGAAGGCCTCTTTTCCTACCTAACCATAGAGGTGGTCCTCGACTTATAACCACTTAGTGACTGTTCAAACTTTATAACGGCACTGTGAAAAGCGACTTCCAGCCATCACACACAGCCTCACAGGCCCATCACAGCTTCCCCACAATTCACTTGATTAAAATTTTGGAGGCTTGGCAACTGGCCCAGAATTATGACAATTGTCGCCTCTTGGAGTGACGTGACTCTTGTTTCTCACCTCCCCAGCCATATAGGGGGGAAAAAAATCGGTAGATTTCCTGCTGTATCCCTGCAATTTTACCACCCAAACCCCCCCTCGGAGCTAACAGCTTCTGTACCAAACCAAATCTTTATGACCAGCATGGCACCAAACCATGAATCTTGGTCTGTACGTCTCCATGAGAAGCATGGGGAAACGAGGGCCACAGGACCAAACAAGCCAGAGTGTTAAAGTTAGCCACAACCAAGCCGGGTGTCGTGGGTTTTTTTGCAGGGCTGCCCAGGTGCTACGCGTTCTCCCAGCGCCTTGCCCGAGATGATGGAGGTGCCAACCTCATCCGAGAGTAGAGAGAGCTCGCTGCTGTCGGCTGCATCGTAGTCATACAACACTCGGGCTTTCCGGGTCCCGCTGCTGGGGGGCTTCACCTCGCTGGGGTTCAGAGCTTCAACCACCGGAGCCGAATTGGGTGCTCCAGCGATCGTGGGCACCACCGGGAGGGTGGGCACAGCGGGCCCCGTGGCGGCAACCATGGCTGTCGGGGAAGCAGCGTTGGGCGGGGGCGACGTGGACTCTGCGTTGCCCACAAAAGTCCCTGGCAACCTGCGTAAGGGAAGAAAAGACAAGTTGCAAGCCGGCCCTTCCCGCATTTCAACTCCTGAGGTCTGAGTTAAGTGTTAAGCACTTAATTGCAAAGCTGGCAGCCGCTTATGTGTGAAGTGGGAGACTCGCATGCCAAATTGATAATCTCTGTTCACTAAATAAATCCACTTGGCTCTTTTCAAGAGGATGCATAGACTTCCTCTGCCAGGCAAGTCACGGGGTTTCACCCCGACCAGGTTAAAACTAGCCAGGTTTAAGCAACTTGAGTTGTGTGAACAGTGGCGCTAAGCAACTGCAGGATTAGAGTTGGAAGGGACCTTGGAGGTCTTCTAGTCCAACCCCTTTCTCAAGCGGGAGACCCTAGACCAGTGATGGCGAACCTTTTCGGCACCAAGTACCCAAACTGGAAGGTGTGTGCATGGCACGTGCTGGAGCGCCGGAAACCCAAAGACCAGCGCATGCCTGTTTTTTGGCTGTTTTGAGGGCTGTTTTCCGGGCCAAAAGCAGCCTGAAAATGGCCCAAAAAACAGCCTGAAAACAGCCCCAAACAGCCTGAAAACAGCTTTAAAACAGCCTGAAACAGACCCAGAAACAGCCTAGAAAATTGCTTGTTTTTTTGGGCCCAAAAAAGGGCTTTTCAGGCATTTTCCAGCGCTCAGGCGCCTGCAAAGACCACCTGGCCAGAAACGAGAAGAGCAGCTGGCGAGTGCTCAGGTGCCCAAAGAGAGATGGCTCTGCATGCCACTTCTGGCACGCAGCGTGCCATAGGTTCGCCCTCGTGGCCCTAGACCGTTCCAAATAAATGGCTGTCTCATCTCTTCTTAACAACCTCCAAAAACCTTTCGTTAACCAGGTTTCCTCACCCAGTAAAAAGTAGCTGAAAAAGCTCTACAAACACTGTATAATTTTTTAAAAAATTCAAAACTGTTCTATCCACTTTTACGTCCGTACTAAAATAAGACAATTTTTATATCTCGATTGATGCAGTTTATTTACATGGTTATTATGCAGTCATAAAATACAACCCACGCAGCTCAAATTATAAAGTGAGATACAGGAAATGACAACAATTCTTGCCCTGTCTAAGAAATTTGATAAAATTGAGCAAATCCTAACAAAATTGCGCTCTTAATGTTAAAGAAAACCCCAGCTTTCAATACGAAGGCAAACTTGCTCGGGGGATTATAAACCTGAAATGGTTTCCATTACAAATTAAACCACTGGGAAAAAAAATTGTGGTTTTTTTATTTTTATTTTTACTTACATTTCTCCTCTGGAGCTGAAAGCCAGAGAGGGACAGAACAGAAGACAACAAATGAAAAAAATATTCCCCTGAAATTTCAGAGCTTAAATATGAACAGAGAATAATAGGGTTGGAAGGGGCTTCAGAGGTCTTCTAATCCAACCCCCTGCTGAAGCCACAGACCCTAGACCTCCACAAGGTTTAAGTTTGGCCAAATGCTGAGTCACCGGGGGCGGTGGGGAGATCATTAAAGTGGGCTCCATCCTCCCCTTAACACAACCTGGGCAGCATAAAAAAACAACAACCATTTAGCTACCTATTCAGTTGCTTCTGGAGATCCAACATGTATTGGTAGCATTGAGCGTAGTACGTGGTCTGAGCTTCTGCAAACTCGTGGAGACATCGGAGGTGGTTGACCTGAAGGAGAGAAGGAGAATCCAGCGTATTGTCCCAGGGCAGGTTATGGCTCTTGCTGAAAACTGGAGATTAACAGCCGGTTACGAGCAACTAGTCCTCAAGTGTTTTTACAAGAGGGCACTGATGGAAACTGAGGGGTTTTTCAACCCCTTCTCAATCGACCTCAAGGCAGGCTTCAGATGGGAACAGGGGAGCAGGCAGAGCGGCTGCAGAGGGAGAGAGAAAGGAGGAGCAGTCCACCTCCTCTTGTGACTAACAACAGCAGCCGTTCACTTAACAACCGTGCCAAGAAAGGTAGCAAAATGGGTCAATATTCACTCGACAAATGTCTCGCTTAGCAACAAAAAGTTGGGGCTCAATTGTGGTCACAAGGCAAGGACAACCTGTACCTTGCTTGGCCAAGTGTGAAAGGACACAAAACCAAGGATTGCAAACACAAGCCCCTCCCCTTTCTGGGCTGAAGCTCCTCCCCATTCTGGGAACTTCCCCCCCTCCCTTGCTCTCAATCTATCCATCTTTTTAGTTATCATACTGATGTATTTATTCTCCTTGTCACTGTTTATTATTTT